>NC_136976.1:19202333-19242008 GCF_032717465.1 Coenobita brevimanus
TTCACTTCGCGGCGAAAAACTGGAAACGGTGCCCGAATCTTTGCATCTGAAAACCATTAACAGTGAATTTGCCCCACAAAATTCAGCGCAGTCACAAAGAGAGAAGAGCTTTTTAGTGGCCGGTGTTTGGTGGAAGTGGCCATATCTGTGTGAAAAGAGTATTTACTGAATTCGGTGACCAGTTCCTAAGCCAATATATCATTTAAACCCAAAATGTATATATTATATATGTGCTCCATACACAACACAGTTGCACGGTCATGACCAATAACATCTATCCATTTATTAGTTGAACATTTGTGGAACTGTTACGTAATGTGAAAATGTTTGATGTGTTCCGAAGATCTCACTGGGCTTCAAAAGACATTTCTCACTATATCGTTCATATATCGTAAGGAAGTGAAACCATCAACTGTCCTCAAGTATACTATTAACCCCCTCAGTTCAATGGGGTATCTGTGCTTTTAATAATTCTACTGCCATACGATGAAAAGTTATTATAGAGCTTCTTGAAATCGTTAACTATCTCTCAGGTTGTTTAACACTGTCTGACGATAACAGAATGAATTTTAAACTGATAGGACCATACTGAGGGGATTAAAACGAGTGAGCAAACCATTAAATATTTACACTGTCTTTAAACCACTTGTCATTTAAAATAAAGGTTAGCCTACATCCCATATTACAGACTGTAGTCATCAACAATACTGAGAGGTCAGAGTTGTTCTATCGTCATTACTTGAGTCTAAAGTTGCCGACAAATATTGACAGCTTGCTCACACTATTCAGCTCTCAGCTCTGATAATACGGTCGCCTGCCTCATCTTTTCTTGTATAAATACAGAATAAACGCAATATGCTTCAGTATTAAACAGGGAGGGAGAAGGCCATTCCAAAGTTTGGGACAATGATTTCTGAAGCAAGTGAAAGATAGCACGTGTGCCTCTGTACTGTTGCCTACTGCACTCTGAAATGTGAGGTAGAGGCTGCTAACACCTTAAAAGCATATGTTTCCCATTAAGTTGATAAAAACTTGGGATTTACCTTCCTCTTACCGATGTATGTTTAAAGTATACGCCCTTCACAATCATACAGTGGTTGCCTTATGACACCCAACTCATTATATGCTTTCCTCTTTTGCGCAACAGCTTGTCTCACTTTTTCATTCTACCAAGTTCCTTGCGCCCCCTTTCGTCCTCTCTTCACCCCCCACACCTCCTCACATGCCGCACAGATTTCTTCTGTGAATATCTTGCACACACCTTCCACCTCCCCCATCTGCTCCAAATCGTATTTACTTATTCGTTCCTCCACTTCTCACTTATATTCTGCCTTTTTTCCATCCTCTTGCAATCTTTCTTATATGGACTACTTCCTCCTCTCCTTCCCCCCTTCTATTCCTCCATTGCACTTGAACCTTGACTTTCATCACCACCACATGGTGGCCAGAAAGTCTACTCCCCGAACTCTGAATGCTCTTGCATCCATTGCATACCCTTTCATTCTTTTATCCCCACACAGATAATAAATAATTGCCTTCCGTTCGTTCAATTCACCACCCACCCTTCTCATCAGTCGCCACGTACACCTGTGGATCAATTTGTGCCCAAAGAGGGTATTGGCTATCACCAACCCCCTCCCCGCACAAATGTCCACAAAAGCACTACCATTCTCATCCACTTCGGCAGGCACACCCTACTCACCAACCACTTCATCTACCTTGCACAATTATAACTTTTATTATTTGTTCTACAGCAAAAAAAATAATTCAGAGAATGAGAGACGTCTTGTTGCTTGTCTTTATCTGTGTGTCCGCCTATCAGAAGGAATTTTAATCCAGTGTGGAGTGGCCGCGAGCTTATCATATCCAACCAACCCTACTCTCTGGCATTAGGCATCCCTTCCTTTGTCCCATACGACTCCATTTCATATACCGCTCCTCCGCGGAATGTTTTATCTTTCTGTATTTTTCCACACGAATAGTAATTTCCTTAAACTTTTTTTATTATTATTATTATTATTATTATTATTATTACCATCATCATTATTATTATCATTATTATTATCTACATAGCAATTCCATGGCAATAACGTTTCATTTTACGCTGCCACGATTACATGTTTTAATCAGGCAACCAACCCTATCCCTTCACCTCATCCTCGACCAAATCCCCAAAATTCAAAAAATCCTACTCGACACAGTAATATCGAATGGTGATACCGTTTGGAGTAGTTAATACGTGATCATAATATTCTCCTTATTCCAAAGTACACCAACCCGCCAGGCTATGATAACTGTATGTGCTGGAATTAGCATAGCATTGATTCAGTAAAGGGGTAAAAGTAAGTGTGTGTGTGTGTGTGTGTGTGTGTGTGTGTGTGTGTGTGTGTGTGTGTGTGTGTGTGTGTGTGTGTGTGTGTGTGTGTGTGTGTGTGTGTGTGTGTGTGTGTGTGTGTGTGTCTGTGTGTGTGTGTGTGTGTGTGTGTGTGTGTGTGTGTGTGTGTGTGTGTGTGTGTGTGTGTGTGTGTGTGTGTGTGTGTGTGTGTGTGTGTGTGTGTGTGTGTGTGTGTGTGTGTGTGTGTGTGTGTGTGAGTGTGTGTGTGTGTGTGTGTGTGTGTGTGTGTGTGTGTGTGTGTGTGTGTGTGTGTGTGTGTGTGTGTGTGTGTGTGTGTGTGTGTGTGTGTGTGTGTGTGTGTGTGTGTGTGTGTGTGTGTGTGTGTGTGTGTGTGTGTGTGTGTGTGTGTGTGTGTAAGAAGGTAGCGCCTGTAAAGCCTCTTGGAGTCGTTAGTCTTGTTGACATACCACACTTCTAAGTACTTCTTAAACGAGTTGTTTTCTCTCTTGCAGCTAAAATTATTATGGTATGTTAAATGATGCAAAAAATGTTGATAATTAAAAGACAAAAATTGCATACAAGAAAATATTTAGGTGAACAACTCAAAATAAACGCAAAGAAAGAAGTGCTATGAAGTCTCCTGCCTCATGGCTGCTGGAAAGAATTGTAAACTGCATTTCCAGTAGTCGGATTTATGTACTGAAGACCACAATTAGTAAACAAAAAGAGCAGCTGTAGAATATCTGAGTCTGACACAACAGAGTGCAATATAGAATTCGTGCTTTAGATTTTCTTTTTCTTCTTTTTTTTTTTTTTTTTTTTTTGCTCGTATATGGTATACCTTTTCAGCTTCTTAAATTTTACTCCTCATGGATGACTGAAAGAAAATTTCTGGAACAAGATTAAGCCCATGTAAACCCAGTGGAGATGAAGGCTTTCCAATTTCTTGTATATTTCATGTCCTTTCCAAAAATATTTTTCGATACTCAAACATCGGAGTCAGTGCTGGGGATGTCAGATATTTTCCAAGAGCAATGCTGGGGTTAAAGGTCATTCCAGTCACTTATGTTATCCTTAATGCAGGGAGGGAGAGAGAAAAACAAATATTATCATTATTACATTAGCTGAAATGAAAAAAAAATACTATTAAAGATACCTGAATACCAAGTCTTTCTTTTTTAGGTCAAATGAAGCAAAATCAACACAGGAAAAATATTTGTACTCCTACTTACACAAAAGAAGCAAGAGAGATTGGAGACAAGGTAAAAGCAACATGAAACAAATACGGAAAACACACACACACACACACACACACACACACACACACACACACACACACACACACACACACACACACACACACAAGCCATTTTTTTTTTTCTTTTCATGAGCAATAAATATTGAAGAAAAATACCTTGCATACTACATACTACTAAGAATGAAGGGATCTCTCAAGCTTCTTAACTAGTGAGGTTCTGCGTGTGGAGGAGAGAGTGTGTACTTAGGTAAGCTACAGAGAGAGAGAGAGAGAGAGAGAGAGAGACGAAAAGAACAGAGAAATATATAGGGGAGAGAAGAAGACGGGAAAGCAAGAATCGGAAGAAATGGAAGGAGAAAGAAGGAAGAGGCGAGAATAGCATTGGTGCACACAGAAGGGCTCATTTCATTAGTTAACAGTTAAATATACCATTGTTCAAATTGCCAAGTCTGTCTATCCTTCTTTAAAGCTCCTAACTTGTCGTCTGTCTTTTGCCGTACCGGCAGTTATCTCTGCTGGATTGTTTACATTTTTTTTTTTCTTTTTTACCACAAATCTTTCACAATGCTTACCCTTCTCACCCCATTTCTTCCATGTTCCTCCTAATTTGACCTTCCATATCACAGTCACTTGATTAGACATTCCCTCTATACCTTCCTTTCTGGAATCTCGAATCAGTGGCATACCTAAGTAAGTTTCTGTGTAGGAGTACATAATCAACGTGTCTTATAATAATATATTATATTATATTATTTTATAATATTATTAATATTCACTGCTTATATTTTGCACTTCTTTTTGTGTTTCGAGTAAGTAGAAGATATATAAAAGGTACTTTTCCTAACGGGTCCCTCAGACGACGTGTATTTCAGTTTTTTTCTTCCACACCAGAACACCGATTACGTCAATTACAAGGCATAATAATTATCGCTTTCACAAACACCATTCACCGCAAGACTCTGGAACTAATACTTGTGCTCCGTCATTCATGTGTTGATTCCAGACTCATCTTTTTTTTTTTTATGCCTCTCATCACACAGTGCATATATGAACATGCAGTAGAAAAAAGGCGTTTCAGTACTCAAAAAAAGCAAAGTTAGAAAAAAAAAACATAGCTAAGAAATTCATCCCCTCCAGGAATCAATTCTCATTAGACTCATGGCAATGTCACTGTAGTTCCCTCACCTTAGTTTGGTCCATATTTTCCTTTTGCAACCTATTTCACGTTGCTCGATGGCAAAAGGAAATAATAGCATGGCTCTACATCTTTTTCATGGCACATCATCGTGTTCACCACTATGTTCCTCTGTTAACCTCTTGCTACACCTCAGGACTCGAGGTGCAGACAGGACCATTTTTAATGAAGTTAGAAGTGAAAAGGGCATAGTGCTCAGTATAGATCCAAGAGTTTCAACCACTCTATAGCTCTTCCATACTGCATCTGCACCCAGCTAAACTGTTGGAGAACCTCCTTACTAATTTTGGAGTGAGCATTTTGAGATGTAAATAAAACCGAGAATAGGAAGAAATAACATGAGAAAAAACATAGATGAATGAAGCAGAAAACCGTAAAAGAAAAGACAAGACGAAGGTAAAAAAGCTAAAGAGGAAAAGACAGTAATGTGAGTGAAAGAGAGAACAGGTGTTTGTTAGGACTCCATATTATAATTACAAATCATAATAGATAGATAGATAATTAGATAGATAGAGAGACAGATAGAAGCAGGGAGTCAGATGATGAGAAGGTATTGTGTCTGCGAGAATCGAGCAATGCTAAACATGCTTACACACTCTTAACTCAAGGAATGCTTTATAGGCACACGACAGCGCCTAGTGACCACACACACACATACACACATACTCACACACAGGCTTCTTAAACTTTCCACTCACAAGGAACACACGTGACACACCCCTGCTACACCAGAATTTAGGAAAGAGAGGGCAGAAGGAGACAGGCGATAGAAGAGACAGGTCGCAGGGAGAAGGGCTTAGCAACTTGAGAGAGGGACAGAGAGCGCGAGACAGAGAGATTGCTAGCGGGACTCTATACTTCGCTCTGTGTGAGAGACTTGTTAATATTTCCAAGACAAATAAAAATAGTCCCATACTATTCTTTACCTCTCCTGTCACTACATGACAAATGGGAAAGAAGATTAGCTACTTACAAAGCTACTCAAATATAACAACCGCTCGCCCACAAGTCTAATATATATATAACTCCACTACAAGTAACCACAAAGGAGTTACAAAGTCTTTTATGACATGTTGACAGAATAGCATGGAAGCAAGAAAAATGAAGATGAGAAGATGGTGAGGAAAACAAATATTATATGGAGAAAAAAGGAATGTATGGAAGAAAAACATGGACGAAAGAGAGAAAAGGGTGACGAGAGAGAGAGAGAGAGAGAGAGAGAGAGAGAGAGTGCAATGAATAAAGTGCAATGGAATGAAAAGATTAGGGAAAGAGACTGGATAGGAAAAACACGTGGCGATTGGGAGCAGTAATCAGACGGTGAGGGGTGCGAGGGCGAGATGCAGCAAAATACAGAACACTTGTGCGAGGTCTATGTGCGAAACACGGCAACTAGCCCCAAGCTGCGCTGCAAATGACGCCAATCGACAAATGAATTTACACGGGTTGAAAATGTGGGATTTGTGTAAATGCATTCTTAATACGAGCTTTGTGAGAGGGTTTCAACGTGTTCGGAGCACCATGTAATATTCAATCTGGTGAAATATGTTTGGGCAAATTTGCAGATGAGAAAAAAAATTGAAATATTCATTTATTTAATTATTTGAAATAGAACCATGCAAACACGTAAACGACAAAAATGTACCTTGTAATAATTATTTGAAAATATGCTTGAAAAACGGCAAAATTACATATTAAACTAATTTGACATTAATTTGCCGGAAATATTATTCAACAAACCTGATGACGACAAAACAGATCAAATACCTTGTATGTAATTTTCGAAAAACTATTAAACAATATCGCCTATGATATTGTTGAAAAGCCCTTTACCCCTTCAGGCCAATGACATGCATTGCTTCCTTCTTGCTATTTAAAGGGGACTTTTTTCGTTTTAGAAGAGACTATTGAAATAGGGGGATTAAATATAGTCCTCATTACCCTATTACTATATAAGGTCTCTCGTCAGGTGTGTAAATCGTCTGCCGATAGGAAGAAGACTCATCTTATAAGTCATGATACTGAAGGGCTTAAATAATACATTACATTGAAATACAGTATGAAGAAAAGCCAATGCATTCGCTTACAAATGCGTATCGCCCGCCATCACTGAAATACTAGATCAGTTATTCCGGAGGCATCGCAGTTTCGTTAAAAAAAAAAAAAATACTTTGAGGATTTCGCTGTTTACTTCTACCGGATCTTTTGCGTTTGGTGCTCATTCTCTGATTTTTATGTAAATTTTGTCACTAATACATAGTTTAATATGATTCCGCATTTGAATTCATTTTTGGGAGAAATTGTTTTTTAAACAGTTAGGTTAGGTTAGCTAACAGTAATAATTACGCTAGTTAATAATAACAAATAATAATGGAACTTTGGGGGATGAAGTGCGTGAAAGGGTACAGCAGGGAAGGAAGGTTGTTGGTACACTGAAAGCAGTGATGAGAAATAGGGAGGTGAGTATGGAAGTTTAAGAAGTCACTGCATGATAGTATTGTGATCCCTACCCTGACGTATGGAAGCGAGGCGTGGACCTTGCAAGAGGGGAACAAGTCAAGAGTGAGAGCAGTGGAAATGAGTTACTTGAGAGGAGCATGTGGAGTGACATGGAGGGACAGGTTGACGAATGAAGAAGTGAAGGAACGTTGTGGGGTGGATGTGGATGTGGTTGAGAAGATTAGGAGAAATACACTGAGGTGGTTTGGACATGTGAAGAGAATGGAGAATGAAAGACTGACTAAGAGGGTGTATGTAGGTGAGGTGGAGGGAGGGAGAGGGAGGGGTAGACCGAGGATGAGGTGGAGGGATGGAGTTGAGAGGTATATGAGGAAGGGGGGGTGAGTTGGGGGGAGGGTAGTCAAATAGTGGGAGACAGAGCGACTTGGAGGCGTTTTGTCTGCGGCCACCCTTTGCGGGATTAGGGCGTCGGGCTATTGATAGATCTCTCTCCAAAGCTGAATAAAATAGAGTAAGAGATAGTGAAAAGAAAATGATGAAGGATGTCACTGTTATCTCTAAAGTTGATTTGCTAGTGTCCCTCTATTTACTGTAGAAACTGTATGGAAATCTCTGAACTCATCCCTGGCTAGGAGAAAGACATTGAGGTGGTTTGGCCATGTGGAGAGGATGTAGAGACAGACTGACAAATGAGGAAGTGAAGGAGTGTTGTGTTGTGGATGTGGATGTGATAGGAAGCATTAGGAGAAATACAATGCAGTGGTTTGGCCACGTGGAGAGGATAGAGAGAGAGAGAGACTGACGAGGAGAGTGTATATGAGTGAGATGGAGGGAGGGAGTGGAAGGGGGAGGCCAAGGATGAGATGGAGGGATGGAGTGGAGAGGTATATGAAAGAGGGGTGTGGGAGATGGGATCTGGGCAGTGAAATGGCGGGAGACTGGGCGACATGGAGGCGATTTGTTTGTGGCCACCTCTTATGGGATTAAGGCGTCTGACAATAGATAGATAGATAGACAGATAGACGTATAACCTTTATGAAAATAATTTCTCCCCCAAAACAAATTCAAATTTGGAATTAGCTTAAAAAAAAAAAAAAAAACCGTGTCAGTGACGGAAGTTGCATTAAAACTGGAGAACGTGCACCAAACCCAGATCAGAAACGAGCAAAACTCTACGGAATTCAGTAACCGCAATTCCGATCTCTTGTGTTTGGTGCATGGTTTTCTAATTTTTATGTAAATTTCGTCACTGATACAGTTCTTAAGGATGATTCCAAATATGAATGTATTTTGGGGGGAGAAAGTACTTTCTTTAATGTCATACTTAAATATTATTTGTTATTATTATTATTAACTAACCAAATTATTAATATTAACTAACCTAACATAACAAAACTCCCAAATAATACATTTAAATTCCGAATCAACTTCAAAAACTGTATTAGTGGCGAAATTTACATTAAAATTGGAGAAAGTGCACCAAACACGAAAGATCCTGTCTACCAAGTTAATTATCAAGTTAAAAATCAGAACTCTGAAGTCACGGGTATCATGCTGGTGAAGTAACTGTGTATTACAGGCTTGATGAATTTTTAATAGTGTAACATAACATAACAGGTTATGTGTTCTCATAACGTTCTCCTTAAGCACCACCTTTAAAAGAATATAAGGGGAGTGGGGGCCGTTATGTTTTTGGTTAGGTGTGCAGGGCGGCGGGGGAGAGGGTAGGTGATTGGTCAGATGGAGGGTTGCAAAGCACGTAGCGTTGCCTGTGTTCTCTAGCTATGTTCTCAACATTCGTATGTTCCCTTCTTCACCTGAGGAGGGTCCCTTATATCAGTCTATGTAACACCCTACATTACACTTGACAGTCATCTATGAGCGGTCCTAAGTTTACGTTCTTAATATTTTGTTAGATTCCAGGTTTCTGATCAAAAGCTGAAAGAGGAATGACACACTGACTTTATAACGGTCTCTTCCCTCACATAAAGGCAATCGCATATTCTTCATGTACTTACTTGGTTTATCAAACGTTCTTCATCCGATTGCAGTTTTTCTTTTGAATAAGTTTTCACGGGTTGAAAGTTTCTGAACTACCCAAGGTTACTGTACAGTATTATTCTACGCGTTCTATCTAATTTTTTATAACTTTTCTTGCCACCACCCTGTTTAATTTAGACAAGGAAAGCTACCTAATAGCCAAAGAAGTTAATGGAGGCTATATGTAACCTTCAGTTCGAAAGGAGTCTCCACAGTTGAATAAAATTGTTTGGGGGATGCAAGCGTAAACTCCAAAAATATGTTATTATTGTGGATCCAGGATCATTTGTAACGTAAATTCAGTTGACCGCAGGCTGAAGTTGCCATTCTACTGCTCTTCGTCTTCCTTTATGGGGATAATGAGGGAGCTAGGAGGCGTTTATATAACTTGGAGGTAGAGCCGCAGCGTTTCATTACTACTACCACGTGAAGGCGTTCCTCTCCAGCACCCCAAAAGCATACAATCGTTATGGGCGGGTTAACTATAGGGAATTTTGTTCAGCAAAATCTTGTTGCAGAGTTAAGAATGCAAGAGGTAGCTATAAAAAATCGAGACAGCTTCTCTCTAGGATACAAATATAGTGATCTGACCTTCACACTCGCCAAACTATTTATGATATTTAATTGGCAGGTCTCTTTCCCACACTGGATTTCGTTAATTTGAGACAAGATGGGATAAAATTATAGATAGAAGAATATATCCAGTTCGCATACAGCCAGTTTTGAAATTTTATGGTAGTAAGACAAGCACAAATCTGATGTCACAGGTGAACGTTACTTTTACGACAATTATATATAACACGTAAACTGTCAGATCTGAGAATTCTGTTGTGAAATAGGACATATAATACAGTAATAAACTTGTGTTCTTATCGGTATCACCCAGTATGATGGGCTGCTGCTGGCAATGAGTAATTTGATGTAAAGTAGCTCAAACATTATTAGAAAATGCTGTTAGCAGCTGCCGTCATTATAGTTAATAACTTAGGTGATTATACTTGAATAATATGTGATAAAGGATGATGTAAAAGGCGTTAAGGGACGAAACCATATTTTTTATCATTATTATTCACAAATTATTTCACTACCAGATTTTAAAATTTGCAGGGACAAACATATGAAAACAAATGCAGCTGTTACGACAAGTATTCATTAATCTGTCAGAAATTTTAATTTTCTACTCGAGATGAAAAGAATAAAATATACATGGAAAAGATTTTCTTGTGAAAAATCTTCATCAATCTCAGAAAACTGACCAGATGCATAATTGTACCACCGAAATGAAATTTGGAATGGCTCTGGTTCAAATACTGAGTGAAGGACCAAGCTTACGAGGATATTAAGCGATCAAGCCACCTTTCGAATAAGGCAACAAACTAACTCGTACTTATTACAGAGACCAATTACTGCACAACCAGTTACCTGTAGGAATGAAACCACATTATACTAGACGACTTTTACACATGTAATATGCACGTAATGATAGTATTGGAATACAACATTTAAAAAAAATGTTTAGATTCTATGTTATGGTATTAAAAATTATGGTGCAGGTCCAGACACGGCTACAGTCGGAATTCTGTTGTCGTCAACTCTCAGAAGATACTTATTTTGTGTAAGTGATGAGAATATTAGGAGTTCCGTAAGGTGTAATGCAAACTTAAATCCTTGAAATACTGTAATACACTAAAATGGTTCGAATGATAAGTGAGCGCGGCGGACACTGTTCGAACTGATGGCTTCCAGTTGACGCTTTAGCATATCTTGGAACGTTGTGTTGTACTGAAATATGATCCTTTATGTTTTCAACTTGGTATTTTTCAGTACGTTTTTCAGCTTGTAACAGATTCTTATATTTGCAATGCTGCAGATGATATTTTCTTCATCACAGAAAACTACGAAAATTAGTTACTAAAAGAATTAACATTCATATTATGTTGATATAAACTGCCCAGTTAATATGCAAAAGAAGCTGGGCACTACAGTACGTGTTGGGAATAATCTACGGAAATAAATATTAATATGACAATCTCAGAATAGTGTAAGCTATTCAACGCACGTAGGTTGTACCTCAGGATGGGAATTATCTGACTAACAGTAATTTCCCTACCTCCTGCTTAAGCTTAGCTCAACGCCCTTAAACTGAATAAGTTGGTTCGTAGTGGTTTGCTTATATGAAGAAAGAAAAAGGTCATCGGCTGAAACAAGCTAAATAAGATTTGGGGGTAATGAGAGTAGTTGTTGAAAAGAAGCATGTGTATTTATCCCATGACGCCTGGGGTCGGGTGGTAGAGGTATCCAGTCAATAACTCACAAGGGATTACGCGTTCTGTTCAATTCCCAGAAGTGGCTGTAGGTGTTTCTAGTACGTAGTATGTTGCCAGGCGCGTAGGTCGGTATCTTACCCTTATTATGTTCTGGGTTATGGCAGCCTTGCTTCGGGCCCTAAACCCCGAAAGGAGCAATATGGGACTGGCAGTCACCGTTGCCATTTTACCGTACTAATCCCATAATCATTGTTTTTATTCCCTTAATCCTCACATCATTCCATTCAGCTACGGAGGTACGTTTTGAATTGGAGGGCTTAGCTAACCCCTTGAATAACTGATATCCTTTCCTGCGTGGAACAAAATCGTCTATCGGAAATAGATAGATAGATAGATATGTAAGAAAAAATGTTTTCGCAGTAAGAGGGTTAAGACGTTACCGAGTGTATCTTAGAATACGAAATGGCAATTTTATGAATATTAAATATATATATATATATATATATATATATATATATATATATATATATATATAAAGAAGAAGGGTAGAGGTGGATTAGTAAAAAAAAAAAAAAAAAGGCGAAACTTAACTGGAAGAACATGGACAAATAAAAGTCAGGGGAAAATACAGAAAGCTTTACTGAAGGAGTCATACAAGAGAAAGAAGCAAGACAGTGTCCATGGGATAAAATATGTCCAGAATAACTGGAAACAAGAAAACTCCAAGGCTTCCCCCATACAAGAGAGAACAAATCTTTATGAGGTCGATTTGTGTTCCATTACCCTGACCGGAAAACCATTTTGGAAAAAATTAGGGAGATAAACCTGAATCCCGGAAGCTAGTACACGAACGACCGCATTAATGGAGATTTACTAGGCAAGAGGGGAGGATCGCCAGTCTTAAGGAAACAGATAAAGGGCTATCGGATGCTGGGGCGGGTCATTTAGAGGTACTTTAGGGCAACGTTTATGACTGTAGTAATTACCTCCAGTAATTAACTTGGAGGAGGAAATTAAGTACCTGTATGGCTGCTTGTTTGTCCACACGATATCTCCAAAAGTTATTAATGAATTTCAATTAAATTTTTGGGAAAGGTGGGCCATTGGCCAAGAAAGAATTGATTAAATTTGGGGGCGGATCCGGAGCCGGATCCGAATCCTATGTATCCCGCACAATATAAGCTCTAAGCGAATTTCAATTAAATTGTTTGGAAGGGTGGGCCATGGGCGAAGATAGAATTGATTAAATTTGGGGGCGGATCCGAATCCGGATCAGACATTGGCGGAGGTATGTGCTCTCTAAGTGCTTGCTAGTTTAGATTTGTCACTGATCTTTTAAGAGAGCGTCTGGGTAGGTGGAAGGTGAAAATGTTTAGCAGGAGAGAAAGGTGTGGATTACGGGGAAGAATGCAAGATAGAGAAACAGGAAAGGTGGAGCAAATGTAAGAGGCGTGAATGTACCGGGAAAGCAACATATGGGACGAAGAAGATGAGGTTGAGCTACAGTGATTAGTATAGGTTACAGTGGAGGACGTCGAGGTGGAGCAGCATCGGGGAAAACAATAATGCAGCGGTAGTGAGAGGTCTGGATGAAAAACGGAAGCAGCATCAGCCGGGAAAAGGAAACGCGAAGTCAGATGTGTGGATGACAGTGAAGATTATAAACATGATGTAATAGTGAGAGGTGCAGATTAAAGGATGTAGCATCAACCATGTCACGGAAAAACTGGAGCAGGAATGAGATGATGAATTTCTTGGTGGAGGAAAGCGTGCAGAAGGAATCAGGCGATATTATTAGTGGTGGCAGAAAAGGTGGGAAAATGATAAGCGTGCACTGGTGGAACGTAAAGAAGTAAGAAGAGGAAATGATGGAGCAGGAGTGAGAGGTGTGAAAGAGTAGAGGAAAGGAGGACGAGGAAAGGGTTGAACGAGAGGCATGGATTACAGTAGAGTAGGAAAATGTGGAGCAAAGATGACAATGTGGAGTAGGAGTGAGAGGAGGAGTATGGACTCAAACGGGGAAAGAAAACGAGAAACGGCATCAAACTGGAAGAGAAGCCCCTACAGAAGGCGAAGTAAGGGAAGCAACAAACATAAAAGTGGATGCAGATGGAAGAAAAGGGGCAGCAAAAAGGAAAAAAATCATCAGCAGGCTGTTGAGAAAATGCAGGGATGACTCCTTAATTAGGTTATTCGTTTCTTTCAGATCATTTTCTTCAGCCAAGGTAGAGATTTAGAACGGGAAGGATTACTGTAAATCCTGCCTTTATTAACCTTCACCATTACGTTGCTATCCTAACCAGAATATAATTGTACTGTACTCGTGTGGCCGCAGCGAGTATAAATTTAATCTAAATTAACGGACAGAAGAAATTAAGAGGAACATTCAGAAGAAAAACAAAAGGAAATAAGGAAAGGGGAACGTAAGATAGAAGATAATAAACAGGAACTTGAACGAGTTTTGAACAGAAAATTTGGAGAAACAACCACAATTGGCTAGAGGAAAAATTAATGCTGAACTACTAGAATGTTAACGTCCTCGGACACAGGACGTATTTCCTATTTAAAGCTAGCTCTCTTGTCTACAGCATGTGTATCTCCATCATCCCCCCTCCCCTTTTATTTCTCATCTATCACTCTTTGCCTCTTCTGTCTTCTTAATCTCTGTTACTTTTTCACTTTATACTTATTTCAAAGTCAGAGGTGGTTGATGTGTACATGTACACAACAACATAATACCTTGCTCTAGTGTTCCTGAACTTGAAACCTCTGAATACTCTACGCTCTGGCCTGAGCTTCTTGTCATTCTCTGGCTAAATATATGTGTGCTGTATACTTATCCACTAATTCCTCCGACAATGAAAAATTCTTTTCCGATATTACTTTTAAAATGGAACACGTTCTATCAATTACTTCTGTTTCTGTAAACTCTATCTACGCGATTGCAATGTTCACCACCATCTTTGACTCACTACTCCATTCATTGATCCATATGATGAACAAACTTCCATCTTTTCTATTAGTAACCGCCTGAAGCAGCTTCTGGAGGACCCTACCCATATTCCTGCTTGCCATGGAGAAAGCTCCAGCATACTTGACCTTTCCCTTAAACCTAATCTTTCTGTTTACTCTGATGATATTTTCTCTACATTGTTCTCCTCCGATCACAGTCTTATCAACTTAACCTGGCCTACCAAAAACCTCCGAATTCTCCCAAGACGCGGCGGTGTCAAGTGCTTGCCACAAGTGGTTCCCTCACACTCCCACACTTCTTCCTCAAACATTTCCCCAGCCGCGAAGCATGTTTCATTCACCTTGTACGTGTGGTGCTTACCAGTTCGCCCGTTTTCCAGCCATTACAGAGTGACGCTGTGCCCGATGATGTACACCCGGCCAGAGAAGTTCGCGACCACGTACCTTGTATGTTTGTGTCAACTGAGCTGGTAACACTGTGCGGGAGACGTGTAAGAGTAGGTGGAATATAGCAGAGTGACCTGAACTGTTAAGTAGAAAGCTACTAATATAACAGTCACAAGACTTCCCAGCTTAGCTGACACAAACATACTTCGTACGTGGTCGCGAACTTCCCTAGGCTGGTGTACAGGGGGTAATAATTTTACGAATAAATAATCCATGAACCAAAATCAATAACTTTGTTTAACTCATTTCACTTTTATAACTTATATCTATCTATCTATTGCCAGACGCCTCAATCCCGTTCGGGGTGGCCACAAACAAATCGCCTCCACGTCGCCCTGTCCCCCGCCATTTCACTGCCCCGCTCCCAACTCACACCCCCCTCTCTCATATACCTCTCCACCCCATCCCTCCATCTCATCCTCGGCCTTCCCCTCCCTCTTCCCCCCTCCACCTCACACATACACTCTCTTCTTCAGTCTTTCACCCTCCATCCTCTCCACATGGCCAAACCACCTCAGTGTATTCCTCCTAACGCTTCCTATCACATCCACATTCACACCACAACGCTCCTTTATATCCTCATTTGTCAGCCTGTTTCTCCATGTGATTCCACAGGCTCCTCTTAAATAACTCATTTCCACTGCTCTCACTCTTGATTTGTGTCCTTCCAGCAACATCCAAGCTTCACTTCCATACGTTAGAGTTGGTATCACAATACAGTCATGTATTAACTTTGTCACTTCCATGCTCACTTCCCTGCTTCTTATCACTGCTTTCAAGGAACCAGCAACCTTTCTTCCCTGCTGTACCCTTTCAAGCACTTCTCCTTCCAAACCTCCATCCTTACTCATCACACTACCCAAGCACTTAAATGTACTCACATTTTCCAATTCCTCACCATCCAACCTCGATGTACATTCACTTACTCCGCTTAATTTTCTAGAAATAAATACTTATAAATACTATATACCCACGTTACTATCATTTTCTTTTCACCTTAAAATACTTTTCAGTTGCTACTGGTCACTGGTTAATTGCCATGGGTTGGTACTAGCACCCGTCTGGCAGCAAACTCACACCCCATTTTCTGTCCAACTCTCCACTGAAAAAAGTTAATCGATACTCCTAATCTTTCATGTATGCAACAAGTCATATCCGGAACTATCTTCCACTGTCTTTCCTTCTGCCTATGACCTCTAGTCTTTTAAAGTAATGCGTCCAGGCCTGTAGAAATTAAAGGATCTTGAATTTGTTTTGAGAGAGAGAGAGAGAGAGAGAGAGAGAGAGAGAGAGAATCTTCTAAAGCAAAAAAAAAAAAAAGTTGATGGAGGAGATAACAGAAAGGAAACAAGGTAACCTACAGAGAAGTTTTTTTTTTTTTTTACCTGATGTTGAATATTAAAGAAAAATGCCATGCTTATTGCTTACCAGCCTTCTATGCCGGGACCCACAAGCTACTTAACTTTGAGCTTCTAAGTGTCGAGGGGAGCGAGAGTACCTAAGCGCACACACACACACACACACACACACACACACACACACAGTAAATATGGTTTAAGTGGAGAGTGAATATACAAAGAGACAGAGGAAAAAAAGGGAGAAGACACCATTACAAGAGTTAAATAAAAAACAACAAAAGCGGACTCAGGAAGGACGGAATAAACAAGAAGAGAGAAAGTAAAAACCCTGAGTGAAAGAAGGAAGGAATATAAGGAAAAAAAAACTATGGGACTAAGAAGGAACGGAGAGAGAATAAAGGAGATGAGGGAGAAAAAGACAGGTAAAGAGGAATGGATCACGAAAGAGAATGACAGAAAAATTATAAAAGGAGGAATGGAAAGGAGAAATGAATAAACTGATGAATGAAATGGGGGAGGGAGAGAGTAATGGCTGATGGAGAGAACACTACAAGCGTGGGGACTGAAAGAAGAGAAATAGGAAGCTATGAAATGGAGAGATGAATGAACACAGTAAAATAATAAGAGAGAGAGAGAGAGAGAGAGAGAGAGAGAGAGAGAGGAGGGGTACAGGAAAACGGAAGAGAAGGAAATAAAAAGAGGATATAAAGTAACTGATTGCCCTGTGCTATAGGAAAGGATGCGATAAAAAGAAAAATGAAAACTACAGCGAGGATAAGAGCAGAGCAAAGAATCACAATGAGATGCAACAAAATAATATGGCCATAATAAGAAAGAAGGAAGAATATAAAGAAAAAGATTAATAAGTAACAGAGCAAACAAAAGAAAATAGACTGAAGAGAGTGGAATACAGGGTGAGGAAACTACGAAAAGGAGACAGACGGGAAAGAAATAGGAACAGAGAGAGAGAGAGAGAGAGAGAGAGAGAGAGAGAGAGATGAATACAAAAGACAGATGAAATGAGAAGGAGGTAGGGATAGAAGTAGAAGAGTGACAGGAAAGCTAGAAATCTAGATGGGACAGAGATGAAAGCAATGGACTGACAGCGAGGGGAGAAAGACAGATTAAAAAGGGAGATAGAATGGAAGATCAGGAGGAAGCCGGATGTCAACTTACTGTATATGTTCAAGAACACTGAGAGGGAAAAGTGAGGCGAAAAGACAGATACGCGCGCGCGAGCGAGCAAGCGAGCGAGAGAGAGAGAGAGAGAGAGAGAGAGAGGAAAGGTGAAGGAAACAGGTAAGAAAAAGGAGGAGAAATAGTGAAAGGTAAGGGATAATGATAACAGGAGGAGAAAAGACCACGGAGTGGAGATAGAAAAAAGAGTGGGGGGGGGGGAGGCGATTTAGGTACACTCCCACCAAAACTTATTCTAACACCTGGGAGCGATTAATGTGGAAATGAGCAGTACGTAGCGTTTGTTTGGTAATGGTTGGTGTGCCAAAATGCGCGGTGACATACTTCGCAGCCATTATGCAGGTGTATGATGTGCAAGTGCATGGTGCAGTAATCATTTCTAATAAATTCGAGAACAGCTGGTTTCAGACTCATTGGTCATGTAGGTTAAAAACGCATAATGTGCACAGGGATCGGGTACTTCTTTGTCAGAATGTACACCCGCGGCAAAGAAAAATGTTCCACTCTCCTCTAGACCCTCCACGTCATGGCTTCCCATTTCCGCGCGGCAGGGTAAACAGGGTAGGAGGGGAGTGACGGGGTGGGGGGAGAGGGAAAAAAGACGAGGTTACTGGGACTAGGGGGTGGGTGGGCGACCTGAGAGTGGTGGAGGGAGGTAGGTGATGGTGGGGCGTCGTTTCCAAGCGAAGATCATTTGTCCTTATATCCTTCAATAAGAGCGTTGTATATGGATTACCATTTGGCAGGTAATACCACGTTAGTTTTAATATATAAGGCTTTAGATAACTGGTGATTGTTGAGCGACTAAAGAACAATAATTATTCGTCGTTTTATAGGGGTTGGGTTTCTCGCACCCTCTCCCACATACTCGCACAGTCCTGCTGAAACAACTATGCATTATATACAATACTCTTCTCCGTAATTTGGAAATTATATTGGCATTAGGTCTTTAATGATGATAACCCGTGGGTTGTCTTAACATATATGGCTTTTAAGAACACGAGTTCTGAAAAGTGACGCATCCATTTCATTTGTCTGTTTATATTACACTGACTAAATATATTATGTCTGCTACATATTATTGTTTTTCCCAACTACGTATGCATTTGAAATTGAACTTTCCTTTACCTGTGTATAACATGAGGTTGAGGATGTATGTTGAGTTGAGAACATGGCCTAGGGATGGTTGGTCCCCCCATCTCGTCCCATACAATGCCTGCCACCCGTTTGGCTCCTTGTCATTTACAGTTCGGTTGTTTCCACAGGTTCTTTCATAATTATATCTCAGAGATCTCTTTCATATTTATTTATTTGCCCTCCTACTTTATGGATCACCTTTCTCCTTTTTTTTTTCTCTCCCCCCATCCCGTTACTCCCCTCCTAGCCTGCTTAACCTGCCGCGCGCAAAAGGGGTAGTCTGAAGGTAGAAGGTATCATGGAGTGTGGAACGTCGTTTTATGACCGCGGCTTTACAACAGCTTACAGAGCAATCGGACACTGAAAAGAGAGGAAAGATAACGATCCCAACAGAGAATATGCCGGAATTAAAAACTGAAAACATTATTCACAATAATAACTAGCACGGAAACAAGAGTGGAATTGCTCTTGGACCTGCGGCGAGGCTTTTGTTTCAAACACTTTGACGCTCATCGGCGCGCCCCTACTTTAATTGGTCCTTCACCTTTGAAGGGATCATTATAACGGAGAGCGCTGACGACGCCACGTCCACATTTTGCTTTGTACCTTTCTCCTTCGGCCAATGTCTTTGACGCTCTTCTCCAAAGGCCTCCTTTTAAAAAATTCGTCAGAAACAGAAAAACACTGGCCACTCGTCGACCTGCTGGCTATCGCCGCAGGAAAAAAAAAAAAGGGGGGGGGAAGGGGCAAAACTGATACACACAAAATAAAACGAAAAATATCAGCACGAAGCATCGAAACCCCTTGTAATCCAGGACACATGATCGGAAGCCCAGTATATAACGATGACTAAAATTAACTTCATCATTGACAAGGCAAAATGAAATAACATACGAGTACAGGCGAAAACAAATATATCACCAGCAAACTCTGAAAAACCGAGCTAACACACACACACACACACACACACACACACACACACACACACACACACACACACACACGCACGCACGATAGCCTAGACAGTTAATGCACGAACAAACTTCCACACTCCACTAAACTCTCCCTGCGATCGACAAAATAAGCCAGAAAAGTGCGAGCCAAAAAGACGAGATATGTCAATAACTTTAGCCTGTAATTAGCCTGTAATACCCACCCACGACTTCTCGACATTCAGACTTTTACCTAGACAAGACCGCAGGAGGAATGTTTACTGAATAACCAAGTGGAGCCCAGGTATGGCGACGGAATAACACGTCTTTTTTTTTTTTTTTTTTTTTTTTATCGGTCATATACTATCCGACAGTCTGGGTACGGTTATAGCCCCCTACAGATTGCCACAGCTGATATGCCTACTTACGACTGTATCTTATTAATTTCGTAACAATATTTGTGCAGTACATCAAAACTGTAAAATATACAGTAGCTCAAATTACAATAATTACATAAACTGACAGACTCGAGGACCAAATTTGTGGACATTAAGTTCGGTGGTTCATAATACAGTAAACCATTATGAAGCTTAGATTGTTCGGAGGATTTGCCGCCGATTGATGAAGTTGCTATTGCAAATGATCACTTGTACAACTGTAATGAAAGAAAGATATGTACTAAGTACACTTTACCTCTGCGGAAGTGATTTCAGAGTAAAAGTAATGTGCGCGAGTGCCCATTAGTCCACAAAGGCTTGGGCGCGCGCGCGCGCGCGTACACACACACACACACACACACACACACACACACACAAAGAAACAAACAACAATCTCACCTAAACAAATGTTAAAGCAACTCCTACAAAAACGCAAATAAAACTAGAACGGCACTCAGTAGAGCGCATACCTCCTCCAGCGCCCTATCTCCCAATGTTAAAGAAAGTGAACACACAAAAAATCCTGGATCAGCATCTTTATCCGGATCCGCACCAAAATTTAATGGAGTGTATCGTGGGCCAAGGCCCATTCGTCTACAAAGTTTCGTGGAAATCCGTTCAGTAGTTTTTGTGTAATCTTGCTCACAAACCAACCAACCAACAAACAAGCAAACAGACAGGGGTGAAAACATAACCTCCTTGGCAGAGGTAATAAGTTCTTAACGAAGATCACTTCTTTGTTCCCCTTGAAATACAATAGATGGAAAGAACAACGAATCTGAAAAAAAAAAAAAAAAGTAGTAACATCAAACATAATTTAACCCTCAGAGCGACAAGCAAATACAGTTCAGCACGAAGAAATTAAAGAGTTTGAGGAATAAAAGGGTACTGTGATGAATAAGGCTGGAAGTTTAGAGGCTGAAGTGCTTGAAAGGGTCCAACAAGGAAGCAAGGTTGATGATTCTTTGAATGCAGTGATAAGAAACAGGGAAGTGAGCATGGAAGTGAAAAAGTTACTACATAACAGCATTGTGATACCAACTCTAACGTATGGGAGTGAAGCATGGACTTTGTTGGAGGGACAGAAGTTAAGAGTGAGAGCAGTAGAAATGAGTCATATGAGAGGAGCATGAGGAGTCACATGGAAAGACAGACTGACAAATGAGGAAGTGAAGGAGAGTTGTGGTGTGGATGTGGATATGATAGGAAACGTTAGGAGAAACACACTGAGGTGGTTTGGCCACGTGGAGAGGATGGAGAGTGAAAGGCTGACGAGGAGAGTGTATGTGAGTGAGGTGGAGGGGGGGAGAGGGAGGGGGAGGCAAAGGATGAGATGGAGGGATGGAGTGGAGAGGTATATGAGAGAGGGGGATGTGAGCTGGGAGCAGGGCAGTGAAATGGCGGGGAACAGGGCGACATGAGGCGATTTGTTTGTGGCCACCCCTTACGGGATTAAGATGTCTGACAACAGATAGATGGACAGATAAATTTTCATTCAAAAAGATTTCGTAATACCCCTCTCCTTTGTAAAAGCGAACCAGCTGAATGTTTTATTTATTTTTTTCTCTTTTCTTTGGCTCCCTGCGACTTAATCTTGGGTAACACAGCTGCTGTGATCGCCCTGACTCAGCCCGTCCCCGCACTGCTCTCTTGTCGGAGAGATCTTCATCGAGATTTCAGGTTGACGTGGGTGAAAGGGAGGAAAATGTAGGTCGAGATAGGAAGAGGGGGTGGAATTAACGTATGTTTTGAAGCAAAGGGCAAGAAAGGATGAGAAGGAGGAGGTGGTGAAAGAAGATGGATGGAGGTAGGGAAGGGAGAGGTGGACGTCAGGATGGATGTAGAAGTACCCAGTTTATGTGGACACACGGAAGGAGCAGGAGAAGGATGCACTGTGTTGTGTTTGTGATGTGCTTCTATTGGACTGTGCTGTAGTAGTAGTTGTTCCCTAGGCAGTCTGGCCGAACTGTGCTGTGTTTATGTGTTGTGTGTTTGTGCTATACAGCGTGTTAACAATTTTTTGCTCTGTTTTTCTTGTTTGTGTTGTGTTGCACTTTTGTGTTGCGGTGCAGGTTTGTGTTGTGTTGCATGTTTGTGTTGTGCTGCATGTTTGTGCTGTGTTGTTCTGTGTTGTGTTGTTTTGTGTACGTCTGTTTGTGTGCTCGTGGGCATGTGTGTTCATGTGATATGCGTGTGTTATGTATTTTTACTGTGTTGTGTTGTGGGCTTTTGCTCTCTTATTCTGTGTGCTTGAGACTATGCTTTGCTGTGCCCTGAGCGTTGTGCTGTGTATATTGCGTATGTATGAGTTTGTTGCTTGCCGGAATGTCAATTCTGTATGTTTGGCTGTCTGTCTGTTTGTTTTTCTGCACTCTACAGGTCTTAATTTAGTCCCAATGGTTTTGAAAAAAATCAGAAGGTTGAATCCATAAACCCTGGAAGCCTACTGTTTTTTATCAAGGCCCTGGGCTGGGTGGGGAGTTGAATCCCTATCTTTAACATGGGGCAAATTTTCAAAAATTCATATCCGTCAATTCTCATCGGTGCTTTATGAAATTTTATAGACACAAAGAGGGTGACAATGTCTAACGTCAAACACAATCGGATCCATCCGGCAAGCGCTCTGCCTATGGCAGTTTCATTTGTGTGTGTGTGTGTGTGTGTGTGTGTGTGTGTGTGTGTGTGTGTGTGTGTGTGTGTGTAAACCTCCTTGTAAAACTATAACAATATTTATCTACGGCGAGTCGTTTTCACCAAAGAATTACATATATGTACTGTACACTCGAGTAAAATAGGGTCACTCCATTTACATGCAAGTAGTCTGAGTTTTCTCTGCACGCCCGTACACTCACTCACTGACGAACACACAAGCAAGCAAGCAAACAGACAAACACACTCATATTCTCTCTCTCTCTCTCTCTCTCTCTCTATCCACTCACATTATCGAAAAGTACACACACACACACACACACACACACACACACACACACACACACACGCAAAAGTCTTCCATGCAGTCAAGCACCGGCCTGCCTTTCAGCCAACCAAATTCCCCGCATCTGCCTATCACAAGACCTGGGTTCGTCTGCACACAAGACTCCATTCCACAGACTTCGTCCTTTTTAGTTGGGGTATCGTGTCTTTCAAGTCTGTCCATCCATCTACCTGTCTATTTATCTGCCAATATCTGGTTCTCTGTTTGTAGCAGTGTATCTATCAGTCCATCTATCTGTCTGCATCAGTCGATCACAGGACCCAGGTTCGACTCTTAACAGGGTCCCATTCACAGTCTCTAGTTTCCCCTTATTGGTAAGCCTTAGCATCCGAATACATTTATTCATTTATCTACAACTCTTTTTGAGTTTATACATTATCAGCTTATCTCCCTATCTATTTATATACTTTTTTGTCTATATGTATCTACCTATCTATCACTCAATCAATCTACCTATCTGTCTATATACCTATCTACCTTCCTCTCTCTCTCTCTCTCTCTCTCTCTCTCTCTAATATATATATATATATATATATATATATATATATATATATATATATATATATATATATATATATATTGCCAGACGCCTCAATCCCGTTTGGGGTGGCCACAAACAAATCGCCTCCAAGTCGCCCTGTCCCCCGCCATTTCACTCCCCTGCTCCCAACTCACACCCCCCTCTCTCATATACCTCTCCACCCCATCTCTCCATCTCATCCTCGGCCTCCCCCTCCCTCTTTCCCCCTCCACCTCACTCACATACACTCTCTTCATCAGTCTTTCACCTTCCATCCTCTCCACATGGCCAAACCACCTCAGTGTGTTCCTCATAACGCTTCCTATCACATCCACATCAACACCACAACGCTCCTTTATATACTCATTCGTCAGCTTGTCTCTCCATGTGACTCCACAGGCTCCTCTTAAATAAATCATATATATATATATATATATATATATATATATAAAATCTCTCTCTCTCTCTCTCTCTCTCTCTCTCTCTCTCTCTAATATATATATATATATATATATATATATATATATATATATGGGCTCAGGCTCGTCTCCATACGGGTCTCATGTGACATTCTCGTACTTTTTTTTTTCTTTTGCCGGGGGGTCGTGTCTTCCAGATTTAACTGTCAGTCTGGCTGTCTTGTTATCTGTCGGTCAGTTTTTAAACCTATTTGTCTATTAACTGTTACTTACACAAGTCTGATCGCAACTGTCACTGCTGGGTGGCTACGACTGAAATATCACAAGCCTCTCTTATCGCTACTGTAGTCCGTTCACAGTATGAATGTTTTTTGTCATTTGCAGCTTCTTTTTTATGACTCGAAGGCAGTGTATGAAAATCCAATGGCCCTACATCCTTTTCATAAAATCTGTCCTAACTAGAACAACTTATCACTGTCATGATCGGAATGACTATAATCTTTCTCTTACCCATAATATTTTACATAATTTTCATTATAGTTATCCGTATGATCTGAAATGAATCCACTTACTAATATGCTGCCTTTTATTTTTTATTTTTTATTACAAATTTTGGCGTTACCGACATTAGCCTATTCTCTTAAGCTTACAAGTCAACTGACAGTGAACTACTCAAAAGTTTTCTCCATTCACTATTTTGCCACACGATGTTTGTCCCTATGCAAAAGTATGTCTAATTAGAAAGAATACCAAACAAAAGGCGACACACTAGTCAAAATGTTAACCACTTCACTCTGAAGTACCTGGCTACCACCTGACTGTTTACTCAAGTTGTAATAAAGGACTTCTAGTATTGCAGTAGTTTTGAATTAGCTGTATTCAATCTTCAGCTACGAATATTCTCTCCTACTTTGAATACCCTAGCCTGAAGACAAAACTAAATATAATGTTGTCTCAGACTGACGGGGAAAACGCTTCTTTCGCTCCTGAGGACGACATTTATTACCTCCGCCAAGAAGGTTATGTTTTCACCCCTGTCCGTTTGTTTGTTGGTTGGTTGGTTGGTTTGTGAGCAAGGTTACACAAAAACTACTGGACGAATTTCCACGAAACTTGGTAGAAGAATGGCCCAGAATAGACTCCATTAAATTTTGGTGCAGATCCGGATAAAGGTGCAGATCCAGAATTTTTTTTTCACCTTCTTTAACATTGCGAAATAGGGCGTTTTTCGAAATTTTCGTAAATTTTTCAGTGAATATTGCATGGATCTTGATGAAGAAAATCAGGCATATTGAGGATGTTGGTATCTACGAATGTGTATGGTACAGTTATGGGTAGTTTAAAATTATGGTGTTACAACTTATAGGGTTATAAGTTTGATATTGGATTAGATTTGACTGAATTAAAAGGAATTGCATGTTGGGCCTTGACGGAGGTTTGCGTTCTACTGAGTGCCATTCTAGTTACATACTTTTACTGTCTCCAGGTGATTTCACTCGTTTGATGAGACGTCTTTCCAATTGGAATGATTAGATATAGGCCTGACAAACCCATTTACTTATACTAAAGTTCTTCATTGATGAATACAATTGTCTGAAGGTAGAACGAATAAACTCACGTAATATGTCACTGTAGGGAAGCGGTTAAACCTTTCTATTTCATTTTCACGTATTTAAAGTTTGCTATCATTCTTTTTATATCAAAGCAAAATCAGACCGTTCTTATCCATTTTTAGCTCCTAAACACTCCATCTGCATAGAATATTAGCCTTGTATAATATCACTACTGTGTTGAACACTCAGGTGACATTATTAAAACCCATCTTTAATTATAAACTTTGACCTACCTATCTTTCTTTTCTTTCTTTTCACTGATCGTATCTGGTCGCATTCTGTCTCAGTATACCTGCCCCTTCCTGTGCCTGGGTATATAAGTTTGTGCTCTGGAAATGTCTTATAGGACTTGAAAAATTTCAGTTGGGCGAATAGTTGTTCAGGAACAAATAACGCTTGGCCCCATAAGGTGTTTTCCTCGCTACTATTTAATATCAATCTCATGCCACTTAAGCCCCCCAGCTAAATGCCGGATATAATTTCCAGAACTTGTCTATTAGGTACAGTTTAACCTGACTGCATTAACATACTGCTGGCAGTCCTAAGTACCAAGTAGGGTGTTCTAAAATAAAACAGCATTTCCATACAAAATACTGTATCAGGTGAGAATGAACAAATCAGTTTCAGAGGCAGCAGTGGAACTCAGACAGTTCCCCTGTAATGTATGTAGACGTAACCTTAAAAAAAGAAAGCCAAGAACAACAACAGCATTAATACAGTACAACATTCAAACACACTGCTGTTATTGTTACTACTGCATTAACCCAGTACTTAATTACCACAGTGCTCGATTCAGAGTACTGCATTCACCGAGTACTGCTTTCAGTAGTGTGCATTCATACACACTACTGAATTCAGACACTACGGTATTCACTCTCAGCGCATTCACACACAACTGTTTTCATCGGGCTTCATTCACTTTACTATAATACAACAGTATTGCATCCACAAACAACCACCTTCATACAGATCTGTATCCAGTACTTACCTACTGCTTATACACAGTACTTTATAGAGTAATTACATATTACTTTTACAGAACACTGTGTTGAACACTTCTATACTGTACTGTACTTGGATTCACATAATTTTACATTCAGTACTTGAGTACTGCAATTCGCAGCTAAGGAATTCATACAATACTGCATTCAGCACTTGTCTACTGAATTCACGTAGGATTATATTCATAGTGTTCTGCATTCCGTAATTGTCTAATGTGATTCACGCAGTATATCATGTACTTTTTGTCAGTTGTAATTCATATTCTGCTGCATTCAACATTTGCCTTCTGTATATCACATACTGCTCCACTCATGGTACTCTGTTCACACAGTACTGCTTTCCGTACCTGTCTGGTGCAATTCTTCTTGGCTGCATTTGGCTTTACTCCAACTGCTCGGATGGGTATTCACAGCTACGGATGCATGTTGATATTTTACTCGGTTGTAATGTGAATGTATTTGCACAGCAGTGATATATCTGAGAAGTGAAAGGGTTAGAAAATTATATCTATTAACCCCTTCACTCAGATGATATTTCTTCATCTTTTTTCTGACTCCAAACAATTTTAATTAAGCTGAAAAAGAAGGCTATGTCTCTTCTCTCCTCCTCGAAAAGTTTGAGCCTAGCTAAATAAAATCGACTGCAGGTAACGAAAGCAAGGTGAAAAATACGTCACGGGAATTCAGTGATTGGCCCCCTTTCATTGCTGTGGATGCACGTTGAGGATTTACACTGTCACAAATGACGTTGTTCAATTGAAAAACGTTCCACTTAACAGTCCACTTAATTTTTCTGTTCTCTCTACTACCGAACGACATTACTTACCTTAAAAGTAACCAGTGCCACCGTGTGCACCACTGATCATCTGTTTTATTCCGGTTAGCAGCAGACGGTTTGATCAAGCTTAGGGGTGTTCATTGACACTGAAGTGTTTTAATATAGGTAACAGTTCGTTAAGTCAAGAAAAAATATCAAACCTGATCACACGCTATTTAGTGATATGGTCTTGAAAAATGACATTACTCGCACAAGTTCACATGACTGCCTCTCACACCACCACACACCGAGGATGATGAACACACTTCACAACTCCATTAGACATAAACCCACTGAGACCACAGAGTAAAAGGCCGATCACCTGCTTATTTTCCCAATAGGGAAATGTAAAGTCTGGTCTATGAAAATGTGAAAGAATAATGGAATGAAAATATTTCCTATGAATAGACTGTTACTGTTATTAATGTAAACAATGAATAAGCCTTTGATTGCGGAAAAAAGTGAAGAGAAAATATGAACGATTTACAATTCAGAACCTCCCGTCCCTCCCTCCCCCTTCCTCTCTCACTCCTCTTCCATCCCTCCTCCTTCCTCTCTCACTTCCCTTCCATCCACCCCCCCCTTCCTCTCTCACTCCCCTTCCATTCCTTCAGCCTCTCAAAACTATTAGTCATCCCTTCCCCCATCTCCCTCTGCCTTTCCTCTTCCCCTTCCTATCTCTCTCTCTCTCTCTCTCTCTCTCTCTCTCTCTCTCTCTCTCTCTCTCCCCTCATATTTTTTCAAAACCCCTTCCTACCTCTGCCAGCTCCTTCCCTTTTCCTCCTCCTATACTATTCAAAGCCTTTTTCCTTTCCCTCTCTCCCTCAGTCCCCCACCATCTTTCATTACTATTTAGACTCCCTCTTCCAGCCTTTCTCCCCATCCTTTTTTCTACTACTACTTGAGACCTCCCCGACTCACTCTCCCAATATTATTCAGATCATTCCCCTCCCCTCCCTCTCTCCTGCTTTTCATACTATACGGAACCACCCTCCTCCTCTCTCCCTCTCCCCCCTTCTTTATTCCTCTCTTCTTCTCACTCCTTACTCTCCCTTCTTCTTTCTCCCTTTTAAGCCATTCATTGAATAGAATGATCTGGTGACAAAAACAGTGTAACGAAATCAGGTCATCGTAATAAAGGGTTATTCTCTTCGTTGCAGTGTCTCCAGACATATAGAAAGGAACGCAGTGTTACTTGATTTTCTTTGGACGGGGATGAATATTTGCACGATGTTAGCAGTTCATTTTTTTTCTGACGAAACTAAAAGGTAAACTGAATGCTGAAGTAATAGCGATGGTAGGGCTACGACTACAACTGTCAGCGAATAAATGACACACAACTTTACTGTAATCTGTGTATGTGAGTTCAGCAAAACGACAATTTTCGCTCGTTCACAATGTGCGTCGCACATGTTTCAATTTGATCACTGGAAAAGATATGCAAATCGATGAGAACAAAGATGTTAAGAGTCTAATTATTTCGACGCTGTGTGTTGCTATGGTGCTGGTGACAATGCTGCCAACTTAATATCATTATGAATAAAGAGGCACAGAAAAAAAAAAAAAAAAACAGTCTTTCATAATTTATAGAACATTCTCATAATCTTATTTGTGATTAAAGCGTATTCCGCCTTGAACCTATGAAAAAAGTTAAATTTAATGGCGAGCATACCCAGTTGAGGGGTCTTTATCTGTTACGAGTGGTGTGTAAAATATGTACCAAATCTGACGGACCCAGAATTGCACCAGACGAAGGGTATTATATGCCTGATAACAGGAAATGAACACTTAGAGAAGCTGTAGTTAGGAGAGAATGTTCAGTCTTATGAAGAAGATAAGCAATTGGAACATCGTATATTCAGTCTCATGGCAAGATACGAATATTGAAAGCGTGTTACTCTTGTGGCAGTAAATGGGCAGTACATGTTCTGTAGTGGGAAGTGAACACTTAGATGATGTTCAACCTTAGACTGTGGCAGAAAGTAAGCGCTGGAAGAAATGCACAGACAAGATGCTTTACATTTTTACAGGAAAATTCAGTTTGGAAATGAACACTGAAAATCGTTTTATGTTAGGAGATATACAACGGATCTTCTGTTTTACAGAAGGAAATGAACACTTATGTAAGGAAATGAACAGTGGGAGTCTGTTTCATCGTGTAACAGGAAAGGAGGTGCGAAAATATTCTGTATGGAAATTAGTACTGAGAGGATGTTCAGGTTTATGCAGGATTTGAACACTGTGTTCTTTCTTACGATGAGTATGGATATGAACAATAAGAATAGTCAGAGTTACACAAGAAAACAAAGCGTTAAAGGTTACTTCGTCAAAGCGTTAACAAAAAAAAGTAATAATAATAATAATCGAAAGACTATAAGTATAATTTGCATATCGTCCAGTTTCTGTTCAATTTGTAGCTTTAGTAGTCCCCTCATTCCTAACATCTATTCGTCATTTTACTTTTAACACACAGATCCATAAAATAACCTGAAGTTAGGTGGAACAATAAGGACATTAACCCGGCCTTGAAGGGGTAGAGGGTATAGAATATGGTGACAGCTTTAACATTTTCGTGATCCTATACACAATCATGCCTCAGTAAAATCGTCTTGCGTCAGCTGGAATAGAATAATACTCATAGAATTGTCTCAACGATACGATAGTTAATGGTGATAGTGTCAACATCCTCAGACTCCTACGGCCAGTTTTTGGTTGAATAAAATCATCTGATTTTAGCTGAGAAAAATACTAAAGAGGGCGTGTCGGTGAGAAGATTAATGTTTTATTGTTTATTATTGTCTATGTTCTTAATGTAACTTAAATATTCTTCTCTGCTTACTAAAGATATGGTCATTCTCTAACATAAATAAAATTGACTCTAAGTAACAAGGATATGGTAAAAATATATGTTCTCAGGTTGAACTGGTTAAGCCTTTTAGAAATATCTTTCAGTAAAAATTTCCACAAAATATGCAAGGGTAAATTGAAAAAAAAAAAAAAAAAAAAAAGGCAATATGAGAATAACGCGACAGGTGCAATCTATAACAGGCGAGCAAGTTTATACGGTTTTTGCTAATTTGCCGGCAGGTTTGAGTTTCCATCATGCATTGCAGTTATAGAAATCTGTGTCATGCAACGGTTGTGTCAGCATGGACGCTTCACTTTCTGAATCCACGATCCTTGAACAACGTGTCATGATAAGGTATCTCTGGGGAAATGGGGTCAAACTGTCAGAAATTCACCGCAGAATGTTAACATAATATGACTGCGTTAACTGAATGAAGCAGACTAAAGATATATGGATGGGTGGAAAGGCTTAAACGTGGACAAGAAATGTGTCTAAAGAAGGTCTATAGAGATACTTAGCAAGGAAGTTCAAAAGCGTCCCGCTTGCCCAGAAAGTCGTGCTGGTCTTAATCTGGGGTTTGAAGATGACCATGGTGGAAGATTATAAAGAACGTGGTCAAACTATTAACATTGCAAAGTGCTCAGCCAGACTTAACGATAAGCTAATACTTGAAGTTCGTTACAAAACAGGAGGACCGCTGTTAAAAAACTGTTCTCCAGTACCACTACAGTGTTCATCCCCATGCACTGGCCACAACAACGTAAACAGGAATGAGCTATCAGAGAGTGCAATAATCTCGCCCATCAATTGGTCTAAGGGCCCAACATTTGACTTTGCTCTGTTACTCACACCTTCGACCAAGTGTTCTCAAAATCGCATTACTTCTTCCTTGCCTGACCCTTGACTCCTCTACCAAGTTTAGGTCATATCGCATCAAAACATTTTTAGCTGAACTTCTTGACTTTGACTTGACCCTTGACTGGTTGTTCGCAAAATAAAATTGCTTTACCATTTTCTTAGTTTAAACGTTCCCACAAAACTCGGTGTAATTCGGGTAAAATCTCTTTAAGCTGACCTCGCCATCCGATTTTGATCTTTAACCAACTGTTCTAAAGAACAGTAGGCCAACCCTAAGTCTCTTCCTTAATCCTACCACCAAGTTTGCTACAAATTAAATAAAAACTCTATATTCTGTACATAACAGGCACACGGGTAGTCATCTGACCTTGTTCTGTGACCTTTAATTTGACTGACTTCTCTCAGAATAGAACCTCTTTATCTTTCCATTACTTTGAACTCTCCAACAAAGTTTAATGTATATCGGATAACAACTGTTTACTTTGACCTTGCCATCCGACCTTGACCTTTGACCTATTGTTTCCAAAGAAATAGTTCAGTGCATTACCTGGTCTTCAGCCGTTTCACAAGTTCGGTCTAAATAAGACAAAAACTGGTTTCGATGTTTTCTTCACACCTAGACACAAGGATCGAAATTTTACCTTCTCTGTGACCTCGTCCTTCAGCAGATTCTTTTCAAAATCGATTCTCTTCGTACCCATCCACCAAGTCTGGTCTTCACTGGATACAAAATGTTTAAGATGATATTACTTGATCTAATCATACCTAGTACTGTGGTCTTTTACTCTGACCTGCTGCTCTAAAAAAACGGTGGTTTAACTCTTTGACTATCACATATGCCCGCCACCAAATTTGTATATCAGATGAAATCTCTTTGAAATATTTTGCTCTCACTCTCTCTCTCTCTCTCTCTCTCTCTCTCTCTCTCTCTCACACACACACACACACACACACACACACACACACACACACACACCGGTCAAAACGACACCTGCCAATATAACAATCTGAAGACTCTAGGCTGAGATTCTTCCACATCCACCTTACAGTCCCGACCTCGCATCAAGCGGTTTCCATGTCTTCGACCCACTTGCAGATGCAAGCATTATATGGTCAGCGGTCTGGTATTGACGATGTGAAAGAAGTAGTGCAGACACTGTTTCGGGTACAAAAAAAAAAAAAAAAAAAAAAAAGTACTCAGCCAATGGAATTACGTAGATTGTAGACCATTATAAAAAAAAAAAAGTGCAGAGGGCTAGAGTGAGACTATTTTGAAAAATAACTTAATTGTTTGTGCATTTCATCCTGTATGTTTTTTAGCAAAAGAAGATAAACCCTCTGTTTATTTTTTCCTCGTAAATTGCAGCTTTGGCACGAATAATCCCACGAACATCTCCAAAGTATCTAAACCAAATTTAAAACGACTTTCTCATTACGGACTTTCCCACTCCACCACTCACTGTAGGTGTGCAGGTCAAACCCTTCCAATAAAAACTGACATGAATAAAAATTTCCTGGTGGTACAAATAAAACTATTGAAATGGTGAATCATCCATCTAAATTTCCTCACGCACACACGCTTTCATCCACACAAAGGCACTTCAGCAGAAACGGAACTAATCATGTAGAGAGAGAGAGAGAGAGAGAGAGAGAGAAATAATGAATGCAACATATCTCGGAAGCTGATAACCAGAATGCTGCAATGGAGTTTCTGTAATTTGTCAGACTCACTCACCCACTCACTCACACTCGCGCGCACGCACGCACGCACGCACGCACGCACGCACACACACACACACACACACACACACACACACACACACACACACACACCAGTCCCCTCCTCCAAGCAGCAGTACCCCTCCTCACACATCAGTTCCTCCGTAACACACAAATCCCCCTTCTTACTTCGAAAGCGTAGTGTCCATCATAACTTCTTGCGAACTACGAGCAACTTTTTCACCCTGGGGAAGAACTCTTATTGTGAAGGGGTTAAAAAGGTTGTATCTAACCCTTTCCATTCGAAAAATGTGTCGCAAGCCGAGTAAAATTGCCTGGTGATAGAATAAAAACAAAATAAAGCATACGGTGTCATTAATGGCGCAATTAGTACCCTCATCCAGATCTGTCCCATATTAACTGCACATGTAAAATTACAGTCACATTTTCCCTCTGTATAATTAAGGACATCAGTAGGCTCTGTCCAACGTGTACATATAATTTTTTTGCACTTAATACATAACTTGCTATAACTGACAGCAGGCATAAAATTAAGTGTATAAGTCATTGCACTATATTTATTGCCAAGCGCACGCCCCATAAAGGTGAGGGGGAAAAATGTGTTGAAGTCTTTTACACTTATCTTTTACATAACTATTAGCGAGTGTCAATTTATGACTTCCCTCCGAAGTGGCAGATAGTTTTTTACCGTACTGTAGATAACACCACACGTTTATATGTAGTTAAGGAGAGACTTTTTGATATAAGGGAATTATATACAGCCTTCATTAACAGCTTAAGTGCTAGAGGTTTGTCCTAAGTCGAATAATTTTATCTAATGGTATCAGTGGTAAAATAAAAGGTAATCGGTTTGAAGGAGTTCACGTACTGCGACAGCGCCTTCCACAGAACTGATATTGTCATACCCACAATGCAAACACAAATCCACAGAGGAAAACAGCAAACAAAGATACTACTGCACACAATCTAACAAACACCACACAAACAGGCACCACACAAGCAGAGGCACCAAACAAGCAGACATCACAGAAACAAACGCCGGACAAACAGACCCCTTTCACTCTCACGTCACTCTGGTTCGCATTCATAGACAAACTTACACCCGATCTCTCTAGCAACTCAGATGTTGTTTTTGTGAGACTGGCCCTGAGCGTATTCACAAACATTCCTACGCATAAGCCTTGTACAAAATTGCTTGCTTATATATTTATCGTCATTCATGAAGCTGCTAATCATTTCACTTCTAAAACAGAATAAACGTAAAGTAAAAAATAAATGAATAAATAAATAAATAATAATAAAATAATAATAATAATAATAATAAAATAATAATAATAATAAAAATAATAATAATAATAATAATAATAAAGTAAACGGTAGCCACTTCTCCCAAAACACCGCTATGAAGTGCAATGATCCAAAGCTAATGCTAATGACCAATCTACTTTACTTCTCTCTCTTCCCTCTTTCCCTTTCTCCCCTCTCCTCCTCCCCACGGCTCCTACACTCTTCTTCTCCCTGCTCCCCTCCTAATACTCCCCAGTCCCCTTTGAACCACTCTGTACTTTCCTTGATGGCAAGATAGGATAAAAAAAATCCTCAGTCACTTCTCTGGGATCGTATCTACGAAAGGCCGTCCCTCCGACTGGGGCGTTCTTACCACCAGACCACAAGATGCTAAAGAAAATAACTGCTGATAAATGTCTTCTTTATCGTAATGTCTGGTTAGGATCCTTCATGAGTGCTTTCCTTGAACAAGAACTCCAGCCAGATTTGTAAAGAAACGTATCAAATTTTTGAAGGGTAACCATGTCTTCGTAATTGTAAACAATTTTTGTTGATCGATTTATTTTCGTATTTTGTGACTTAAATTTCATTCCAGTTCGATTAAACTTGATTGTTAGCTGTATACAGTACGTCAAGGCAAATGTGTACAGGACACAAGCAGTCAAGCGCAACTTAGGTCGTTGAATCAAGTTGTGTGTGTTCTTACCTAATTGTATCTTTACAGGAATGAGTCAAGCTCGTACTGTCCCGTGTCTTAAACCATATTTATCGTACATATCCTTAAATTTGTGAATTGTTTTGGCACACACTATTTCATTCGGTAGTGCATTCCATTGATCGATTGCTCTGTTCGGGAAACTGAATTTCCTTACGTCTTTATCACCTCTCTTCTTATGCAGTTTTTTGCAGTGTCCTCTTGCTGATGCTTCTCCATATGTTAAGTAATCATTTATGTCTATTTTCTCCTTCCCTGATATGCACTTATATAGCATTATCATGTCACCTCTTTTCCTTCTCTCCTGTAGTGTTGGTAGATTCAGTTTATTTAGTCTTTCTTTGTAGCTTAGGTCCCTTAAGCTTGGTATCCATCTTGTAGCGGCCCTTTGAACTTTTTCAATCTTGTCTATGTGCTTTTTGAGATGAGGACTTCAGACTACTGATGCATATTCCAGGGTTGGTCTAATGAATGATGTTATTATCCTTCTTAGCATGTCTTCATTTATGTATGTGAATGCTATTCTCATATTTGCAAGCAGTGTATACATGTTCCGTACCTTCTCGCTGATGTGGTCAGCCGGAGATAGTCTGTTATTGATAATCACACCTAGGTCCTTCTCTCTTTCTGATGTGTATAGGGTTCTATTTCCTAACTTATAATCCCAATCAGGTCTTTTTCCACTTTTAACAAACTTGATTACATGACACTTGTCCACATTAAATTCCATTTGCCATGTACTACTCCATTCATGAAGTTTATTTAATTCTTTTTGTAGCTCTTTAAAAGAGTCTGTGTTAGTAATTCTCCTTTGTATTTTTGCATCATCTGGAAACATATTCAGTTAGCTCTCATTTCCAGTGTTACTGTTTATATCATTTATATACACTAAAAACATGATTGGTGCCAGCACTGAACCCTGTGGTACTCCACTAGTCACTTCTTTCCATGATGAGTAGTTTCCTCTTAGTACTGTTCTCATTTCTCTTTTTATGAGAAAGTCTTGCATCCAACAAAACAGTTTGCCTCGAATTCCTCCTTGATGGTACAGTTTTCATAAAAGTCTTTGGTGTGGTACTGTGTCAAAAGCTTTCTTGAAATCTAAATAGATACAGTACACCCATCCTTCCCTTTCCTGTATTGTGTTTGTTACTCTGTCATAGTAGCTCAACAGATTAGTAACACATGATTTTCCTTTTCTGAAACCAAACTGTCTTTCTGTTATCATACTGTGTTCTTCTAGATGATTTACCCAAGCTTTTCTTATAAGCTTTTCTAATACCTTGCTTACAACACTGGTCAGTGATACTGGTCGGTAGTTGAGTGGATTTTGTCTATTTCCTTTCTTGAATAAGGGGACAATATTTGCTTTTTTCCAAATATCAGGTAGTTTACCTTGACTCAAAGATTTCTTGAAAATTAAAAATAATGGTTTACTTAACTCCTTTGCACATTCTTGTAGTACCCAACATGAAATTTCATCAGGACCACTTGCTTTTCCTCTGTCTAATCTACTTAACTCCTCCTGTATTACTTTTTCTGCTATTTGTATATCTGGTAGTATGTGTGGACATGCATGTTCCACATAGTCCCTCTCAAAATTTTTTTCTTCTGTAAAAACTAATTGGAAATTCTTATTTAGTGCTTCACAAATATCTTTCTCTTGTGTGTGATTCCCTCGTCCGTAATTGATTGTATTATATCTTTTACTTTGGTTTTGCTTCTGATATAGCTGTAAAACAGCTTTTGGTTGATCACTACTTTTATTTATTATATCCTCCTCAAACTGTTTTGGGCTTCCCTCCTTATTCTTCTATAATCGTTCCTTGCCTGTTTGTAATTATTATACGCCCTTTCACTATTGTGTCTTCTGTATCTATTCCACAACAAATCTCTTCTTTCTTTTGATTTTTTACATTCTGTATTGAACCATTTCTGTATTTTCTTATCTGCTTCTTTGTGCTGTGGGATGTACGTCTGGACTCCTATTTCATAAAATTCACAGAATGTGTGTGTGTGTGTGTGTGTGTGTGTGTGTGTGTGTGTGTGTGTGTGTGTGTGTGTGTGTGTGTGTGTGTGTGTGTGTGTGTGTGTGTGTGTGTGTGTGTGTGTGTGTGTGTGTGTATAATAAAACGCTCTGGAGGCAGCTAGAATAAAATGAGAAAGACGCCGTCGCAGTTACAGAGTTAGATCTAGGAGAACCTCTAAACAAGGACCCAGAATTTGTACTTATAAAGTATCTCAGCAAAAGTCACAGGATAAACAAGTCTCTGTAAAAGTCACCTGTTATCATTTTTTTTTTTTTCTTTTGCGGGTTTGATATTCAGTCTACATTAACTTTGAAGGGTTTTGTTGTTCTAAGGGTAAAGACAAACGTATATACAAGCAGTCTTATAAGCAAGTGTAGCTCAGAGTTTATAAATACGTGCCTCGACTGCAGCAGGTCGTTTCTGCTGGCAACACAGCCTCGGGGCAAACACAAGCGAGCGGCAACAGTTTCTCGGAATTATTGGTTTTTATCCGCGGCTTACAGTGGTCTCACCTGCTGGGCTCGGATTTTTACAGGCGGACTTGATGCTGCTCCATTAATTATCGTCACGTTTTATATTCATTCCCATCGACAACGGAAGGTACAAACAGATGATGAATTTTCTTATCACTGACATTAACTAAGCTGTGACGCACCTTGATTTTATGACTAACCAACCATGGAGCCAGCTGAGTCAGTGTTTGAAATTTTCGTATTCAGACATAAGTAAAATACCAGAATCCATTTTGTTTTCTTTGTCTACAGACTCTACACACAAGCACGAAACAATTATCGAACGCTCAGTCAATTGCCGGACTAAAAAAAGCAAAAAAATGATGCTAAAATAAAAATTACTGCTAGAAATAACAACCTAAACGTACAGAGACAAGCCATATCACAGCCCTATAAAATGACAGACTAGTTACTTTTTTTGACGGCCAACCTTGAAGCTGGTTAAACAATGCACTATTTACACCCAGTCAACCACTCAGCTTACCTCACAGTACAGTCAACAGGTTCTCCGTTTTAGTCTCAGTGGTGTCTGCTTACCTTAGTTTTTGCTTTTTTCTCCCTCTCTCTGCAGCAAGAGACTCTGGCAAACACATCTCATTTCATACCAACGAACCTTCTCAAAGCAGCGTCACTACGAAACAAGGCAGCCCCGTTGTCCTGCGTCGTGTGAAGTTTAATGGGTGTGTCGAGCCGCCTCAATGCCTCGCCTCTTCAGCCTGGCTATTTTAACTAGAGGTGGCACAAAGCGGCAGGTGGAGGGTGTGTCGGGGGTGGGTAGGGTGAAGCAATTACTGGATCCTACTACGTGTGCTGATGATAAAGGGTGGGAAGATGATGCTGCTGCCGCGTGTATGTGGGAAAGTTGGGTATGGCGGTATTGTAAGTGTGTGGGTGTGTGAAGCACAGTGGAGTATGGATGTGAGAAGTGGTGTATGGATACAGGGGAGGGGCGTCTGAGTGTGAGAGGGCGAGGTGTACAAGTGAGAGATGTATGTATTTTTTAATTATGCATGCATGTATGTACACTCGGATCAAAAATGATCTTTACACAAAAGCCACTGAACATCTGCGACCTTATACATCGATAACGTCATATATATATCTCATTGGCACCTGCATATGTCCGCACTTAGGCATGCCAATCATACGGACGAGGATTATAACAAATACATTTTGTTCACACACGTATGTAGAGGTCACCAGTGTAAAGATCACTTATGACCTGACCGTACACCCGTTAAAAAGTGTCTTAACTTTATCCAACGCTGTATTTTGAAACATTAGACGAAGAAGTTACTGATATGATTCCAAGAGCCTCGGTAACAGTTGGTACTCCTATGTTACGTAGCACCAGAAGTTGGGGACGGGAGTGGGAGTGAGCAGAGGATGACCCATGTAAGATATATTAGATCCCTGCCGGCATAGCAAGAATTCCATAAAGCTATAGCGACCTGATAAGAGAGGTTTAGAAATATAGAAACCACGGGCCAGAGAATAAAACAGTATTATCATGCATGTAATGGAACTGTTTCAAAACATCATAAATGAGACAGCGACACTGACCCCTGTAGGGTATGAAATATAGTAATGAAATTGTTAAAATAAACAATTAATTTTACATATACCAGTATGAACATCAATGTCAACAATAATGAATTTACCTTCAGCCCGAGAACATATATTTTTTCCTGTTGTTACAACCTTCAGAAGCTTTTGTGTATGGCAAGAAAGATGTACTGTATGCAGTAGACGAAAAGAATGAATGAAGCTTGAGTCTAATAACCCCAGTTCGAAAAGACGCTCCCATGCTGAATGATTAGTTGGAATATATGCTGTATATACTGTATATAGATAGATAGACAGATATAGATATTTATTGATTTATAATTATATCATCATCATCAGCAGCAGCAGCAGCCATTGCAAGTCCACTGCTGAGCAAAGGCTTCTCCCAACCTTCTCCACGAATTCCTTGACTGAGCCAATCTCTGCCACGTTTTGCCTGCCAAATTCTCTATTACATTATTCCACCTCCTGTCTGGCCTTTTTCTGCTACGGTTACAATCTTTTGGAGTCCAGTCAGTCAGCCTCTTGCTCCATCGGTTATTCCATACTCTTGCTATTTGACCTGCCCACCCCCATTTCTGTTCTTTTATGAATTCTATAATGTTTTTGACTTTGGTCTGCTCTCTCACGCAAGTTGATCTTTTCCTATCTCATAAAGATATTGCCAACGTTGATCTTTCCATTGCGATTTGAGAATAGATTAATTGAATTTCCAGGT
>NC_136976.1:19242108-19292108 GCF_032717465.1 Coenobita brevimanus
GCTGTCAGTTATAACAAATTATGAATTATATTAAGCGCTAAAAATTATATGTACACGTTGGACAGAGCCTACTGATGTCCTTAATTATACAGAGGGAAAATGTGACTGTAATTTTACATGTGCAGTTAATATGGGACAGATCTGGATGAGGGTACTAATTGCGCCATTAATGACACCGTATGCTTTATTTTGTTTTTATTCTATCACCAGGCAATTTTACTCGGCTTGCGACACATTTTTCGAATGGAAAGGGTTAGATACAACCTTTTTAACCCCTTCACAATAAGAGTTCTTCCCCAGGGTGAAAAAGTTGCTCGTAGTTCGCAAGAAGTTATGATGGAAACTACGCTTTCGAAGTAAAAAGAGGGAATTGTGTGTTACGGAGGAACTGATGTGTGAGGAGGGGTACAGCTGCTTGGAGGAGGGGACTGGTGAGTGTGTGTGTGTGTGTGTGTGTGTGTGTGTGTGTGTGTGTGTGTGTGTGTGTGTGCGTGCGTGTGCGTGTGTGTGTGTGTGTGTGTGTGTGTGTGTGTGTGTGTGTGTGTGTGCGTGCGTGAGTGAGTGGGTGAGTGAGTGTCTGACAAATTGCAGAAACTCCATTGCAGCATTCTGGTTGATATCAGCTTCCGAGATATGTTGCATTCATTATTTTTTTTTTTTCTCTCTCTCTCTCTCTCTCTGTACATGATTATTTCCGTTTCTGCTGAAGTGCCTTTGTGTGGATGAAAGCGTGTGTGCGTGAGGAAATTTAGATGGATGATTCACCATTTCAATAGTTTTATTTGTACCACCAGGAAATATTTATTTAGGTCAGTTTTTCTTCTTTATTGGAAGGGTTTGACCTGCACACTTACAGTGAGCGGTGGAGTGGGAAAGTCGTTTTAAATTTGGTTTAGATACTTTGGAGATGTTCGTAGGATTCTTCGTGCCAAAGCTGCAATTTACGAGGAAAAAATAAACAGAGGGTTTATCTTCTTTGCTAAAAAAACATACAGGATGAAATGCACAAACAATTAAATTAATTTTCAAAATTGTCTCACTCTAGCCCTCTGCACTTTTTTTTTTTAATAATGGTCTACAATCTACATAATTTCATTGGCGGAGTACTTTTTTTTTTTTTTTTTTTTTTTGCTTTACCCGAAACAGTGTATGCACTACTTCTTTCACATCGTCCCTACCAGACCGCTGACCTATATAATGCTTGCATCTGCAAGTGGGTCGAAGACATGGAAACCGCTTGATGCGAGGTCGGGACTGTAAGGTGGATGTGGTGAACTCAGCCTAGAGTCTTCAGATTGTTATATTGGCAGGTGTCGTTTTGATCGGTGTGTGTGTGTGTGTGTGTGTGTGTGTGTGTGTGTGTGTGTGTGTGTGTGTGTGACCTCCACACACACACACACCCGTCCTCTTGCTCAAGGGGGGACAGTAACCACCCACTTCGTCATGAAACTTTTTCGCAACCTGAGCGAGGCGCGAACCCCGTCCACCAGTTGGCAAGTGAGAGTGAGAGTTCACTGCACCAGAGAGTGTGTGAGAGAGAGAGAGAGAGAGAGAGAGAGAGAGAGAGAGAGAGAGAGAGAGAGAGAGCAAAATATTTCAAAGAGTTTTCATCTGATTTACAAATTTGGTGGCGGGCATATGTGATAGCCAGAGAGTTAAACCACCGTTTTTTAGAGCAGCAGGTCAGAGTAAAAGACCACAGTACTAGGTATGGTTAGATCAAGTAATATTATCTTAAACATTTTGTACCCAGTGAAGACCAGACTTGGTGGAAGGGTACGAAGAGAATCGATTTTGAGAAGAATCTGCCAAAGGACGAGGTCACAGGGGAGGTAAAATTTCGATACGTGTGTCTAGGTGTGAACAAATCATCGAAACGAGTTTTTGTCTTATTTAGACCGAACTGGTGAAAGGGCTGAAGACCAGGTAATACACTGAACTATTTCTTTGGAAACAATAGGTCAAAGGTCAAGGTCGGATGGCAAGGTCAAAGTAAACAGTTGTTATCCGATATACATCAAACTTTGTCGGAGAGTTCAAAGTAATGGAAAGATAAAGAGGTTCTATTCTGAGAGAAGTCAGTCAAATTAAAGGTCACAGAACAAGGCCAGATGACTACCCGTGTGCCTGTTATGTACAGAATATAGAGTTTTTATTTAATTTGTAGCAAACTTGGTGGTAGGATTAAGGAAGAGACTTGGGGTTGGCCTACTGTTCTTTAGAACAATTGGTTAAAGATCAAAATCGGATGGCAAGGTCAGCTTAAAGAGCTTTTACCCGAATTACACCGAGTTTTGTTGGAACGTTTAAACTAGGAAAATGGTAAAGCAATTTTATTTTGCGAACAACCAGTCAAGGGTCAAGGTCAAAGTCAAGAAGTTCAGTTAAAAATGTTTTGATGCGATATGACCTAAACTTGGTAGAGGAGTCAAGGGTCAGGCAAGGATGAAGTAATGCGATTTTGAGAACACTTGGTCGAAGGTGTGAGTAACAGAGCAAAGTCAAATGTTGGGGCCTTAGACCAATTGATGGGCGAGATTATTGCACTCTCCGATGGATCATTCTTGTTTACGTTGTTGTGGCCAGTGCATGGGGATGAACACTGTAGTGGTACTGGAGAACAGTTTTTTAACAGCGGTCCTCCTGTTTTGTAAAGGACTTCAAGTTTTAGCTTATCGTTAAGTCTGTCTGAGCACGTTGCAGTGTTAACAGTTTGACCACGTTCTTTATAATCTTCCACCATGGGCATCTTCATACCCCAGAATAAGGCTAGCAAGACTTTCTCGGCAAGCGGGACGCTTTTGAACTTCCTTGCTGAGTATCTCTATAGACCTTCTTTAGACACACTTCTTGTCCACGTTTAAGCCTTTCCACCCATCCATATATCTTTAGTCTGCTTCATTCAGTTAACGCAGTCATATTGTGTTAACATTCTACGCTGAATTTCTGACAGTTTGACCCCATTTCCCCAGAGATACTTTATCATGGGACATTGTTCAAGGATCGTGCATTCAGAAAGTGAAGCGTCCATGCTGACACAACCGTTGCATGACACAGATTTACAAAACTGCAGTGTATGATGGAAACTCAAACTTGCCGGCAAAATAGCAAAACCCGCTTAAACTTGCTCGCCTGTTATAGATTGTACCTGTTGCGTTATTCTCATATTGCCTTTTTTTTTTTTTTTTTTTTTTCAATTTACCCTTGCATATTTTGTGGAAATTATTACTGAAAGATAATTCTAAATGGCTTAACCAGTTCAACCTGAGAACATATATTTTTACCATATCCTTGTTACCTAGAGACAATTTTATTTACGTTAGAGAATGACCATATCTTAAGTAAGCAGAGAAGACTATTCGAGTTACATTAAGAACATAGACAATATTAAACAATAAAACATTAATCTTCTCACCGATACGCTCTCTTTAGTATTATTTCCCAGCTAAAATCAGATGATTTTATTCAACAAAAAATTGGCCGTAGGAGTCTGAGGATGTTGACACTATCACCATTAACTATCGTATCGTTGAGGCAATTCTACGAGTATTTATTCCAGCTAACGCAAGACGATTTTACTGAGGCATGATTGTGTATAGGATCACGAAAATGTTAATGCTGTCACCATATTCTATACCCTCTATCCTCTCCTGATCGGGTTAACGTTCTTATTCTGTTCTACCTAACTCCAGGTTATTTTATTCATCTGTGTGTTAAAAAAGTAAAATGACGAATAGACGTTAGGAATGAGGGGGCTATTAAAGCTACAAATTGAACAAAAAGTGGACAATATCGAAATAATACTTATGTTCTTTCGATTATTTTTCTTATTATGTTAACGCATGGTGAAGTATCCTTTAACGCTTTATTTTCTGCTTTAACACTGAAAATTCTTAATGTTCTTTTCCATACCAATCGTAAGAAAGAATACGGTGTCTTATCCTGTCATAAACCTGAACATCCTCCCAGTATTAGTTTCCATACAGAATATTTTCGCATCACTCCTTTCCTTTTACCCGATGAAACAGACACCCACTGTTCATTTCTTTACATAAATTTTCATATCCTTCTATAAAGCTGAACATCCCCTGTTTATCTCCTGACATAAAACGATTTTCAATGTTCATTTCCAAACTGAATTTTCCTATACTAATGTTAGGCATCTTGTCTGTGCGTTTCCTATCATAAAAAAGAACCATCCTCTCAGTGCATACTTTCAACCGCAGTCTAAGGTTGAACATCATCTAAGTGTTCACTTCCTGCCATACAACATTCATTGCCCAGTTTCTGCCGCAAGACAGACAAGCTTCAACATTCGTATCCTGCCATGAGACTGACCATACGGTGTTCCAGTTGCTTATCTTCTCCATAAGATTGAACATTCTCTCCTAACTACGGCTTCTCTAAGTGTTCATTTCCTGTCATCAGGTATATAATAGCCTTCGTGTGGTGCAATCCTGGGTCCATCAGATTTGGTACATATTTCACACACCACTCGTAACAAATAAAGACCCCTCAGCTGGGCACGACCGCCATTTAATTTAATTTTTTTTTTATAATTTCAAGGCAGAATACGCTTTAATCACAAAGAAGATTATGAGAATGTGTTATAAATTATGAAAGACTGGGTTATTCTATGCCTCTCTAATATTCATAATGATAAAAGAATGAGTTGGCAGCACTATCACCAACGCCATAATAACACACAACATCGAAATAATTAGACTTCATTGTTCTCAGCGCTTTGTCTTTTCAAATGATCAAACCTGAAACATGTGCGAGGCACGTTGTCAACCAGCGAAAACTATCTTTTTGCGAAATTCACCCATACGGATTATAGTGAAACTGTGTGGCATTTATTCGCTGACAGCTGTAGTCGCATCCCTACCATCGCTAGTGACTACAGCTTTTAGTTTACCATTTAGTTTCTTCAGGAAAAAAAAAAAAAATCAACTGCTGATATCGTGCAAATCTCGTCCCGTCCAAAGAAAATCAGATAAAGTGCGTTCCTTTCAGTATGTCTGGAGACACTGCAACGAAGAGAATAACCCTTTATTACCATGACCTAATTTCATTACATTCTTTTAGTCACCAGATCATTCTATTCAGTATAGGACATAGAAGCGAGAAAGAAGCAGGGGGTGGGGTAGATTAGGAGGTGGAGGGACCAATAATGGAGAAGTGAGAGGGAGTGCGGAAGAATATTGAATGGAAAGCCGGAGATACGGCGGGGCGGGGAAGGATCTGAACTGTATTGGAAGAGGGAGTGAGGGAGGTCCCAAGTAATTGGAGAAAATAAGGAAGGTGGGAGGGGTTGGAAGAGGGAGTCTAAAAAGTATTTGGAGATGGTGGGGGACTAAGGGAGCTAGGGAAAGGAAAAAGGCTTTGAGGTAGTATCGGGAGAGGAAAAGGGAAGGAGCTGGCAGAGGTAGGAAGAGGTTTTGAAAAGTATGAGGGGAGAGAGAGAGAGAGAGAGTGAGAGAGAGAGAGAGAGAGTGAGATACCAAGGAAGGGGAAAGGCAGAGGGAGCTGGTGGAAGGGATGACTAAGACATTAGTTTTGAGAGGCTTAGGGGATGGAAGGGGAGTGAGAAAGGAAGGGAGGTGGATGGAAGGGGAGTGAGAAGGGGTGAAGGGAAGGAAGAGGGATGGAAGAGGAGTGAGAGGAAGGGAGAGGGAGGGACGGGAGGTTCTGAAGTGTAAATCGTTCATATTTTCTCTTCACTTTCTTCTCCAATCAGAGGCTTATTCACTGTTTACATTAACAGCTATAATAATCTATTCATAGATAACATTTTCCATCAATTATTCTTTCACATTTCCATAGACCAGACTTTACATTTCCCTGTTGGCAAAATATGCAGGTGATCGGTCTTTTAGTATGTGGTATCAATGGGCTTATGTCTAATGGAGTTGTGAAGTGTGTTCATCATCCTCGATGTGTGGTGATGTGAGAGGCAGTCGTTTGAACTCGTGCGGGTAATACCATTTTTCAGGACCATGTCACTAAATAGCGTGTGATCAGGTTTGATGTTTTTTCTTGACATACCGAACTGTTACCTATATTAAAACACTTCAGTGTCAATGAACACCCCTAAGCCTGATAAAACCGTCTGCTGCTAACCAAAACAGACGATCAGTGGTGCACAGGGTTGCACCGATCACTTTTAAGTTAAGTAATATCGTTCGGTAGTAGAGAGAATTAAAAAAAATAACTGGACTGTTAAGTGGAAAGTTTTTCAGTTGAACAACGTTAGTAGTGACAGTGTAAATCCTCAACGTGCATCCACAGCAATGAAAGGGCTAATCACTAAATTCCGGTGACGTGTTTTTACCTCGTTCTCGTTACTTGCAGTCGATTTTATTTAGCGAGGGAGAAACTTTCGAGGTGGAGAGAGGAGACATATCCTTCTTTTTGCTTATTTAAAATTGTCTGGAGTCAGAAAAAAGATGAAGAAATATCAGCTGAGTGAAAGGGTTAATAGATATAATTTTCTAACCCTTTCACTGCTCAGATATATCACTGCTGTGGAAATACATTCACATTACAGCCGAGTAAAATATCAACATGCATCCGTAGCTGAGAATACGCATCCGAGCAGTTGGAGTAAAGCCAAATGCAGCCAAGAAGAATTGCGCCAGACAGGTACGGAAAGTAGTACTGTGTGAACAGAGTACCGTGAGTGGAACAATATGTGATATACAGAAGGCAAATGTTGAATGCAGCAGAATATGAATTACAACTGACAAAAAGTGCTTGCGATACTGCGTGAATCACGATAGACAAATACGGAATGCAGAACAGTGTGAATATAATAGTACGTGAATTCAGTAGACAAGTGCTGAATGCTGTATTGTATGAATTATTTAGTTGCGAATTGCAGTACTCAGGTACTGAATGCAAAATTACCTGAATGCAAGTACAGTATAGATGTGTTCAACGCAGTGTTCTGTAAAAGTAATATGTAATTATCCTATAAAGTACTGTTTATAAGCAGTAGATAAGTACTGGATACAGAACTGTGTGAAGGAGGTTGTTTGTGAATGCAATACTGTTTTATTATAGTAAAGTGAATGCAGCCTGATGAAAAAAGCTGTGTGTGAATGCTCTGAGAGTGAAGACCGTCGTGTCTGAATTCAGTAGTGTGTGTGAATGCACGCTACTGAAAGCAGTACTCGGTGAATGCTGCACTCTGAATGGAGGACTGTGTTAATTTAGTAGTGTTAATGCAGTAGTAAGAATAACAGCAGTGTCTGAATGTTGTACTGTATTAATACTGTTGTTATTCTTGGCTTTCTTTATTTTTTTGAAATTTAAGTCTACATACATGACAGGGGAACTGTCTGTTTGAGCTCCACTGCTGCCTCTGAAACTGATTTGTTCATTCTCATCAGATACTGTATGTTGCATGGAAATGCTGTGTTATTTTAGAACGCCCTACTTGATAATTAGGACTGCCAGCAGTATGTTAATGCAGTCGGGTTGAACTGCATCTAATAGACAAGTTCTGGAAATTGTATCCGGCATTAGTTGAGGGGATTAAGTGGCATGAGATTAGTATTAAATATCAGCGAGGAAAGCACCTTATAGGGCCAAGCGTTTTTTGTTCCTGAACAACGATTAGCTCTACTGAAATTTAGCAAGTCCTTTGAGACATTTCCAGAACACAAACTTATATACCCAGTCACAGGAAGAGGCAGATAAACTGAGACAGAATGCGACCAGATACGATCAGTGAAAAAAGAAAGACGAGAAAGATAGCTGGGTCAAAGTTTATGATTAAAGATGAGTTAAAAAAATGTCACCTGAGTGTTCAGCACAGTAGTGATATTGTACAAGGCTAATATTCTATACAGATGAAGTGTTTAGGATCCAAAATTGGGTAAGAACGGTCTGATATTTCGTTGAAATAAAAAGAATGATAGGAAACTTAAAATACATGAAAATGAAATAGAGAGGCTTAATCGATTCCCTACAAGGACATATTACATGAGTTTATCCGTTCTACCTTCAGACAACTGTTTTCATCAATGAAGAACTTTAGTATAAGTAAATGGGTTTGTCAGGCCTATATCTAATCCTTCCATTTGAAAAGACGTCTCCTAAAAAGAGTGAAATCACCTGGAGACAGTAAAAGTATGTTACTAGAATGGCACTCAGTAGAGCGCAAACCTCCGTCAAGGCCCAACATGCAGTTCCTTTTAATTCAGTCAAATCTAATCCAATATCAAACTTATAACCCTGTAATTTGTAACACCATAATTTTAAACTACCCATGACTGTACCACACACATTCGTAGATACCAACATCCTAAATATACCTGATTTTTTTCATCAAGATCCATGCAATATTCACTGAAAAATTTACGAGAATGTCGAAAAAAAAAGCCCTATCTCGCAAAGTTAAAGAAAGTGAAAAAAAAATCCTGGATCCGCACCTTTGCCCGGCTCCGCACCAAAATTTAATGGAGTCTATTCTGGGCCAAGGCCCATTTTTCTACCAAGTTTCGTGGAAATCCGTCCAGTAGTTTTTGTGTAATCTTGCTCACAAACCAACCAACCAGCCAACAAACTAACGGACAGGGGTGAAAACATAACCTTCTTGGCGGAGATAATAAATGTCCTCAGGAGCGAAAGGAGCGTTTTCCCCGTCAACATTATATTTAGTTTTGTCTTCAGGCAAGGGTATTCGGATTAGATAGGAGAGAATATTCGTATCTGAAGATTGAATACAGCTAATTCATAACTACTGCAGTACAAGAAGTCCTTTATTACAACTCGAGTAAATAGTCTGGTGGTTACTAGATACTTCTTTTTGACTAGTGTGACGCCTTTTATTTGGTATTCTTTCTAATTCGACATATGTTTGCTTAGGGACAAACATCGTGTGGCAAAATAGTGAATGGAAAAATCTTTTGGGTAGTTCACTGTCAGTTGACTTATAAGCTTAAGAGAATAGGCTGATGGTGGTAACGCCGCAATTTGTAATTAAAAAAAGGCAGCATATTAGTAAGTGGTTTCATATCAGATCATACGGATAACTATAATGAAATTTTTGTAAAATATTATGGGTAAGAGAAAGATTATAGTCATTCCGATCATGACAGTGATAAGTTGTTCTAGTTAGGACATATTTTATGAAAAGGATGTAGGGCCATTGCATTTTCATACACTGCCCTCGAGTCATAAAAAAGAAGCTGCAAATGTCAAAAACATTCAAATTATTGTGAACGGACTACAGTAGCGATAAGAGAGGCTTGTGATATTTCAGTCGTAGCCACCCAGCACTGACCTTTACGATCAGACTTATGTAAGTAACAGTTAATAGACAAATAAGTTTAAAAACTGACAGACAGATAACAAGACAGCCAGACTGACAGTTAAATCTGGAAGACACGACGCCCCTGCAAAAGAAAAAAAAAAGTCGTGCGAGAGTGTCACATGGAATTGAGCCTCGTATGGAGACGCGCCTGAGTCCATATATATATATATATATATATATATATATATATTAGAGAGAGAGGAAGGTAGATAGGTAGATAGGTATATAGACAGATAGGTAGATTGATTGAGTGATAGATAGGTAGAAACATATAGACAAAAAAGTATATAAATAGATAGGGAGATAAGCTGATACTGTATAAACTCAAAAAGAGTGGTAGATAAGTGAATAAATGTATTTTTTTTTTTATGTGTCCGACTCTGGGCATAGGCTTCACAGCCTGCTACCAAGGCCCAGCAGTCCTCCTACATACCATACACCTCTACATGTCACCACTTCGACGCTAACACCCACCGTCCATATTGAATACATGCTAGGGCTGTCTCATATTCGGATGCTAAGGCTTACCAATAAGGGGAAACTAGAGACTGTGAATGGAACCCTGTTAAGAGTCGAACCTGGGTCCTATGATAGACTGATGCAGACAGATAGACGGACTGATAGATACACTGCAACAAACAGAGAGCCAAATATTGACATAGATAAATAGACAGGTAGATGGATGGACAGATTTGAAAGACACGATACCCCAACTAAAAAGGGCGAAGTCTGTGGAATGGAATCTTGTGTGCAGACGAACCCAGGTCTTGTGATAGGCAGATGCGGGGAATTTGGTTGGCTGAAAGGAAGGCCGGTGCTTGACTGCATGGAAGACTTCTGCGTGTGTGTGGGTGTGTGTGTGTGTGTGTGTGTGTGTGTGTGTGTGTGTGTGTGTGTGTGTGTGTGTGTGTGTGTGTGTGTGTGTGTGTGTGTGTGTGTGTGTACTTTTCGATAATGTGAGTGGAGAGAGAGAGAGAGAGAGAGAGAGAGAGAATATGAGTGTGTTTGTCTGTTTGCTTGCTTGCTTACTTGCTTGTGTGTTCGTCAGTGAGTGAGTGTACGGGCGTGCGGAGAAAACTCAGACTACTTGCATGTAAATGGAGTGACCCTATTTTAATCGATTATACATATATGTAAATCTTTGGGAAAACGACTCGCCATAGATATATATTGTTATAGTTTTACAAGGAGGTTTACACACACACACACACACACACACACACACACACACACACACACACACACACACACACACACACACACACACACACACACACACACACACACACAAATGAAACTGCCATAGGCAGAGCGCTTGCCGAATGGATCCGATTGTGTTTGACGTTAGACATTGTCATCCTCTTTGTGTCTATAAAATTTCATAAAGCACCGATGAGAACTGACGGATATGAATTTTTGAAAATTTGCCCCATGTTAAAGATAGGGATTCAACTCCTCACCCAGCCCAGGGCCTTGATGAAAAACAGTAGGCTTCCAGGGTTTATGAATTCAACCTTCTGATTTTTTTCAGAACCATTGGCACTAAATTAAGAGCTGTAGAGTGCAGAAAAACAGACAAACAGACAGACAGACAAACATACAGAACTGACATTCCGGCAAGCAACAAACCCATACATATTCAATATACACAGCACAACGCTCAGGACAGCAAAACACAATCTCAAGCACACAGAATAAGAGACCAAAAGCCCACAACACAACACAGTAAAAATACATAACACATGCATATCTCATGAACACACACACCCACGAGCACACAGACAGACGTACACAACACAACACAACACGAAACAACACAGCACAAACATGCAGCACAACACAAACCTGCAACGCAACACAAACCTGCACCGCAACACAAAAGTGCAACACAACACAAACAAAAAAAGCACAGAAAAAATTGCTAACACTCTGTATAGCAGAAACACACAACACATAAACACAGCACAGTCCAATAGAAGCACATCACAAACACAACACAGTGCATCCTTCTCCTGCTCCTTCCGTGTGTACACATAGACTGGGTACTTCTACATCCATCCTGACGTCCACCTCTCCCTTCCCTACCTCCATCCATCTTCTTTCACCACCTCCTCCTTCTCATCCTTTCTTGCCCTTTGCTTCAAAAACATACGTTTATTCCACCCTCTCTTCCTATCTCGACCTACATCTTCCTCCCTTTCACCCACGTCAACCTGAAATCTCGGTGAAGATCTCTCCGACAAGACAGCAGTGCGGGGACGGGCTGAGTCAGGGCTATCACGGCAGCTGTGTTACCCAGATTAAGTAGCAGAGAACCAGAGAAAAGAGAAAAATAAATAAATAAATAAAACATTCAGCTGGTTCGTTTTAACGAAGGAGAGGGGAATTACTAAATCTTTTTGAATGAAAATTTATCTGTCTATCTATCTATTGTCGGACGTCTTAATCCCGTAAGGGGTGGCCACAAACAAATAGCCTCCATGTCGCCCTGTTCCCCGCCATTTCACTGCCCTGCTCCCAGCTCACACACCCCGCACTCATATACCTCTCCACTCCATCCCTCCATCTCATCCTTGGCCTCCCCCTTCCTCTCCTCCCCCTCCACCTCACTCACATACACTCTCCTCGTCAGTCTCTCACTCTCCATCCTCTCCACGTGGCCAAACCACCTCAGTGTGTTTCTCCTAACGCATCCTATCACATCCACATCCACACCACAACTCTCCTTCACTTCCTCATTTGTCAGTCTGTCTCTTCATGTGACTCCACATGCTCCTCTCAAATAACTCATTTCTACTGCTCTCACTCTTGACTTCTGTCCCTCCAACAAAGTCCAAGGTTCACATCCATACGTTAGAGTTGGTATCACAGTTCTGTCATGTAGTAACTTTTTCACTTCCACCCTCACTTCCCTGTTTCTTATCACTGATTTCAAAGAATTAGCAACCTTTCTTCCTTGTTGTACCCTTTCAAGCACTTCATCCTCCAAACTTCCATCCTTACTCATCACACTACCCTTTTATTCCTCAGTCTCTTTAATTTCTTCGTGTTCAATTATATTTTGCTTGTCACCCTGAGGTTATGTTTGATGTTACTACTTTCTTTTTCAAATTCGATGTCCTTTCCATCTACTGTATTTCAAGGGAAACAGAGAAGCGATCTTCGTTAAGAACTTATTACCTCCGCCAAGGAGGTTATGTTTTCACCCCTGTCCTTTTGTTTGTTTGTTGGTTGGTTGGTTTGTGAGCAAGATTACACAAAAACTACTGAACGGATTTCCACGAAATTTTGTTGAAGAATGAGCCTTGGCCCAGGATACACCCCATTAAATTTTGGTACGGATCCGGACAAAGGTGCTGATCCAGGATTTTTTTTTTTTTCACTTTAACATTGCGAGATAGGGCATTGGAGGAGGTATGCGCTCTACTGAGTGCCATTCTAGTGTTATTTGGGTTTTTGTAGTCTTTGCTTTAACATTTGTTTAGGTGAGATTATGTTGTGTGTGTGTGTGTGTGTGTGTGTGTGTGTGTGTGTGTGTGTGTGTGTGTGTGTGTGTGTGTGTGTGTGTGTGTGTGTGTGTGTGTGTGTGTGCGTGCGTGTGTGCGCGCGCGCGCGCACCCAAGCGTTTGTGAACTAATGGGCACTCGCACACGTTACTTTTACTCTGAAATCACTTCCGTACAGGTAAAGTGTACTCAGTACGTATCTTGCTTTCATCACAGTTGTACATGTGATCATTTGCAATAGCAACTTCATTAATCGGCGGCAAATCCTCCGAACAATCTAAGCTTCATAATAGTTTACTGTATTATGAACCACCGAACTAAGTTAATGTCCACAAATTTGGTCCTCGAGTCTGTCAGTTTATATAATTATTGTAATTTGAGCTACTGTATATTTTACAGTTTTGATGTACTGCACAAGTGTTGTTACGAAGTTAATAAGATACAGTCGTAAGAAGGCATATCAGCTGTGGCAATCTGTAGGGGGCTATAACCGTACCCAGGCTGTGGATAGTATTTGACCGATTAAAAAAAAAAAAAAAAAAAAAAAGACGTTCTTCCGTCGCCATACCTGGGTTCCATTTTGTTATTCAGTAAACATGCCTTCTGCGGTCTTGTCTGGGTAAAAGTCTGAATGTCGAGAAGTCGTGGGTGGATATTACAGGATAAATACGGTTATTGACATACCTCGTCTTTTTGGCTCGCACTTTTGTGGTTTATTTTGTCGATCGCAGGGAGAGTTTAGTGGAGTGGAAGTTTGTTCGTGCATTAACTGTCTAGGCTATTTTGAGTGTGTGTGTGTGTGTGTGTGTGTGTGTGTGTGTGTGTGTGTGTGTGTGTGTGTGTGTTGCCTTGCCTTTTCAGAGTTTGCTGGTGATATATTTGTTTTCGCTTGTACTCGTGTGTTATTTCATGATGAAGTTAATTTTAGTCATCGTTATATACTGGGCTTCTGATCATGTGTCCTGGAGTACAAGGGGTTTCGGTGCTTCGTGCTGATATTTTTCGTTTTATTTTGTGTGTATCAGTTTTGCCCCCCCCCCCTTTTTTTTTTTTCCTGCGGCGATGGCCAGCAGGTCGATGAGTGGCCAGTGTTTTTCTGTTTCTGACGAATTTGTTAAAAGGAGGCCTTTGGAGAAGAGCGTCAAAGACGTTGGCCGAAGGAGAAAGGCACAAAGCAAAAACTGGACGTGGCGTCGTCAGCGCTGTCCATTATAGTGAACCCTTCAAAGGTGAATTGCCAAATAAAGCAGGGGCGCCCCGATGAGCGTCAAAGTGTTTGAAACAAAAGCCTCGCCGCAGGTCCAAGAGCAAATCTACTCTTGTTTCCTAGCTAGTTATTATTGTGAATAATGTTTTCATTTTTTGATTCCGGCATACTCTCTGTTGGGATCGTTATCTTTCCTCTCTTTTCAGTGTCCGATTGCTTTGTAAGCTGTTGTAAAGCCGCAGTCTTAAAAAGATGTTCCACACTCCTTGATACCTTCTACCTTCAGACTGCCCCTTTCCGCGCGGCAGGTTAAACAGGCTAGGAGGGGAGTAACGGGATGCGGGGAGAGAAAAAAAAAAAGGAGAAAGGTGATCCATAAAGTAGGAGAGTAAATAAATAAATAGGCCAGAGATCTCTGAGATATAATTGTGAAAGAACCTGTGGAAACAACCGAACTGTAAATGACAAGGAGTCAAAGGAGTGGCAGGCATTGTATGGGACGAGATGGGGGGACCAACCATTCCGAGGCCATGTTCCCAACTCAACATACATCTTCAACCCCATGTTATACACAGGTAAAGGAAAGTTCAACTTCATATGCATACGTAGTTGGGAAAAACAATAAAATGTGGCATACATAATATGCAGTATTTAGTCGGTATAATATAAATGAAGCGGATGCTTCACTTTTCAAAACTCGTGTTCTTAAAAGCCATATATGTTAAGACAACCCATGGGTTATTATCATTAAAGACGTAATGCCAATATAATTTCCAAAGCTACGGAGAAGAGTATTGTATAGAATGAAGAGTTGTTTCAGCAGGACTGTGCGAGTGTGTGGGAGAGGGTGCGAGAAACCCATCCCCTATAAAACGACGAATAATTATTGTTCTTGCCTTTAGTCGCTTATCAGTCACCAGTTATCTGAAGCCTTATATATTAAACCTAATGTGGTATTACCTGCCAAATGGTAATCCATATACAACGCTCTTAATGAAGGATATAAGGACAAATGATCTTCGCTTGGAAAAAACGCCCCACCATCACTTACCTCCCTCCACCACTCTCAGGTCGTCCACCCACACTTTAGTCCCAGGAACCCAGTCCTTTTTTCCTCTCCCCCCACCCCGTCACTCCCCTCCTACCCTGTTTACCCTGCCGCGCGGAAAGGGGCAGCCATGACACGGAGGGTCTCAAGGAGGGTGGAACATTTTTCTTTGCCGCGGGTGTACATTCTGACAAAGAAGTGTCCGATCCCTGTGCACATTATGCGTTTTTGACCTATATGACCAATGAGTCTGAAACCAGCTGTTCTCGTATGTTTATTAGAAATGATTACTGCACCATGCACTTGTACATCATACACCTGCATAATGGCTACGAAATATGTCACCGTACATTATGGCACACCAACCATTACCAAACAAACGCTACGTACTGCTCATTTCCACATTAATCGCTCCCAGGTGTTAGGATAAGTGTTGGTGGGAGTGTACCTATATCGCCCCTCCCCCCCACTCTTTTTTCTATCTCCATTCCGTGGTCTTTTCTCTTCCTGTTATCATTTTCTCTTACCTTTCACTATTTCTCCTCCTTTTTCTTACCCGTGTCCTTCACTTTTCATCTCTCTCTCTCTCTCTCTCTCTCTCTCTCGCTTACCTGTCTTTTCGCCTCACTTTTCCCTCTCACAGTTCTTGAACATATAAGTTGTCCCTCTCTCTGACATCCGGCTCCCCTCTGATCTTCCATTCTAACTCCCTTTTTAATCTGTCTTTCTCCCCTCGCTGTCAGTCCATTGCTTTCATCTCTGTCCCATCTAGATTTCTAGCTTTCCTGTTACTCTTCTACTTCTATCTCTACCTCCTTCTCATTTCATCTGTCTTTTGTATTCATCTCTCTCTCTCTCTCTCTCTGTTCCTATTTCTTTCCCTTCCATCTCCCTTTCGTACTTTCCTCGCCCTGTATTCCTGTCTCTTCATTTTATTTTCTTTTGTTTTCTCTATTACTTATTAATCTTTTTCTCTATATTCTTCCTTCTTTCTTATTATAGTCATATTATTTTGTTGCACCCCATTGTGATTCTCTGTTCTGCTCTTATCCTCGCTGTTTTCATTTTTCTCTTTATTGCATCCTTTCTTCTACGAGTAGCTCAGTGCGATCAATTACTTTACTGTATATCCACTTTTTATTTCCTTTTCTGCCGTTTGCCTGTACCCCTCCCCCCTCTCTCTCTCTCTCTCTCTCTGGGGGCGCGGTAGCACAGTGGTAGCGCGCTGAGCTTGTGATCGGGAGGTTGCAAGTTCGAGCCTCGCCCGGGCTACCGTTGCCGGGAGGGGTAGCGCCCTCCTGTAACCCAGCGGGGCTATATGGCCTTCGTTACCTAGCTCGGGGAATTAATTTCTCCATTTCTCTCTCTCTCTCTCTTTCTCTCTCTATCATATTATTTTACTGTCTTCATTCATCTCTCCCATTTCATAGCTTCCCATTTCTCTTCATTCAGTCCCCACGCTTGTAGTGTTCTCTCTATCAGCCATCCTTCTCTCTCTCTCCCATGTCATTTTTTTCTAATTTCATCAGTTTATTCACCCCTCCATTCCTCTTTTATTCCTTTATTCACCCTTGGTACATTTTATTCTATTATCATTTCTCTTTCTTTCTCTTTCGTGATCCATTCCTCTTTACTTGTCTTTTTCTCCCTCATCTATTATATTCTCTCTCCGTTCCTTCTTAGTCACATAGTTTTTTCCTTATATTTCTTCTTTCTTTTACTCAGGGTTTTTACTTTCTCTTTGTTTATTCCTTCCTTCCCGAGTCCGCTTTTTTTGTTTTTTATTTAACTCTTGTAATGGTGTCTTCTCCCTTTTTTCCCTCTGTCTCTTTGTATATTCACTCTCCACGTAAACAATATTTATTTTCTCTCTCTCTCTCTCTCTCTCTCTCTCTCTCTCCATCTGTGTGTGTGTGTGTGTGTGTGTGTGTGTGTGTCTGCTTAGGTACACTCGCTCCCCTCGACACTTAGAAGCTCAGAGTTAAGTAGCTTGTGGGTCCCGTCATAGAAGGCTGTTAAACAGTAAGCAGGGCATTTTTCTTTACTATTTAACATCAGGTTAAAAAAGAAAAAAAAAAGCGCTTCTCTGTAGGTTACCTTGTTTCCTTTCTGTTATCTCCTCCATCATTTTTTTTGGGGGGGGCTTTAAAAGATCTCTCTCTCTCTCTCTCTCTCTCTCTCTCTCTCTCTCTCTCCCTCTCAAAACAAATTCAAGATCCTTTAATTTCTAGAGGCCTGGACTCATTACTTTGAAAGACTGGAGGTCATAGGCAGGAGGAAATAAAGGCAGTGGAAGATATAGTAGTTCCGGAGATGACTTGTTACATACATGAAGGACTGGGAGTATCGATTAACTTTTTGCAGTGGAGAATTGGACAGAAAATGGGCTGTGAGTTTGCTGCCAGACGGGTGCTATGGGTTGTTTCATAGTACCAACCCATAGCGATTGACCAGTGACCAGTAGCAACTGAAAAGTATTTTAAGGTTAAAATAAAACGACAGTAGCGTGGGTATATAGTATAAATAAGTATTTATTTCAAGAAAATTACGCGGAGTAAGTTATAAAAGTGAAATGAGTAAAAAAAAAAGTTATTGATATTGATTCATGGATTATTTATTCGTAAGATTATTACCCCCTGTACACCCGGCCAGAGAAGTTCGCGACCACGTACCAGGTATGTTTGTGTCAGCTTAGCTGGGAAGTCTTTTAACTGTTATATTAGTGGCTTTCTACTTGACAGTTCAGGTCACTCTACCTGTACTATATTCCACCTACTCTTACACGTCTCCCACACAGTGTTACCAGCTCAGTTGACACAAACATACAAGGTAGTGTACGTGGTCGCGAACTTCTCTGGCCGGGTGTACATCATCGGACACATCGTCATTCTGTAATGGTCGGAAAACGGGCGAACTGGTAAGCACCACACGTACAAGGTGAATGAAACATGCTTCGCGGCTGGGGAAATGTTTGAGGAAGAAGTGCGGGAGTGTGAAGGAACCACGTGTGGCAGGCACTTGACACCGCTGCGTCTTGGGAGAATCCGGAAGTTTTGGGTAGGACAGGTTAAGTTGATAAGACTGTGATCGGAGGAGAACAATGGAAAGAAAATATTATCAGAGTAAACAGAAGGATTAGGTTTAAGGGAAAGGTCAAGTATGCTGGAGCTTTCTCCATGGTAATCAGGAGTATGGGTAGGGTCCTCCAGAAGCTGCTTCAGGCGGTTACTAATAGAAAAGATGGAAGTTTGTTCATCAGATGGATCAATGAATGGAGTAGTGAGTCAAAGATAGTGGTGAACATTGAATTCGCGTAGATAGAGTTTACAGAAAAAGAAGTAATTGATAGAACGTGTTCCATTTTAAAAGTAATATCGGAAAAGAATTTTTCATTGTCGGAAGAATTAATGGATAAGTATACAGCACAAATATATTTAGTCAGAGAATGACAAGATAGCTCAGGCCAGAGCGTAGAGTATTCAGAGGTTTCAAGTTCAGGAACACTAGAGCAAGGTATTATGTTGTTGTGTACATGTACACATCAACCACCTCTGGCTTTGAGATAAGTATAGGGAAAGTGAAAAAGTAACAGAGATTAAGAAGACAGAAGAGGCAAAGAGTGATAGATGAGAAATAAAAAGGGGGGGGGTGATGGAGATACACCTACTGTAGACAAGACAGCTAGCTTTAAATAAGAAATACGTCCTGTGTCCAAGGACATTAACATTCTAGTTGTTCAGCATTTCCTCTAGCCACTTATTGTTGTTTCTCCAAATTTTCTCTTCAATACTCGTTCAGGTTCCTATTTATTATCTTTCTTACGTTCCCCTTTCTTTATTTCTTTTTGTTTTTCTTCTGAATGTTCCTGTAAATTTCTTCAGTCCGTTAATTTAGATTAAATTTATACTCGTTGCGGCCACACGGGTACAGTACAGTTATATTCTGGTTAGGATAGCAACGTAATAGTGAAGGTTAATAAAGGCTGTAGTTACAGTAATCCTTCCAGTTCTAAGTCTCTACCTTGCCTGAAGAAAATGATCTGAAAGAAACGAATAAAATAATTAAGGAGTCATCCCTGCTTCTTCTCAGCAGCCTGAGGATGATTTTTATCCTCCTTTTTTCTGCCCTTTTCTTCCATCTGCTTCTCTTTTTTGTCTGTCGCTTCCCATACTTCGCCTTCTGTAGGGGCTTCTCTTCCAGTCTGATGCCGTTTCTCGTTTTCCTTCCCCGTTTGAGTCCACACTCCTCCTCTCACTCCTACTCCACATTGTCATCTTTGCTCCACATTTTCCTACTCTACTGTTATCCATGCCTCTCATTCAACCCTTTCCTCGTCCTCCTTTCCTCTACTTTTTCACACCTCTCACTCCTGCTCCATCATTTCCTCTTCTTACTACTTTACGTTCCACCAGTGCACGCTTATCATTTTCCCACCTTTTCTGCCACCACTAATAATATCGCCTGATTCCTTCTGCACGCTTTCCTCCACCAATAAATTCATCATCTCATTCCTGCTCCGGTTTTTCCATGATATGGTTGATGCTACATCCTTTAATCTTCACCTCTCACTATTACTTCATGTTTTTAATCTTCACTGTCATCCACACATCTGACTTCGCGTTTCCCTTTCCCAGCTGATGCAGCTTCTGTTTTTCATCCAGACCTCTCACTACCGCTGCATTATTGTTTTCCCCGATGCTGCTCCACCTCGACTTCCTCCACTGTAACCTATACTAATCACTATTGCTCAGCCTCATCTTCTTCGTCCCATATGTTGCTTCCTCGGTACATTCACGCCTCATACATTTGCTCCACCTTTCCTGTTTCTCTATCTTCTTGCATTCTTCCCCGTAATCCACACCTTTCTCTCCTGCTAAACATTTTCATCTTCCACCTACCCAGACGCTCTCTTAAAAGATCAGTGACAAACCTAAACTAGCAAGCACTTAGAGAGCGCATACCTCCGCCAATGTCTGATCCGGATTCGGATCCGCCCCCAAATTTAATCAATTCTATCTTCGCCTATGGCCCACCCTTCCAAACAATTTAATTGAAATTCGCTTAGAGCTTATATTGTGCGGGATACATAGGATTCGGATCAGGGTCCGGATCCGCCCCAAAATTTAATTAATTCTTTCTTCGCCCATGGCCCACCCTTCCAAAAAATTTAATTGGAATTCGCTGAGAACTTGTATTGTGGGGGATACATAGGATCCGGCTCCGGATCCGCCCCCAAATTTAATCAATTCTTTCTTGGCCAATGGCCCATCTTTCCCAAAAATTTAATTGAAATTCATTAATAACTTTTGGAGATATCGTGTGGACAAACAAGCAGCCAGACAGGTACTTAACCTCCTCCTCCAAGTTCATTACTGGAGGTAATTACTACAGTCATAAACGTTGCCCTAAAGTACCTCTAAATGACCCGCCCCAGCATCCGATAGCCCTTTATCTGTTTCCTTAAGACTGCCGATCCTCCCCTCTTGCCTAGTAAATCTCCATTAATGCGGTCGTTCGTGTACTAGCTTCCGGGATTCAGGTTTATCTCCCTAATTTTGTCCAAAATGGTTTTCCGGTCAGGGTAATGGAACACAAATCGACCTCATAAAGATTTGTTCTCTCTTGTATGGGGGAAGCCTTGGAGTTTTCTTGTTTCCAGTTATTCTGGACATTTTTTATCCCATGGACACTGTCTTGCTTCTTTCTCTTGTATGACTCCTTCAGTAAAGCTTTCTGTATTTTCCCCTGACTTTTATTTGTCCATGTTCTTCCAGTTAAGTTTCGGCTTTTTTTTTTTTTTTTTTTTTTTTTTTTACTAATCCACCTCTCCCCTTCTTCTTTATATATTTTTTTATAATATTCATAAAATTGCCATTTCGTATTCTAAGATACACTCGGTAACGTCTTAACCCTCTTACTGCGAAAACATTTTTTCTTACATATCTATCTATCTATCTATTTCCGATAAACGATTTTGTTCCACGCAGGAAAGGATCTCAATTAGTCAAGGGGTTAACTAAGCCCTCCAATTCAAAACGTACCTCCGTAGCTGAATGGAATGATGTGAGGATTAAGGGAATAAAAACAATGATTATGGGATTAGTACGGTAAAATGGCAACGGTGACTGCCAGTCCCATATTGCTCCTTTCGGGGTGTAGGGACCCGAAGCAAGGCTGCCATAATCCAGAACATAATAAGGGTAGGATACCGACCTACGCGCCTGACAACATACTACGTACTAGAAACACCTACAGCCACTTCTGGGAATTGAACAGAACGCGTAATACTTTGTGAGTTATTGACTGGATACCTCTACCACCCGACCCCAGGCGTCATGGGATAAATACACATGCTTCTTTTCAACAGCTGCTCTCATTACCCCCAAATCTTATTTAGCTTGTTTCAGGCGATGACCTTTCTCTTTCTTCATATAAGCAAATCACTACCAACCAACTTATTCAGTATAAGGGCGTTGAGCTAAGCTTAAGCAGGAGATAGGGAAATTACTGTTAGTCAAATAATTCCCATCCTGAGATACAACCTACGTGCGTTGAAAAGCTCACACTATTCTGAGATTGTCATATTAATATTTATTTCCGTAGATTATTCCCAACACGTAGTGCCCAGCTTCTTTGCATATTATCTGCGCAGTTTATATCAACATAATATGAATGTTTATTCTTTTGGTAACTAATTTTCGTAGTTTTCTGTGACGAAGAAAATATCATCTACAGCATTGCAAATATAAGAACCTGTTACAAGCTGAAAAACGTACTGAAAAATACACAGTTGAAAACATAAAGGATCATATTTCAGTACAACACAACTTTCCAAGATATGCTGAAGCGTCAACTGGAAGCCATCAGTTCGAACAGTTTCCGCCGCGCTCACTCATCATTCGAACCAATTTTGTTGTATTACAGTATTTCAAGGATTTAAGTTTGCATTACATCTTACGGAACTCCTAATATTCTCATCACTTACACAAAATAAATATCTTCTGAGAGTTGACGACAACAGAATTCCGACTGCAGCCGTGTCTGGACCTGCTCCATAATTATTAATACCACAACATAGAATCTATACATTTTTTTTTAATGTTTTATTCCAATACTATCATTACGTGCATATTACATGCGTAAAAGTCGTCTAGTATAATGTGGTTTCATTCCTACAGGTAACTGGTTGGGCAGTAATTGGTCTCTGAAATAAGTACGAGCTAGTTTGTTGCCTTATTCGAAAGGTGGCTTGATCGCTTAATATCCTCGTAAGCTTGGTCCTTCACTCAGTATTTGAACCAGAGCCATTCCAAATTTCATTTCGGTGGTACAATTATGCATCAGGTCAGTCTTCTGAGATTGATGAAGTTTTTTCACAAGAAAATCTTTTCCATGTATATTTTATTCTTTTCATCTCGAGTCTATCTATCTATCTATAGCCCGACGCCCTAATCCCGCAAAGGGTGGCCGCAGACAAAACGCCTCCAAGTCACTCTGTCACCCACCATTTGACTCCCCTCCCCCCAACTCACCCCCCTCCCTCATATACCTCTCAACTCCATCCCTCCACCTCATCCTCGGTCTACCCCTCCCTCTCCCTCCCTCCACCTCACCTACATACACCCTCTTAGTCAGTCTTTCATTCTCCATTCTCTCCACATGTCCAAACAACCTCAGTGTATTTCTCCTAATCTTTTCAACCACATCCACATCTACCCCACAACGTTCCTTCACTTCTTCATTTGTTAACCTGTCCCTCCACGTCACTCCACATGCTCCTCTCAAGTAACTAATTTCCACTGCTCTCACTCTTGACTTGTTCCCCTCTTGCAAGGTCCACGCCTCGCTTCCATACGTCAGGTTAGGGATCACAATACCATCATGCAGTGACTTCTTAACTTCCATACTCACCTCCCTATTTCTCATCACTGCTTTCAATGTACCAACAACCATTCTTCCCTGCTGTACCCTTTCACGTACTTCATCCCCCAAAGTTCCATCCGTACTCATCACACTACCTAAGTAGAGTAGAAAATTAAAATTTCTGACAGATTAATGAATACTTGTCGTAACAGCTGCATTTGTTTTCATATGTTTGTCCCTGCAAATTTTAAAATCTGGTAGTGAAATAATTTGCTAATAATAACGATAAAAAATATGGTTTCGTCCCTTATCGCCTTTTACATCATCCTTTATCACATATTATTCAAGTATAATCACCTAAGTTATTAACTATAATGACGGCAGCTGGTAACAGCATTTTCTAATAATGTTTGAGCTACTTTACATCAAATTACTTAGTGCCAACAGCAGCCCATCATACTGGGTGATACCGATAAGAACACAAGTTTATTACTCTATTATATGTCCTATTTCACTACAGAATTCTCAGAACTGACAGTTTACGTGATATAATTGTCGTAAAAGTAACGTTCATCTGTGACAGCAGATTTGTGCCTATCTTACTACCATTTAATATCAAAACTGGTTGTATGCGAACTGGATATATTCTTCTCTCCATAACTTTATCCCATCTTATCTCAGATTAACGAACTCCAGTGTGGGAAAGAGACCTGCCAATTAAATATCATAAATAGTTTGGCTAGTGTGAAGGCCAGATCACTATATTTGTATCCTAGAGAGAAGCTGTCTTGATTTTTTATAGCTACCTCTTGCATTCTTAACTCTGCAACAAGATTTTGCTGAACAAAATCCCCTATAGTTAACCCGCCCATAACGACTGTATGCTTTTGGGGTGCTGGAGAGGAACGCCTTCACGTGGTAGTAGTAATGAAACGCTGCGGCTCTACCTCCAAGTTATATAAACGCCTCCCACTCCCTCATTATCCCCATAAAGGAAGACGACGAGCAGTAGAATGGCAACTTCAGCCTGCAGTCAACTGAATTTACATTACAAATGATCCTGGATCCACAATAATAACATATTTTTGGAGTTTACGCTTGCATCCCCCAAACAATTTTATTCAACTGTGGAGACTCCTTTCGAACTGAAGGGGTTACATATAACCTCCATTAACTTCTTTGGCTATTATGTAGCTTTCCTTGTCTAAATTAAATAGGGTGATGGCAAGAAAAGTTATAAAAAATTAGCTAGAACGCGTAGAGTGATACTGTACAGTAACCTTGGGTAGTTCAGAAACTTTCAACCCGTGAAAACTAAATCAAACGAAAAACTGTAATGGGATGAAGAACGTTTGATAAACCAAGTAAGTCCATGAAGAATATGCGATTGCCTTTATGTGAGGGAAGAGACCGTTATAAAGTCAGTGTGCCATTCCTCTTTCAGCTTTGATCAGAAACCTGGAGTCTAACAAAATATTAAGAACGTAAAGTTAGGACCGCTCGTAGATGACTGGCAAGTGTAATATAGGGTGTTACATAGACTGATATAAGGGACCCTCCTCAGGTGAAGAAGGGAACATACGAATGTTGAGAACATAGCTAGAATTTTAACACAAAGGCAACGCTACGCACTTTGCAACCCTCCATCTGACCAATCACATACCTTCCCCCCAGCCTCCCTTCACACCTAACCAAAAACATAACGGTCCCCACTCCCCCCCCCTTTTTTTTTTCTCTTAAAGGTGGTGCTTAACGAGACCGTCTTGAGAACACATAACCTGTTATGTTATGTTATACTGTTAAAAATTCTTCAAAGGCCCGTAATACTCAGTTACCTTCACCAACATGATACCCGTGACTTCAGACTTCTGAATTTTAGCATGATAATTAACTTGGTAGACAGGATCTTTTGTGTTTGGTGCACTTTCTCCAGTTTTAATGTAAATTTCGCCACTAATACAGTCTTTGAAGTTGATTTGGAATTTAAATGTATTATTTGGGAGAAATTATTTTTTAAAACGTTTTATGTTAGGTTAGTTAATATTAATAATTAGGTTAGTTAATAACAATAATAATAACAAATAATATTTATGCATGGCATTAAAGAAAATACTTTCTCCACAAAAAATACATTCATTTTTGGAATCAGCCTTAAGAACTGTATCAGTGACGAAATTTACATAAAAATGGAAGAAAGTGCACCAAACACAAGAGATCGGAATTGCGGTGACTGAATTCCGTAGAGTTTTGCTCGTTTCTGATCTGGGTTTGGTGCACGTTCTCTAATTTTTATGCAACTTCCGTCACTGATACGGTTTTTTAAAGCTAATTCCAAATTCGAATTAATTTTTGGGGAGAAAATTTTCTTTATAAAGGTTATACTTAAATATTATGTATTATTATTAACTAGCGTAATTATTTCTGTTAGCTAACCTAACCTAACTGTTTAAAAAGCAATATCTCCCAAAAATTAATTCAAATTCAGAATGATATTAAAATATGTATGTGACAAAATTTACATAAAAATCAGAGAACGAGCACCAAACGCAAAAGATCCGATAGAAGTAAACAGCGAAATCCTCAACCTTTTTTTTTTTTTTTTTTTTTTTTTTTCCCGAAGCTGCGATGATATGCTCCGATTGCCAGAGAAATACTGATCTAGTATTTCAGTGACAGCGGGCGATACGCATTGGTGAGCGAATGCATTAGCTTTTTTTCATACTGTATTTCAATGTAATGTATTATTTAAGCCCTTCAGTATCATGACGTATAAGTTGAGTCTTCTTACTATCGCCAAACGATTTACACACCTGACGAGAGACCTTATATAGTAATAGGGTAATGACTATATTTAATCCCCCTATTTCAATAGTCTCCTAAAACGAAAAAAGTCCCCTTGAAATAGCAAGAAGGAACCAATGCATGTCATTGGCCTGAAGGGGTAAAGGGCTTCTCAACAATATCATAGGCGATATTGTTTGGTAGTTTTTGGAAAATTACATACAAGGTATTTGATCTGTTTTGTCGTTATCAGATTGGTGGAATCATATTTCCGGCAAAGTAATGTTAAATTAGTTTAATATGTAATTTGCCATTTTTCAACCGTATTTTCAAATAATTATTACAAGGTACATTTTTGCCGTTTACGTGTTTGCATAGTTATGTTTCAATATTTAAATAAATGAATATTTAAATTATTTTCTCATCCGCAAATTTGCCCAAACATATTTCACCAGATTGATTATTACATGGTGCTGCGAACACGCTGAAACCCTATCAAAAAAGCTCGTATTAAGAATGCATTTACACAAATCCCACATTTCCAATTCGTGTAAATTCATTTGTCGATTGGCGTCATTTGCAGCGCAGCATGGGGTTAGTTGCCGTGTTTCGCACATAGACCTCGCACAATTGTTCTGTATTTTGCCGCACCTCCCCCGTCGCATCCCTCACCATCTGACCTTTTTTTTTTTTTTTTTTTTTTTTTTTTTTTTAATGTGTCCGACTTCTGGGCATAGGCTTCACAGCCTGCTCTCAAGGCCCAGTAGTCCTCCTACATACCATACACCTCTCTACATGTCACCACTTCGGCGCTAACACCCACCGTCCATATTGAATACATGCTAGGGCTGTCTCATACAGGACTGGTGTATTGGTATTAGCGGGGGTACTTTTATGACATGTCGGCGGGTTATCTGGTAGATCAGGAAAGTCTGCTTTTATGAAATTCAAATCCTTAAACTGTTCCCTGCCCCAGCCGGGATTCGAACCTGGGTCCATCAGGACTGCAGGCCGCCTCTCTACCGATTCAGCCACGTGTTCTTCCCATCCCGTCTCTTTCCCTAATCTTTTCATTCCCTTGCACTTTGTGCTACGCACTGTCTGTCTGTCTGTCTGCCTGTCTCTCTCTCTCTCTCTCTCTCTCTCTCTCTCTGCTGCTTGCCTTAGTACACTCTGTCTCCTCTACAAACAGAACCTCATTTGTAAAGAAGGTTGAGAGACCCTCCATTGTTAGTAGTAAGTGGTAAGCAAGGTATTTTTCATCAATAATTAACATGGCTTATGAATGAAAAAAGAGTGGCTTCTGTGTGTGTGCGTGTGTGTGTGTGTGTGTGTGTGTGTGTGTGTGTGTGTGTGTGTGTGTGTGTGTGTGTGTTTCATGTTGCTTTTACCTTGTCTCCCCTCTCTCTTGCTTCTTTCGTGTAAGCAGGAGTACAAATATTTTTCTTGTGTTGATTTTGCTTCATTTGACCTAAAAAGGAAAGACTTGGTGATCGAGTATATTTAATAGCATTTTTTTTTTCGTTTCAGCTATTGTGATAATGATACTATTTGTTTTTTCTGTCTCCCTCCCTCCATTAAGGATAACATAAGTGACTGGAATGACCTTTAACCCCAGCATTGCTCTTGGAAAATATTTGACATCCCCAGCACTGACTCCGATGTTTGAGTATCGAAAAATATTTTTGGAAAGGACATGAAATATACAAGAAATTGGAAAGCCTTCATCTCCACTGGGTTTACATGGGCTTAATCTTGTTCCAGAAATTTTCTTTCAGTCATCCATGAGAAGTAAAATTTAAGAAGCTGAAAAGGTATACCATATACGAGCAAAAAAAAAAAAAAAAAAGGAAGAAGAAGAAAAAGAAAATCTAAAGCACGAATTCTATATTGCACTCTGTTGTGTCAGACTCAGATAATCTACAGCTGCTCTTTTTGTTTACTAATTGTGGTCTTCAGTACATAAATCCGACTACTGGAAATGCAGTAGTCGGATTTATGTACACACACACACAAACACACACACACACACACACACACACACACACACACACACACACACACACACACACACACACACACACACACACACACACACACACACACACACACACACACACACACACACACACACACACACACACACATTTACTTTTACCCCTTTACTGAATCAATGCAATGCTAATTCCAGCACATACACTCAATCATTGCCTGGCGGGTAGGTGTACTTTGGGGTAAGGAGAATATTATGACCATGAGTTAACTCCTCCGAACGGTATCACCATTCGATATTACTGTGTCGAGTAGGAGCTTTTTAACTTTGGGGGTTCGGTCGAGGATGAGGTGGAGGGATAGGGTTGGTTGCCTGATTAAAACATGTATTCGTGGCAGCGTAAAATGAAACGATATTGCCATGGAATTGCTATGTAGATAATAATAATGATAATAATAATGATGATGGTAATAATAATAATAATAATAATAATAATAATAATAATAGTTTAAAGAGATTACTATTCGTTTGGAAAAATTCAGGAAAACAAAATCATTCCGAAGATGAGGGGTATATGAAATGAAGTCGTATGGGATAAAGGAAGGGCTGTCTAATGCCAGAGGATAGGGTTGGTTGGAGATGGTAAGTTCGCAGCCATTCCACACTGGATTAAAATGCCTTCTGATAGGCGGACACACAGGTAAAGACAAGCAACGAGATGTCTCTCATTCTCTGAATAAATTTCCTTGCGGTAGAACAAATAAATATAAGTTATAATTGTGCAAGGTGGATGAAGTGGTTGGTGAGTGGGGTGTGCCTGCGGAAGTGGATGAGAATGGCAGTGCTCTAGTGGACATTTGTGCGGGGAGGGGGATGGTGATAGCCAATACCCTCTCTGGGCACAAAATGATCCACAGGTATACGTGGCGACTGATGAGAAGGGTGGGTGTTGAATTGATTGAACGGAAGGCAATGATTGATTATGTGTGTGTGGATAAAGGATTGAAAGGGTATGCAATGTATGCAAGAGCATTCAGAGTTGGGGGAGCGGACTTTCTGGCCACCACTTGGTGGTGATGAAAGTCAAGGTTCAAGTGCAATGGAGGAATAGAAGGAGGGAAGGACAGGAGGAAGTAGTTCATACAAGAAAGATTGCAGGAGAATGGAAAAATGGCAGAATATAAGTGAGAAGTGGAGGAACTAATAGGTAAATACGATTTGGAGCAGATGGGGGAGATGGAAGTTGTGTGCAAGATATTCACACAAGAAATCTGTGCAGCATGTGAGGAGGTGTGTGGGGTGAAGAGAGGACGAAAGGCGGCACAAGGAACTGCTTGGTAGAATGAAGAGGTGACACAAGCTGTGGCGCAAAAGAAGAAGGCATATAATGAGTTGGGTGTCATAAGGCAACCACTGTATGGTTCTGAAGGGTGTATACTTTAAACATACATCGGTAAGAGGAAGGTAAATCTCAAGTTTTTATTATCTTAATGGGAAATACATGCTTATTAGGTGTTACCAGCCTTTACCTCACATTTCAGAGTGCAGTAGGCAACAGTACAGAGGCACACTTGGTATCTTCATCACCTGCTTCAGAAATCATCGTCCCAAACTTGGGAATGGCCTTCTCCCTCGCTGTTTAATACTGAAGCATATTGCGTTTATTATGTATTCTTACAAGAAGGGATGTGGCAGGTGACCGTATTATCAGAGCTGAGAGCTGAATAGTGTGAGCAAGCTGTAAATATTTGTCGGCAACTTTAGACTCAAGTAATGATGATAGAACAAGTCTGACCTCTCTGTATTGTGGATGACTACAGTCTGTAATATGGGATGCAGGCTAACCTTTATTTTAAAATGACAAGTGGTTTAAAGACAGTGTAAATATATAATGGTTTGCTCACTCGTTTTAATCCCTTCAGTATAATCCTATCAGTTTACAATTCATTCTGCTATCGTCAGACCTGAGAGATAGTTATCGATTTCAAGAGGCTCTATAATAACTTTTCATCGTATGGCAGTAGCAGGAAAAGAATTAAAAGCACAGATACGCCCTTGAACTGAGGGGGTTAATAGTATACTTGAGGACAGTTGATGGTTTCACTTCCTTACGATGTATAAACGATATAGTGCGTAATGCCTTTTGAAGCCCAGTGAGATCTTCGGAACACATCAAACATTTTCACATTACATAACAGTTCCATAAATGTTCAACTACTAAATGGAGAGATGTTATTGGTCATGACCGTGCAACTGACTGTGTTGTGTATGGAGCACATATATAATACATTTTGGGTTTAAATGATATATTGGCTTAGGCAGTGGTCACCGAAATCAGTAAATACTCTTTTCACACAGATATGGCCACTTCCACTACACACCGGCCACTAAAAAGCTCTCCTCTGTTTGTAACTGTGCTGAACTTTGTGGTGCAAATTCACTGTTATTGGTTTTCAGATGCAAAGATTCAGGCACCATTTCCGGTTTTTCGTCGCGAAGTGAAAGGGCACAAAAAAAAAAAATAAAAAAATAAAAACAGGTGGGGGCTGAAAGGGATCGGATTTAATTAACAGCTGATAGTTTTACCCGTGTCAGAGGATAATGGCTTAAAATTTTTTTGTTAACCGTGAAATGCAAAAATTCCGCTTTTACAGTGCAAAACCCCGAGCGACCTGTATCACTACGGTGAGCCCATTTTGGACCCGGAATTTCTCTCTCTCTCTCTCTCTCTCTATGAAAAGAGGGAGACCGAGTAAGAATGACATTACATGGAGGGAGTTACTCGTGATCGGCAGAATAAACTACAGCAACATTTCACTTTCCATGTTCATTTTTGTCGTTCTCTCTTTTTTCTCCCTTCACTTAAAAAAAAAAAAAAAAAAAAAATTGATGGAGAGTAACCGAATGCTCTAACCCCTGCATGTCAGTGGCGCATTAGTTTAGTTTTCCTTTTTTTTTTTTTTACCTCCGCAGAATTAAATTAAACTCTGAATAGGTTAGTACAAGCCATATCTAACTCCACCAGAGATTATGAAATATGTGATAAACTCAGTAATATCGTCGGATGACGGCAATAATAAAGCAAAACAAATTCACCGAAGCCATGGGGGAGAGAGAGAGAGAGAGAGAGAGAGAACATGAATTCGAGGGAGTACAACTTAGAGTGACAATAAATATTTTTACTTGTGTCTGAAAAAAATGTATAAGAACTTGCTGAAGATGTGAAGCTTTCAACATAGATTCTGCTCATACTACGTGGGAATTTAATTACACCTGTCTGTTATTCAACTCTTTATTGTACCATAAGAAGCGCAGGGGGCTGAGGTTAGGTTATTAGTCTGAACATGTAAGATGAGGGTGACTGCTTGCCATTCCCAGAGGGGCACTGTTTGACTAATTAACCTCAACCAGCCCTCGGATGTAAACCTTCTTGTGACAGTTCGACTGGAGCATTTGAATTCAGTAGACTGCCAGGCGTTTGGTTATATGGTTACCATGGTGCCTTGGGCAATAAAAAGCATTAGCTTATCAGCTAGAGAAGAGTATGCAACTGTTGGACAAGCGAATAATGCTCTAGTGTAGTTAGAATTCTGCTTCGTTAAACAACGGGTATAGGAAATAGCTGAAAAGTTTGTCCGGTCTCTCTCTCTCTTCTTCAACAGAGTTGTAAATATGTTGAGCAAATTGTTTTACGGTGTGGTAATCAGTGTTACAATACAGATATTTTGAAATCGCATGGGTAGTCAGCATTTATCTTGTAATCCCCAGCTGAACATGTTTTACTACTAAATAATACATTGCTAAAGAATAGTGTTAATTGCTTGCCGAAAAATGGACAACAGAAATGCAGAACAACACCGCTATCCTCTGGTATCTAATATTGACTAATTGTCACTTTCCTTGTCCGTGTATGATAATGGAGAGTATAATTTTCATTAACATTTTCAAAAAAAATATATGACAGTTTTCCATGCTTTATTGTACAGTAGTTGTCTGCACTTTTCCAAGTGGCTCCAGCTGGAGAGGTTTGTGGTTGGGTGGGTGAACTTTCGCGTACTTTTGCTGCTCTCACCTGTATCAAACAGGCTCATGTTTATTGCAGTGCGCTGTCTTTTGTACTGATATGCATTCCCTCCTTCCGTTTCCTTTTCCCTCTAACATTTTACTCATCCTCCTTTCCCATCTCAGAGTGTCCCTCCATTATTCACCCCCCCTCCCCCCCTCCCTCCTCTATCCCCTTTCATCCTTCCTTTCCTCTCTTCAGTTCATCCTCTTTCCTTCCATCCTTCATCCCTGACACATCCTCTTTGTCTATCTTTCTTCTCTTCCTCACTCCCTCTTATCCTTTTAGCCCTTCTTTCCCCATTCTTTCCATCCCTCCCTTCCTTTCTCTCTCTCTTCAGTTCCTCCTCTTCCCCCACCCATTACTCACTTCACACTCCCTTCTTGCCTTTTATTCACATCTCCCGTAGTCATTCCTCGGTTGTTATCTCTCTTCCATTATCCATTTGCATCCTCTCTCAATCGCTTCACTTCCAGTCTCCCTCTCTCTCTCTCTCTCTTTCTCTTTTTCTCTCTCACTTTCTTTACCCCTCCTACGTTCAGCTCTGTGCATTCTTTATTGTTTTGTTCTCTCTCTCTCTCTCTCTCTCTCTCTCTCATTTACCCCATGACGAATGATACAAGATCTCACTAGTCTGTTTCACGGACAGCGGCTCAGTGACGAATGGTTGTTCTGCCGGCGAAAAACATAAGAGGTCGAAGCTGCGTGCATGATGAATAGTGCTAAGCATGGGGAGCCCGTTTTTTATTTTGTTTACTCCCTAACCCTTGTATTAGAGTGATGGGCTGGTGTTCTGTTTTTGACCTATTTCATATATATTTGGTTATAAATTTCTTTCCTAAGGAGTCTTTAAGATACGCAAATACAAATATACATAAATCAAAAGCATTCGGGGGCTGAATGCTAATCGCCTGCCAAAATATGTTGTTGGCTAAGGCACAACCTAACTACCAACCAAATGTGGAAAATAATCGCAAAACTTCGGATTTCACTCACCGTTTTTCACACAGAGCCAATCCATAGTAAAAATAATTACACGGCGTCAGGCATTTTTTCGTCTTTGATCAGATCCTCACCAAAAGTAATGGACTTTACATATCCAAATGCTTGCTGTTTCCTGAAGGTTTGGTGAAAAATTGTCCTCAACTTTTCGAGATATTCAGGCAAAACACACACACACACACACACACACACACACACACACACACACACACACACACACACACACACACACACACACACACACACACACACACACACACACACACACACACACACACACACACACACACACACACACACACACACACACACACACACACACACACACACACACACACACACACACACACACACACACACACACACACACACACACACACACACACACACACACACACACACACACACACACACACACACACACACACACACACACACACACACACACACACACACACACTATATTGCCTTGCCTTGCTAAAGGGGGGAGATAATAACATACGATACTAAGGCGGCATCTCGTGGAGCCGAGTGGCCAGTCAGTCATTTAAGGAGTTTCGCATGCAAGTTGTTTCACTGCAGTATACTTTAGCGACGCCCAACATTACGGCCCTTATGGTCCCGCATCTGTCTAGGACGTCCGCAGGCTACTTGGTGTTTTTTAAGGTAATGCAGTACACAAATTTTTATTCATATTTAATACTTTGCCTTATGGAAGATTCTAAGTGGCAATTAAATTTGTGTGGCATTAGATAGATTGACAGATACTTTGTTCCCCAAACCTAAGAATTAGTGCAATACTGAGGTACAGTATTTATTTACCGTATACTTATTACCAGCGGCTGATAAAGCGGAACAGTATATTCATTATTAAGTGTACCTGCATTAGTAGTTAAGGAGATAGAGATAAGTCACACTACTTGACTGTTTTTTTGTTTGTTTCAAAGGCGACCATGACGTATCTCCGACGGATATCACCCACACTTAAATTGGCAGCTGTTACTCTGGCCAGCAGTGACGGTGAACCCTCATCCGCCACTGGTCTTGGCACTGCGGTGAGTCATACAGCACCTACCTTGCCAACGCCTGTACACTCTGAAACCAGTACCCACACCCCACGATACTACTACTACTACTACTACTACTACTACTACTACTACTACTACTATTATTACTACTACTATTATTACTACTACTATTACTACTACTATTACTACTGCTATTACTACTACTACTACTATTACTACTACTACTACTACAGTACTACTACTACGTCTACTTACTACTACTACTACTACAAGAGAGAGAGAGAGAGAGAGAGAGAGAGAGAGAGAGAGAGAGAGAGAGAGAGAGAATCATGATTCAAAATTTTATCTCCATTGCTTACTATGACTTTCCTCGCAGTCCTACAATACCATTTATTGATTAGTGTATTTTTACCCAATCACTCTGATCATATATATTTTTTTTTCAGTCATACTGATTTTACAATCAGGTAATATAATTTCGTTCAGGAAGGACTTCTAATGGTGCAAGGGTTAATGAAGGTGATTTCCATATTATGAAGTCCGAAGTGTCGCTTCTAACGAAATAAAATCACATACAATTATCAAGAACAAATTTAAATTGTCATTAGAACTCCCAATATCATGGAAAATTCTGCTGTGAAAAAAGCACCAGTTACAGCAATACTTTCGTAATATAACCTACAGTAATCCAGCGCGCGCGCCCGCGCGTGTGCGTGCGCGTGTGTGTGTGTGTGTGTGTGTGTGTGTGTGTGTGTGTGTGTGTGTGTTTGTGTGTGTGTGTGTAGCCAAAACGAAAAATGATTTTGATAAATTTGGTTGAGTGGTTGGAATTGGGTCACAGATGGGCCAGTTTCAGTTTCATGTTGATTAATTTTTTTTGGGGGGGACCCCCCAAATTGACCCCTTTGGTGCGACAATACGCACAAGTGGAAGAGGCGGCGGGGCATTTCCGGGGAGTTTCGTGCATCTATGGAGATAGATAGATAGATAGATAGATAGATAGAGAGAGAGAGAGAGAGAGGGGGGGGGGCAGACAGACAGACAGGTTGTACTTCTAAAGTCCGATGTCAGTAATGATACGGACAAACGGTATTATTCAACATAAATGTTGGTAGGTGGTGGTGGCGGTGGCTGTGGTAATGATGAAGGTGATGGTGGCTGTTATGGTGCTGGTGGTCGGTGTGATGGTGTTGGTGGCAGCCGTGATGGTGATGGTGGTGCATGTGGTGGTAACTGTGTTGGTGGTGGTGGCAGTGATGATGGTGTTGATGATAGCTGTGATTGTGGGGGTAGTGGTGGCTGTGGTTGTGGTGGTAGCTGTTGAGAAACGGCTCTTATCTGGGCAAGTGCTGCTTCAACTGCACCGTGGTTCAGAGACGGATCTTATCTAAATCTATAGAATTATGTTCACTGACCGTTGTTATAGTTTTGTTTCACACTGACATAACTTTAACGTTGTATGTGAGTGGACACAAGACGGTTTTATGAAGTTTAGGGTGAATCATAAATGCCTAAGAACATTATTGTCTCCACATTGTGGTGGAAGCCATACTGTATTTGCTTCCTTTCTTTATTTTTTTTCCCTTTTTCCAAATGCGTTTTAGTTTCGTGTCAGTCTTTCATTTCTTTACCATTTCGATTAAAATATAATTTATTTAATGTTTTTCGCGCAGATACCCTTAGGGAGCTTTTCTGTTTTTCATTTTTATTAAGCCCTTTTCAAGGGTTTTATGAGGTCAAAGATCAAACCATATTCAGACAAATTTTGGATCGTATGATCTTGGAAGTTCATTAATCATAAAGACAATTCGCACAAAAATTTGTCAAAGTATTGTAGCTGCGTGGAGATCATCCTGCATTACTTTAGTAATGTTGGTGATCTTTATTTACTACTGTCTTCATTACCCTTTCGTGGTGACGTCAACTCAAGTATTGTATCTGGGCTAAAACCTGTTGATTACACGGAACTGAGGGTGAGTCACAGGAATGTGACCATTTTTACTGCGATCACATGTATCGTCAGTTTATTAGGAACGCTGAAGTAATATGTATGTACAGTGATCGAATCAGTTTCTATGTATGTATCTGTTTATCTGTGTATGCATGTTAACAGAAATCAGTATATTATGAATTCTGGACCCGATTACGATCAAACTTGCCAAGTATTGTACATTGGGAGTGGGGATGGGAAGAAGTAGTTCCTTATCGTGCAGGTTCGTCAGAGGTCAAGGTGGCCTAACTTTCTGCTGGCATTTAGTCGATATTTATGTTGCAATTCAATTTTCTTATTAATTATCCATATATATGATACTGACTTTGGATTCAGTATAAAGTCCCCCCCAGATCGGCAAACTCCATTTCCTAGTGATGCTAATTCGGGAACAAAAGATTGACAGTTATTTCTCCTATTTTGTTTTCCTCTTGTGGCCAATAAACCAGAGCTGAGAGAGGCTTGGCAGATTAATCCATCTGTGATCAGCGAGAAAACGTGATGGACTTAACATTACGGACCCCATACATGCTCAGGCCAGTCTGTCCTGCCGGTTGTACAGGCCGCCTCATTGCAGCCTATGCACAAAACCTCAGCCAGAGATGAGAGCCTTGACCTCAACAACCAACTCGTGCTCATTGTTGCTTGAATTGACCTGTTTGTGCAGGTGACCAGATAGGTCGATCTGAACGTGTATGGGACCCTGGTGTGTGAAGTAGATGCAGTAGAACAGTAGGCAAACGTTTGTCCCTAACTGTATTGATATGTACGTCAGATCTCATACATCATAAACATTGAACTATTGATGTTTACGTTATAGCACATGGTTAAGTTTTCTCATGGATATGCTGGCTTGCATGATTACTCTGTCGCTCATGTCACATGTGCTAATACAGCTCACAGTTAACAATGCACTTACGCATAATATACCTCTTCAGAACAGTCTTATATAAGTTTTTATTGTATTTTATTTATATTTACCTTATAGATAGATATATAGATATAGATATAGGTATAGGTATAAATATAGATAAATACAGGCATAGATACTGATATAGATATATAGATATAGACAAGTGCTCGTGGGCCTTTCGGGTCCCCTGCACTTGCTCCTGCAGAGGGCTCTCGCGTTTATGTGCTGCTCTAGTGTAACGTTGTCACTTGGATTATATGCAGCTAACCAATTGATCGTGTTATTTGCATCTTCGGGAATGGAACCCAAATTGTTTGAACACAAGTCCGAAATACGTTAGTAGTACATCTGGGCAAAAAATTCTACGGAGATCCTATGCAGGACGCCAGGAGCGGCGTTTTTTTGGTCAAAATGTAATCGCTCATTAAATATAGTAAAAGTTTTTCAATCGTGATGGGACCAAGTTTTTTCACATCAGCGAATTTTTTGCGATTTCTGTGGCAATTTTGGTGCGATTTGAATGTGTAGTTTCGGCTGCCCAAAATACACACACACACACAGACACACGGCTACTGCTATAGTATATTAGATATATGTATAGTGTGTGTGTGTGTGTGTGTGTGTGTGTGTGTGTGTGTGTGTGTGTGTATACGAATGTGCATATATATTTGCATGCATATGTTTTGAGATAGAGGAGAAGAAACGGGAGGGAATAAAAACCACAAGCCGACATGCTATAACCTAAACTGTCTTGGTCATTCTCTGTGGATGGGGAGTTCATGTTATATTCAGGGGAGTGCGAGGTTGCACGACGGAGATCCACTACAGCAGCCTCACCACATCCACCCTCCCACCCACACCCACACCCACATCGTCACACCTCGCACATACATAAACCATACTCTCTTTTCACTCTGCACTCAATCCACACGCACTGAACATTCACACCTCAGTCCACACTCATAACACCCGACCTTGACTCCATACTTACCTCTCACCTCTCGTTCCACTTTCACATAATACCAACTCCCACACTTGTAACACACATTTCACTCATACACGCACCCCTTACTTCACACTCTCCTCTCGCTTCTCACTCCCCACTCCCAATTTCACACTCACCCTTCACTCCACACCCGCCCCTCACCAGACACTGATCCCTTAATCCACACTCATTCCTCATTCCACACCCACATCTCATTTCGAACCTGTACTTCATTCCACACCCACTCACACGTCACTCCACAGCCACATCTGTCCCTCACTGCATATCCACCCGTCACTCCACAACAGCACTTCATCCCTTACCCACCCCTCAACCCACATCCACCTCTCAATTAACACCAAGCCCACACATCCACACCCATTCTCATTCCAAGTATACTCCTCACTCCACACCTAGCCTCATGTCACACCCGCTACTCACCCCACACTCCTCCCACACTTCACACTCACTCCTCACTCTACATCCACACTTCACTCCACAACCAAACCCATCCCTCAAGCCACACTTATTCCTCACTCCACACCAGCCTTTCATTTCACACCCATCTCTTACTCCACACCAACCCCTCATTGCACATCCTAAAGTCATTCCACACCCATACCTCAATCTACACCCACCCCCAACTCCACGTCCACACTTCTCTTTACACGCATACCTTACGATTCACTCCACACTCACTCGCTCACCCAGTCTACACCTACTCAGCACTCAAGCCACACCTCATTCTACACCCGCAGTTCACACTTTCATCACTTCATACTCACATTTCACTTCACACTCACTCCACACCCATACACATCCATATCTGAACTACATCAACCACTCACTTCACAGCCGTTCATCCCTGGGGGCAATATAATCTCTTTAACTCAGCCACAAGATTCTGTCTGTCTGTCTGTCTATCTGTCTGTCTGTCTCTTTCTCTCTCTCTCTCTCTCTCTCTCTCTCTCTCTCTCACACACACACACACACACACACACACACACACACACACACACACACACACACACACACACACACACACACACACACACACACACACACACACACACACACACACACACACACACACACACATCATTTTTTCCTCCTTCATCCTCTGAGTTCACCATCCCCTCACTCCAACCTTGTATCAGATTTGTTAGCACTGTAAAAGCACTTGAACCTGCCTTTGATTTTGTGGTCCCTTTGGTAAGAAATGGGCCACCCTGTTTCACTTCCACCTCATTCAGCGTCACGTAAAAGGAAATAGAGAGACTAAAAGTATTTAGTCCGTAAGAAAGTAGCACAGTATGTGAACTAACGCGGATGCTTTGTTTTAACGTTGTTATGTAGTTTACTCCAATTTTATATTTTCCCTACCCTAATTTATTAATATACCTGATTCCTGTCTTCTGAACGAAAAAAGAAAAAGAAAAAGAAAATCTTTGTGCGAAGAATGTGTATAAGTACATATATTTATTTCTTTGTTTTTATTATTCTAGTCTCATGATGTCTTTATTCATTATTTTTTTGAGTCATCGCCAGACGATATTTTCGTACTAAGCCACTCAAGTAAACATAATAAGAGACCAAACAGTGTCCCGCATGAGGTCCGGATAAGAGAATGGAAATATACGTAAGGTAAATATTTTGTTTTCATACGGTATTTAGCTTAATTCCTTTTCGTGGCCACATCATATCTGTTATTCTGTTCCTGTTAACGCCAAGTTTTTTTTTTCTTTACTAAGATTGAGTCATAGGAGCTGAGAGCTTCAATAATGTCTTCATTGCCTATATCGTGGTCGGTACAACTATAGCATTTTGTTCCAGCTAACACCAGACGATTTTATTCAGGTGATGACGACTTATAGGAACATGCGATATCATTAACCTCAAAGTCACATAGAGGAAAGGCTAACACTGATACAAGACTTTTTGATTTAAGAGAAAAAAGTACCATATGAAAGATCAGCCCATCTTAAGAAGTGGAAAAGGTTCATGATGAGGGTGATGCTGCTAATAATTATAATGGTTTAATCATAAATTCATAATATGAAAGCCTGATGGTGCTGCGCGATTTCTGCAGTAAAAAAGAAAAATGTTGTGAATGTCCATATATTCTTAGTATTTTTGTTGAATCCCCAGGTCATAATTATATGAGAAGTGGCAGTGCTCCGTAATTTTGGGAAAAAGTCCATAGAACATGAAACGTCATATATACGATAGGAATGTGGTGTGTGGTAGAGTGTTATTAATTTAATTATTTATCATCTTTGTTTTTCACTCATATATTTCTTTCGTAAGTCAAGACCTGTATTCAGCTCATGAAGGGCTTTGCAAACGAAAAAGGGATAATCTTTAGCCTTAATTATCCCTTTCGCTACTAGAGTAACCTGCTAAACTAAATATTATTGTTTAGCACAGACAAGAGTGAAATAGTAATTGGACCCAGCAGCTGAAGGGATTAATGATATCCCGGGAACCCGAACACTAAACACGCTAACCGGGAAATACAAATATTTATATTTTTTCTTGGTTACTTACACGATTTTATTCAGCTCAGTGAAGCCTACCGGAACAAAAAGGTTTAAAACAGTCTTTACTAATATTTTGACCAAGGAACGAAGTAAAGAGAGAGAGAGAGAGAGAGAGAGAGAGAGAGATTGAGAATTAGTGTGATACATCCTGACGGCGTCGCAGAGAGAGAGAGAGAGAGAGAGAGAGAGAGAGAGAGAGAGAGAGAGAGAGAGAGAGAGAGAGAGAGAGAGAGAGAGAAAACACGAGAGACCAGATCACGTTCAAGATGATGATCCGGGGCAAGAGAGGAAATTAAGATCTGATCGCTCGTCCCGTGCAGTCCTGTCCTACATCTTCCTCAAAGTCTTTCCCTCGACTCCACCCCGTCTGTCGGTCTGTCCTACTTATCCAACCTGGTTCCTTCCCCCTTCCCCGTGAGTCCTTCAGATGACTTCAGTTTGTATGTCTTAGATTTTGGCTTTTGAGTTTTAACCGTGGAGCAACATTCTTTTAAGTTTCTTTCGTTTTATAATATATTCTCTCTCTCTCTCTCTCTCTCTCTCTCTCTCTCTCTCTCTCTCTCTCTCTCTCTCTTTCTCTTTCCCTCACCCCCAAAGACACGCCTCTTGGGCCAACTTTACTTCTTTAATACGGCAATCTTACTACATACTTACACAATCTCTAATAGGTCCGATTTTTCTCCTTAATCTCAAGTTACGTGCTTCTTGCACTCATGTTTGCCCTTCTGGACCCGCTCTTCTTGTAAATTTCGGTAACCGTGTTCGAAGCCTCATTACTCTGGCTCAAAAAGACTAAGAGGAAGTTGATATAGACGTAATAGAGGGAAATGAAATTATATGATCTTACAAACCTCTTAAGTAGGCAACGGATATAACGATGGCAAATACTGAACAGCGAGTTTCCAATACAACAATAATAATACCGGTACTTAGAGCTGCGTTAAATCAACAGTGATGTAAACGTGTAACTTTTTTTTCCGAAACATATTTTTATTTGTAACTGTGAAGTACTAAGGAATCTTAAAACGATTACGAGTAGTTAGTTAAAATAGATTCCACAAGGGTCAATAACATGGATATCTGCGAGTGTGAGACTTAAAATAGGACGGTTATGCGACCTCCATTTCCATTTCGTCACTATGCCAGTGAGTATATAGCCATTTTTGACACATTGCCGTATTATCACTAAGGAGACATACAAAACTGATGGAAATCCAATTGCTTTGTACTGTTATTCTGTGTTCCCCAGATTAATAAAACTGTGTTACTTAATCATGGAAAGTAGTTGAACTTAATAGCACACAGCAGGTCAAATGGAGGGCTTATAAATGGATAAAGCAGCCCACTGTAACTGAATGTCAACAATAGGAAAGCTGGAGTTTAAATGAATTCGTTTTCTCTCTTTCCAGTTATACAGTATATGTTAATGATGATGCGATGGTCGAGAGTATAAAATATTACATCTGCTAATTTTTACAAAAGAAGTTAACAAAATCTACATCTAACACCTCCAGTTCGAAAAGTTAAGCCTGAAGTGAATAACACCTTCCGATGACTGCAAAAGTAATATAAAATTGCATTACCGTATTGAAGGGTTTAATATGCAGCAACAAAAGAACACTTGGTCACACATCACTGTATGAAGTTGGTGAGCATACTACGCCAAACATAAACTTGAGTGCAGTACGCAGGCAGATCCTTACTAAACAGCTGCTCTTCAAGGATATTACTAGACTGTAGGCATAAGAGTAAGGACAGCAAAGAAGGGGGCTCTCCTGGAAGATTAAAGTAGCTATGCAAGAAAGAGTAAAGGTGGATATTAAGGATCCTACAAATAACCAGAGGGGCACTTAGTGGAGCGCATCTCTCCGTCAAGGACAATGTAATTTCCAATCCACTCTTCATAATGAGTTAAGTTTTCTCATTACTGACTAGGGTTTCGCAAAAAGGATTTTCCGGATCTAGAATCTGTAATACGATCCGGATCTGCCCCAAATGTTAATCGATTTTTCCCTGGGACATGGGCTACATACCCACCAAATTTGGTCCAAATCTCTCTTTAAGTTTTGAGTAATCTTGCTAACAGACAAACGAACTAACAAACAGACAAACAGGAGTGAGAGCCTACTGTCCTTGTCGGAGAGAATGAACCTGTCTCCCCTCCAGGCCCGCATGGGACCCATTGAGGAAAAGCCACTTCACGAGCAGAAAGAACGTGTGTGTGTGTGTGTGTGTGTGTGTGTGTGTGTGTGTGTGTGTGTGTGTGTGTGTGTGTGTGTGTGTTTCTCCTTGTACTTACTCCTGGTTACGTTGGTCGTAGAGGGACAATATTTCGTCCAACTTAACCTGGCGGAAATATTTACTCATTTCTTGTCGTCTTCCTTGTACCTTATTGGCTATTAAAAAAAAAAAAAAAAAAAAAAAAAAAAAAAAAAAGCTCAAACTAATCCACATCCTTTCCAGAGCAGTTATTTGTGACTAGTACAATGGGCTACTCAAGTGGTAGGCTCTTGCTACAGCTTAACATTCATGACGAAACTGGCAATTTTAGGCAGAGTTAGAGCGAACCGGGTATAGCGGCTATCTTTTAGTGTTGTGCCTTTTACGTTTTGCTTTGACTGTTTTATTCATTCATTCATTCATTCATTGCCAGACGCCATGTATCCCAGACGGGGTGGCCAAGGGCTTAGAGTTAATTGTTTTACGGGGAGGGGCACTAATCCTCCACCAACCCCACTTGACACGTAGGGATGCCAACAGCATCTGGTGTTCCCAGGCGGTCACCAATCCAAGTACTAACTAGACCCAACGTTGCTTACTGCGTGGAAAAATATTCGTAGATTAGTTAATATTCCTCTTTACCTACCTGTAAATATTTCTCTTCCTCTCTGATTTAACTTAGCTCTTCCGCGATCTGACTTGGACTGAAAAGTTGTGCTGTATCTTAACTGAAAGTCCTTTATTCCAGTTAATCCATTCATGGTCGGAACAACAGTAGTAAATTTTTCAGCAAATGTCAGACTGTTGACTCAGAGTGAGTCCCAAGGGGCTGAGTGAGTTATTGTAAAGTGTGGCAGCAAGGATGTGCTGTATGTCGAATTATATGAGTTCATCTTTATGGTGGGTGGAGGTATACTAACTGTGTAACCAGAGTATGCTTGGTACAGCCAAGTGCAAAAGTTTATCTACATACTGTTCAATTGCGTCGGCTTCACACTTGGGGTATATCCATCACCTTTCTTCCTGAGCTATCATGTCATAGGGAACCATCCATAGACATACAGGCATACCAAACTTATCACTGCTAAGTAATATTACAACTGCTAGTAGAATATGCACGAAATATAAGAGATGAAAGATGTGACGTTTTGTCCTCAGCCGTATCATAAGGCTAACATGTATCGGTTACATTGTCAAACAACAAGTTTCATGCCTTCCACCTTTTCTTTATCCTCTTTTATCAGTCTTTCGTGCAGCCAGCCCTCGTCATCATTCCTTCATTGCACACATCCTCTTGTTCACTTATGACCTTCCTTCATCTTTGCTTTCTTCGTCCCTTTATACTCCTACGTATATTTCTCTTTCCACTCGTGGTCCTTCTTGTCTCCTGCTTGCTCCAACTCCTGCGTTCTCTTGCTTTCCCTCCTCCTCCTCCATTCTCCAGCTTCTGCTTCGGGCACAGTTGCTCTTGTTATTTGTCTTTGTCTTCCCTCCGACAAGGGTAAAGGGACTTTTTTCCGGGAATCTCCGATTCTGAAAAGAAGGGCAGAAGTTCTATTGTTATCCTGAAATTGAGTTTTTAAAGATTTTACCCTGTGGGTTGGATGAATTGTGATCCATCCCACGCATGTGTGCCTCCAGTTCAGGTGACCTTGAATTTATTTATGGCTTACACCGTCAGAGTTTCTAGTCGCTTTCCCTGAATGATAATATGGGAAATAAACCTCACCCACCTCTTGGATGTTAAGTCCTTATGGACCACATCCAGATGGTGCACCTTTACTCACTCTACCGCCAGACATTCACTGCGGTTGTATGGTAACCGACCTACACCTGATCACCTGACTTGTCACGGCAAATTAAACTGAAGGAAACCCGACAACAAATTAGAGGGACACTTAATGGAGCGCATCTCACCGACAAGGGCAACGTAATTCCGGATCCACAATCTGTAATACTACTGTATCCGGATTGGTCCCAAAAGTTAATCGATTGTTCCCAGGAACATGGACTAAATACTCACCAAATTTTGTCCAAATTTCCTCAAGTTTTTGAGTGTTCCTGCTAACAAAAAAACAGGCTAACATACAAACATGGGTGAAAACATACTCTCAATGTTAGGCGACTCATCTACCAATATCTTTAACATAGTCCTAAAATACGGTAAGTTGCTATGCAGAATACATCACATTTTGTATTCAGGCTACACATACGAAACGTAAATGTACTGATTTGATAGTAGGCAGTTGCTCAGGTATATGGTCGCTGGGGAGTGTAATGTGTATCGTATTCAAATAATCAGTATGGTTGTGTGTGTGTGTGTGTGTGTGTGTGTGTGTGTGTGTGTGTGTGAGCAAAATAACGAGCTGTTTTTATACGATGATAGGGATGAGGTGCAAAATGCGTCATAGATCGATGAAGTTAAACTTCCTTCTCTCTCTCTCTTTCATGCTTGCTGTCGTCATTTTCCTTTCTTTCAGTTTCATTTTCTTTCTCTTCTCCTCGTTCCTCTTTTTCATTCCCTTCTCACCTTCCCTTTTCTTCACGTCCTCCTCCCTCTCCGAGCTCTCTTCAGTCACTTCTCTTTCCTGTTTTTCATTCTCTTCTTCGCCTCCTGCTCCTCTTATATTCTCTTCTTTTTTTTTCCTTCTCTGGTTTTGCTTCAGTTGGCCATCTGACTACAAAATCTGTTTGGTGGAAAGTTGTTGCTTGAGCCTTCTTCCGCCTTTTTTTTTTTTTTTTCTGCTATTCCCCTCCTATTTTCTCCCCCTCCTCCCCCTTTCATTTACTTTCTCTCCTCCTTTTCCCAACTCTCTCATCTTCTGCTTCCCCTCTCGCAGTTCCCATCCTCCATTTCCCAGTTTCTCAGCACTCCGTCTTTTGTCTCCTCTCTGATTATGATTTCCATCCACGCTTCGTCGATTTTATAATTCTTCCCCCGTTGCATTCTCCATCTGTTCCACTTCTCCTTTCCTTCGTCTTTCTCTGCTACCGTACCTCTTTCGCGTCTCGTCATTTCTTCTCTTGCCCATCCACTTTACTTTTATTTCTTCTCCCCTCATACTTACTTTCCCTCCCTTCTCCTGCTTCCGGTTCCATCTACTTCTTCTTCCTATCCTCTTTTCCTCTGTTTTCTTTCCCGTTTCTCCCTTCTTCTTCTGTTTCTCCTTCCCTCTTCGGCTACTTTCCTTACCCTCTTACTCTGCTTTCCATCTCTTCTTTTCTCTCATCTTTCACTTCCTCTCCCTTCCTCTAACCTCCTCTACTGCTACACGCTCTTTCCCCTTCTTCCTCTTCCCTGATATCCTTCTCTTCTTTCCTGCTACCAGAGCCCTCCTTCCCTCCCCCCTCTTTTTCTCCTTTCCATATTTAATTTCCCTTCACTCTTCCTGCCACCTTCTCCTTCTCTCTCCCTTCTCTTCTCCTTTGCCACCCCTCCTTCTTCCCCTGTCATTCCTTCCTTCCTGCGCTCAGACACTCCTCTGACACTACTCCCTCCTCATTTGCCTTCCTTCCCTGCCCGCTCTTTCCTCCTGCCCTGCCGCACATCCCCTTACCCTTCCTCCCCTGCCGCCTGGCCCTTACTACCGCCCTCCTTCTTGCTCCTATGCTACCCTTCCCTTTCTCCTTTGCTGTTCTTTCTATCCTCTCTGCAACGCTTTCCCTCGTCCCTCGTCGCCCCTTCACTTTTTCCTCGTCCCTCCTCTTCCTCCGGTCCCTCCTCAGTCTCCCCCATACCGCTTCTCCCCCTCTATTCCCTATCCCTTGCTACACACTTCCTCCCTCTCCTCACCCCCTCCACTCCTCCCCTGCTGCCCTACCTCTTCCCTCCTACTCCTTCACTACTGAACCTCCCTTTCTCTTTTGTCCAAACCCTGCCACTACTAACTTTAGCCCCTTTGGCTGCTTTCTTTCCACCCGTTGTCAGTTGCCATTCGTCCTCTTCTCCACATCTGTACCTGTCCTCTCTGTCCTCTCTTTCTCCTTTCATTGTTTCTTTGTAGTCTTAGCATCCTCTTACCATTTTCTTCTTATCTCTGCTCACCTTCTTTAGTCTACAGTAGGCCTTATGTTCTTACCTCTCCTCGCTTCTCCTGTGTTTCTTTATTTCTCCTCTTGTATACTCCCTACCTCTCTCTTTGTTCTCCTTTCCTCTCCTGTTTGCCTATTTTACTTTCATATTTCTTCCTCCCCCTTTCTCGTGTTCTTCTCGCTCCCCATTTTTCCCTTTTTTTTTTTTTTTTTTTTTTATTCCGCCTCTTCTATCCCCCCCAAACTTTTGCTACTCCATTTCTTTCCTCCTCTTGGTTCTCTACCAGTACTCTTCTCTCCTCCCACGCTCTTCTTCTCCATCTGTTCTATCTTTCGTTTTCAATCTCCCATCTTCCTCCCTTCCCTTATATCTCTTTTATTCCATCTCTTCCATCCCTTCCTTAATTCTGTCCTCTTTGTCGTCTGTCATTTGTCACTTCCTTGTCCCTTCCTCGTTATCTTCCCCCTTGCCTCCTCGATCTTCCTCTCCGCGCCATTTCTCTCTCTCTCTCTCTCTCCCTCCTATATTTATTTACTTTGCATCATCATCTCATGGGGAAAATATAGATATAATCGATAATAAGTCGAAAAACATTACCATTTAAAAGGTTACTTATGTGAGGTCGGAACGCGAGATTCGGCGCTGGTCGCAGAGTACTTCATGTCAAGACCCTAACTCCTTCTCGTTGATATGGTTTACATTTTTGAAAGTTGACGAGGTTAGTTAAAAGAAATTCACCTCCCCACACACACAAAAAAGTACCCCATAGCTGCATAACCACCTGTTTTTGTTTTTCTTTGGCAAAAGTTGAAAGAAAGTAAATGGATCATTTAAAAATAACTGTGATACATTCATGCCACGTTTCGCTTAGCAGATTTAAATATAACAAGTGTGTGTTATGGCTAGACTTGCTTAAACTGACTCGACCTCGCGCAAGTCAGACAAAATTATAGAATGGAAACTTTGGCCACATCATTGTGCAATTCGCCACTGAATCCCAAATATAATATGAAATACGCCTTACACCCGGACTTTTGCCAGCTAGAAAACTGGACGACTGGACTCTTCATAGTTGGTAGCCGAGTAGTTCTGCTTCAGACCATTTCTTACTCCATCATTCACCTCTCCAAAACAAAGATCACATATTAACCCCTTAATACTGTGACGTCTTTTCGATCGTATTAATGCTATCACAACATCCTTATATTTAACTCCGGAGATACTTTTCGAGCTGGACAGGTTAGATTAGTCTTTGGTAATCTCTTCACTGCTAGGAAACGCTCCTTATCTCAATGATTTTGCATAAGAGCAATGAAAATAAAAAAATGTCATTACTGGACTGAAAGTAATTTTGTTCATGTACCTTTAAGTCATTTCTTTTAATTTCGACTTTTCTTAGTGAATGGGCAAGTGATAATTACGTTTAATCCCGCCGAGTTAAAATGTCTCTCCCTAACCAGCATTAACTTATGACAGTTATAAGGACGTTAACGCCGCTCTGTCCTGACTATTTCATCCCTCTTTTTATGTTTCTCCCTGTTATCTTTCACAATAATCTTTGGCCAAGTTTCCCATTATCCATTTGTGTGTGTGTGTGTGTGTGTGTGTGTGTGTGTGTGTGTGTGTGTGTTCCAATCTCCCTGTCTTTTCCTTCGCTATTGCCATTCTCTCCGATTTTTCTCCCACCTCCATTTCAAGTTTTCTGTTGACTTCTCATGGCTTCAGCTTCCGTCGGAGTGTTGTCATTCGTCTTATTTCGTTGTCTTCTCCTTTTTCTCTCTGTTTTAGTACTTTACAGTCCATTTTAATTTTTTTTTTTTTTTTAACTTTCCTTTGACGCAGTTTGCAATAACATTCTGCTTCTTCCACTCCAACTTTTCTGCTTTCTTCTTCTCTTCGTCCTCCATCGCATTAAAATTCCTGTTCTTCCTACTCTTACGTGATAGTAAAGTGCGCTGTGTGAGCGCGTGACGAGCGAGCGAGCGTTTGCACATACGGCTATCATCATAATTTCATCTTGGTGTAAACTTTCAACATTTTTGGTGAGGCGGTTGAACAATAATAGAAGAATTATGGACATAAAATACTTACTTTCTCACGTTTCCTCACACACACACACACACACACACACACACACACACACACACACACACACACACACACACACACACACACACACACACACACACACACACACACACACACACACACACACACACACACACACACACACACACACACACACACACACACACACACACACACACACACACACACACACACACACACACACACACACACACACACACACACATACGTGCGCGCGCGATCAACATATAAAAGTGAAAAATAACTCATACCTCGCATGTCACATTTCACATTCATAGTGCTTTAAATTGATTTGTTATTGGAGCATGTCAGTTGAAGCCCTCGGTACATTCCCTTGGAAAGCTGGGATTCCATGGGGTTTCGTTGGTCTCATGAGTAAATAGATAGGAAAAACAAAATTTATTGAATGTATCTGCTACCTGCTGAAAGAATGTCATCTCTTTATCACATAGAAAAGTTATTATCCTCCGAAAACCATAGCGGTCGGGCCGTGTCGTGTCAGGCCGCTCATTTCTCAGCTGAACGTAAACAACGCTTCGCTCGCTGCGCTCACTCGCTCGTAATTAAAGCAAGATCTAATCCAGTAATATGTCAGCGTCATCCATTTATAATCCAGACAGGATTTGCCTTCAACATGTGCTATTTTTATTTTCAGTCAGTTGAGTAATGGTACGGTATATATATATGCTCGTGTATATATACAGTATGTATATATATATATATATATATATATATATATATATATATATATATATATATATATATATATATATATATATATATATATATATATATATAAATATATATATATATATATATAGAGAGAGAGAGAGAGATATAGAGAGAGAGATATGGTTAGAGATATATAGATATATATATGTAATCTCCCATTAAATTGTTGATATCTGTTTTCCCAAAAACACAGTATTTGTATTGGAGATTATCTTAACACAAATGGGGAGAACCCCTCCGGCAGGATGAGATTTATTCTCGAATTTCCTGGAAAGACCATCCCATCAGCTTGTAGATTGTCCAGCATACTTAGGAAACATATAGGAATTTGTTTTGACCATCCATCCATCCATGATCTAATCCTACTTTGCCCCATGAGGAGCATAGGAGCCCGGGGCTAGGCAAGTTGGTCCTGGCATTTAAAATGAGAGTGAAACACTTCATCAAATTTAACTAGTACCGTAATGCTTTGGTGGAAGAATTTAGCGGCACCAGTGATTATAGAACGATGACATATAACTGCAATAGATTCGATAATGCAAATGTTAAGCCAGTTTTAGGGAAAGCTGTAAAGTCTGTGGGATAATAAATAGTAAATGAATGAACGCAGTTTTGGGAAAAGCCACCCCAGGAAGTGATGGCAGAGTTCCAGAATGTTTCGGTCA
>NC_136976.1:19297108-19337108 GCF_032717465.1 Coenobita brevimanus
TCACCACTTCGTCACCGAGCTGCCAGGTGCACCCCACTCCATCACCACCCACCCCACAGCAGACCCTTGTGGTGGGGGTAGTGCGCTCCCTCTTGCACATTACGTTTTGTCCTTAATGTTCCAGAATTATTGCTGGTGGTGATGTGACGGCGGGGAGAGACGTGATGGAAAGAGAGAGGTAATAGAGAGAATCAAGAGGTGGATTGAAAAACAGAGAAAAGAAGAGGGGCAAATAAAAAGATAAAGTACAACTTTGAGAAAGAAAAATGGAGGGTTAGGAACAGGAGAGAACGAAGACACGAACCATAAAAAAAAAAAATGAGAGAGAGAGAGAGAGAGAGAGAGAGAGAGATGGGGGGGGGGAAGCTAAGGGACCATATTAATTTCTTCGTCGGTAGTCATTTAAGCCTAACGTTAATGGGCATCAGGCTTGTCTTGTATTTAACTAATAAAAGAGAACTTATTTTAGGCAGAGTGACGAAAGGGAAAACAGAATATCATTTGAGCTCCAAAGAATACCAGGAGCCTATTAAGCCCTAAAAGAACACTGAAAACATCATATCAGAGCCAGAGAATAACACCGACGTATTGACAGACGACAGGAAAAACATAATAATCGACTCCTTTGGTATAACATAGACCTATCAGCGCTCAGCGGTAGAAATCGAGCATCATACGAGACCCACAAAATGTTACTCATCTGTGGATTATCATCAGTTACATTATTACTGGATTTGACAATAATAACAATAACAAGAACATCAACTGTCCAATTTTTACGTGGCACAACCAGTATCAGTGCGTACCTCCAGGGTGGCTCCATCACCGTGCCTCTTTGAATATTCTAGACTAGTGCTGCCCACTGAGTCTGTCGTGACCTATCACATTGTGTTGCCACCCCAGCCGCCTCTCCTCCATAATGTACAGATGTCACCCGTGTCATTATATGGCGAGTCTTCCCCATATGAGTGGTGGGTGTAATTTTGCAATACATTTGTTTTTTTTGTGTGTCTTGCTTAAGTGCCCCTTTCGCTGAATAGGTACCGTATAGGTTACTTTTTTACCCGTGGCATTATGTGGATATAATTGTGACTTGCTGGTGTGCATGTGAGTTTGTAGTGTTTATGGATGTAAATGTGGCTTCTGTTTGCGTAAAAACTAAATCTTGTGGATATAACTGCGTCTTTATATAACAATTGTTAATATAACTGTGGCTTGTATATGTGTGTGTGAAGCCGTGGAAGATAACCGAAGTAACAGTGTAGCTTGAGTAGGCTATGTGTCTGCTTGTTACCTCTGTGGATATAACTGTGACTTGTATGTGTCTATCCATTTACTCCTGTGGTCATAATTCTACCTTATACGTATGTGCATGTGACATTTGTGGCTGGATATAGCTATAGCTTCTTTGTGTATGTTTCGATTGTGTGTGCAAGAGGCACGTTTATGCCTCTTTATAATGATTGTGGATGCGACTGTGACCTTTGTGAGTGTGTATATAATGGTTTTTTGTGGACATATCTATGGCTTGTGTGTGTTTGTTTGTTTGTGTGTGTGTGTGTGTGTGTGTGTGTGTGTGTCGCGATTGTTAGTCATTCCTCTGGTTGGTGGATTGTCTGTGCACACGCGAGCAAGGAGGAGAGGGCAGATTGATCACTTAGAGGAGAGTGCGCTAATACTCAAGTCAAGTTTTCCAAGGGGCATCAACACAGCACCCAGTTCAGACCGAATAATTATGGGATGTTCCCCGGGTGAATGGCTCATTTTGTATGTAAATCTGTAATCGGATTAACCACGTAAGGAGCCTGGTATGGAAAAGGGAAGGGAGAGGAAGTGTGGTAAAAGTTAATGGCATTTAATATGAAAATGGGCAAAGTTAAGGGGATGTGAGGTGGGAATGGTATTCTAGTGCCGGTTCTCTTTTACGTCAGCAAGACTGCGTTGATAAGCAAACAGCCTGCAGGAAAAATTACATCTCTCCGAGAGACATGAATGGGAACTACATAGAAATAACTGCATGAGAGAGATTGTTCCGTTAAAGAAAAATGCTGCATCTAACCCTCTCAACACGATGACATGTGGCTCAATCGGTAGAGAGGTGGCCTGCGGTCCTACCGGACCCAGGTTCAAATCCCCGCTGGGGCAGGGAACAGTTTAAGGATTTGAATTTCATACAAAGCAGACTTTACCGATCTACCAGAAGACCCGCCGACATGTCGTAAAATTACCCCCGCTAGGACCAATATACCAGTCCTGTATGAGACAGCTCTAGCAGGTATTCAATATGGACGGGGGGTGTTAGCGCCGAAGTGGTGACATGTAAAGGTGTATGGTGTGTAGGAGGACTACTGGGCCTCGGGAGCAGGCTGTGAAGCCTATGCCCAGAGTCGACCACATAAAAAAAAAGAATTAGCTGAGGAGAGTTTTCGAACTCGAAGCTATTATATATGGCCTTCGGTAAGCTTGTGAATACTAGAGTTTCCAATCGTCTGGTAGCAGCAAGGAAGAATATAATAATGGCGTCCATGGACTCGAAGATAGATGGTTCAACTTTTGCAAACCTTTCATGTTGTAAGATCTGTTAGACCTCAAATTCGCCGTGAAACAAAAATATAAAATTCTTCAAACAGCACAATGAAAATACTGCTTACTCTGTTAATCTTTTCTCTCCGTTGGGCTCCTCCGATCACAACCTTATTACCTTAACCTGTCCTATCACTCCGGTACGGCCTGTGGACCCTCCAGGGAAACGTCGTCTGTGGCATTTTGGAGCCGCGGACTGGGAGGCCCTCAGGCAGTACTTCTTTGATTTTCCCTGGAATGATTATTGCTTCCATGGCCGTGAGCCATCTGAGTGTGCCTTGCGCATTACGGAGGTTATTCTCTCGGGCATGGAAGCATACATTCCTTTCTCATATCCTTTGACTAACGCAAGAAAGCCTTGGTTTAATCACGCTTGTTCTAAAGCTGTCCGCAACAAGAAGAAGGCCTACAAAAGGTACCGGAGCCAACCCACCCCTGAATCACATAATCTTTACGTTTCTGCCCGGAATCGTGCTAAATCTGTTCTTCGCTCTACTAAAAATAATTTCATCCATACTAAATGCTCTCAACTCTCCAACTCGAATTCTTCCCGCTCCTTCTGGCACCTTGCCAAAAATCTTTCTAACAACTTTACCTCATCATCCTTCCCTCCTCTTTTCTACTCTGATGGTTCTGTAGCTATTTCTTCTACTGATAAAGCAGATCTCTTCGCACAGACTTTCTCCTCCAATTCCACCTTAGACGATTCCGGTGCTGTTCCTCCATCACTTCCCCCTCTGACTTCCTCATGGCTGACATTAAAATTTCTTCAGTTGATGTATTTTCTGCCATCACTGGCCTCAGTACTAACAAGGCATATGGGCCTGATGGGGTCCCTCCTGTTGTTCTCAAGAACTGTGCTTCTGTGCTTACACCCTGCCTAGGCAAACTATTTCGCCTTTGTCTGTCAACTTGTACCTTTCCTTCTTGCTGGAAGTTTGCTCTCATTCAGCCAGTCCCAAAGAAGGGTGACCACTCCCAACCCTCCAACTATCGTCCAATTGCTTTAACGTCCTGTATTTCAAAAGTTTTTGAGTCAATTCTTAATAGAAAAATTTTAAGGCATCTTTCCTATCACAACCTTCTTTCCGATCGTCAGTATGGGTTCCGTCAGGGACGCTCCACTGGCGATCTTCTCGACTACCTTTCAGACTCCTGGTCATCCTCCTTTCGGGACTTTGGCGAAAGCTTTGCCATTGCACTTGACATCTCAAAGGCTTTCGATCGAGTCTGGCATAAATCTTTAATTTCCAAACTGCCCTCCTACGGTTTCTATCCTTCTATCTGTGCCTTCATCGCTAGCTTCCTTTCAGGTCGTTCTATAGCCGCTGTTGTAGACGGCCATCGTTCTCCTCCTAGATCTATCAACAATGGTGTTCCTCAGGGCTCTGTCCTATCACGAACTCTCTTCCTTTTATTCATCAATGATCTTCTAAGCTGTACATCTAACCCTATCCACTCATACGCTGATGACTCCACCCTTCACCTTTCCAATCGGTTCCCGCAACGCCCATCTCAACAGTTACTTCAAGAAACAAGGGATGAGGCTATGGCACACCTAATGTCTGACTTGGCTCATATCTCTGACTGGGGTAAAAATAATATGGTTGTCTTTAGTGCATCTAAGACTCAGTTCTTACACTTATCAACCCGACAAAATCTTCCACAGGTATACCCACTAATGTTCAATAATATTCAGCTTAATCCTGCATCATCCTTGAACATGCTTGGGGTTTCATTTACTCGGGACTTATCTTGGAAAAATCATATTACATCTCTTGTAAAATCTGCTTCCAAGAGATTGGGTGTGCTAAGCCGACTCCGCTCTTTCTTTACCCCTGCACAATTATTGACTCTATACAGGGGTTTTATCCGTCCCTGTGTGGAGTACAACTCTCATGTGTGGGGAGGCTCCCCACATACAGCTCTTCTCAATAGGGTGGAGTCAAAGGCTTTTCGTCTCATTAACTCTCCTCCTCTTACTGACTCCCTTCAACCTCTGGTTCTTCGCCGCACTGTTGCATCTTTATCTCTTTTCTATCGCTACTTTAATTTTCACTGCTCCTCTGAACTGTCTGCTTGCATTCCTCCACCTCTACGACGGGCGCGTAGCACCCGTCTGGCAGCAAACTCTCATCCCTTTTCTGTCCAGCTCTCTAATGCAAGAGTTAACCGTTACTCCCAGTCTTTCATTTATGCAACAGGTCAGCTCTGGAACTGTCTCCCTCTGTCTGTATTTCCTGCTGCCTATGATCTCCAGTCTTTCAAACGTAGTGTGTCCAGGCATCTCAAAATGATCGGATCTTGAATTTGGCTCTCTATTGTATTTTGTTTTTCTCTTGGAGGGAACTGTTACTGCGGGCTCATGGCCTTTGGTTCCTTCTTCCTCGCATTAAAAAAAAAAATATATATGTATTCAAAACCTAAATTCTTACGTTACCATCATCAGTAACTGTGGGCCTGTTGTGTCGATTTCCTGGGTTCTTCATTGCGTGGGACGAGGAACAGGGAACATGACTGTAATTCGTCGTCACTTGCATTCCCAGAGATTTTCGCCCTTTTGTAGCTTATTTCCTGTAGCTCAGTGGCAGACTAAGACAATGTTGACTCCATATCCTTTTCATGGTACTTATTTGTGACTAGCGCTGTGTTCTGCTATTAATCTCTTGTTACAGCTGAACTGAAAACTCATGGCGGAGAGATGTCAGTGTCAAGTCTGGGTAAAGTGAGCAGAGTATACAATAAGTGTGAGTATTCTTCGTCTTCTTTACCATGTTTTGACTTTGAAGGAAGCACGATGGGATGATATGTGGCTTTGAAGCTAGCTGGAGAGAATGGAGGTAAATAGACATCAAATGAGGAATGAGTGAATATACAAGGTTTAGTATTAAGGAGCAGAAGAATGAGATACGTACAACAGTTTCGTGGTGTATGAGGCAGCCAGATGAAAGAAGGAGGGAAGTAAGTATTTCTTAAGGGGGATGGATGAGAATTGAGGAATACTGAATAGGGAGTTGAGGGGAAAGACAAAACGTGCTATGTGGCTTTGCAAGTAGAGAGGAGATTGAATATGCATCAAGGGAGTGGAAGAAAAGCGGGGATTGAGCGGTAGGAAGCTGAGGGGAGAGATGAGAAAACCCTTTTCGTGGTGTGTTATGTGGTGAAAGGAAAGGGAACAAGTATGCATTACGGGTGATGGAAGAATAGAGAGGAGAGAGGAGTAAGTAGCTGGGGGAAAGGTGAGTTAAACAGTTCGTGGTGTATTAGGTGCCGAGGGGAAAGGGAGGTGAGTGGCTGTTGTTTCTGTTGTAACACAATACGCGAGGGAAAGGTGCATGATGCTAGTTCTCTGTTGAAGGTGAAACCATGACCGGGGAAATGAAAATCTTCCCTTTTCTCTCTTAAATGTAAAGGGAGACAAAGGGAAACTGTTTATCATCATTTACTGGGGTTACAGCGTAACTATAGATTTTCCACTAGCCATAACCGAGCTGTAACTCTTTAAAATTATATAATTTTTATCCACTTGCAGAGAATTCCTTCATTTCACGACTCCAGTGATATGACAGCAGCGTGCAAAAGAGAACAACTTAGTGATTATTGCGATGACATGATGACAACTGCGCCTATACACGACTATCTGAGAATTTCAGACATAATCGTATTACTCGTATCATTGTTACTTTAGGTGAAGTTTGTGATCTGACGAAAGTATTGCTGGCGCTTCCGTTGAGTGATTTGCTGACGATCTGTAGGATTTTCATCCTGGGTTTTCATGCCCATGCAACAGTATGAGTTTTGATCTTGGTAGTGGTTTGTTCGGGTGTGTGTTTCCGACATTGCATCAATGTTCCATACAATGAGTTTATTCATTGACAAATCTGTTCTTTATATTTTTTATGCACAGTAGAATTAATTTTGTATCTTTTTTTATTTTTTCGTTTTACATAGCATCAAGAATCTGGAAACCAAATATTCTGTCAGTACTTGCATCGTCCGGTATACAACATAGTGTCTCAGTTTTGTCAATAATGGGCTAGTGATAGAGCATAGACATGTTAATCATCCTATGTACTGTACTTTAGTTTGCTAAGTTTTACTGGACAGCACCATGTTTTTGTCCATAGTTGCCTTTCGCTCTCACAATTTCTGTGAGATGATCTCCCCACTCCCCCATATATACAGGGTGTCCCGGGAGGAAAGGACATAACTTTGGGAAATAACAGATGAGGGAATTCTAAGCAAAAAATGTTATATCAAAATGTGTCCAGATCTCAACCTTTACGAAACTGCAATTACTGATTACCTTATGGACGACAATGGTGTCCTTCACAATTCGGCCAGAGGGTCGTCAGTAAATGTAGTATCGTAACGTTTGAGATATGGACATATGTTGATATAGCAGTTTTTGCTAAGAATTCCCTCACCTAACATATCCGAAACTTAAGACTTTTCCTTCTGGGATGCCCTATACATATATATATATATATATATATATATATATATATATATATATATATATATAGAGAGAGAGAGAGAGAGAGAGAGAGAGAGAGAGAGAGAGAGAGAGATCCTGCAGCATTCTTTTCCAATTTCCCCTTCTGTTCCACTCCATCTTCCACTCCCACACTTCCAGTCTCTCTCATCTTATTTATCTTTCTTACTGCAGCCACCACTACCTCTATCGTGCACCTTCCATTCCGATTCCACTGTAACTTCTTATTCCATATCTTTCACGAATCATTGCTCCTTATCCTAACCACTTCACCTAGCCTACACACATATCTCAACAGGCCCATGTCCGCTGCTTTTACTCCTGACATTCCACAGTTATATCATACCAAAGCCCCATACATATACGTTCATGTCAGCGCTAATAAATCTTCATGTAATCATCTGGTAACCTTCAAGCTCAGTCACTTTTTTCCTGCATGTCTGGCACTTAGAGAATACGGAGGCAGTGTAATTTTTTCCTACTCCAGGTCTATGGTTAACCATAAAAGCGTAATAAATGACTTCCTGATACGCATTACATCACTTGGCTTGTCACTCTGTGTAGGGTCACCTGTAAGTCCTTATACATCAAACGAGTGAATAGAAGACCCCCTCATTTAATAAATCTTAAATATGATTTAACCATAAACTTATGAATCAAGATGCAACTGCTCATATTCGTCCAACTCCCATATCCTTCAATCTTCCCTCCCAAATCCCATCCTGTTCCCACGTATTCGCTTACACATCTCCAGATTCCCATTCCAGTTTTATCCAGCTCTCCAGTTCCCCTCTCCCTCCCTCCCTTCCTCCCAAACTCCAAGACACCAAACAATAGGATCTTCTCGTTGCTTCTCCTGTCTTGGACGAGGGTAGGAAAAGCAGTTTCCTCACCTGAATGCCCCGTAAGAAGAAAGAAAACTTTATTTTTTTTAATATTCTCGGTTACTAAAAACTTTCTTTCTAGTGTTTATCTGGGTCAGTGGCGGTTCCTTCAGGCAGCTCTTGAACGAAGGGGAGTAAGTTTGTTATGGGTTGATAATTTTTTTTTCGCCTAATTACTGGTGTTGTTTTTGGGTGGAATTCAGTTCTGATGTTATGTCCTCGAGTATGATGGTCTTGTTGCAATGGCTTTGTTCCAAGTTGACCGGTGGCCCCCCCCCCCCCCCCCCCCCACACACACACACACACACACACACACACGGACTGAATCTCGCGCAGCGATACACGGCGAGCTACCGACAGATACCATCCAGCTTCTCAGGATTGATAATATATAAATCTCAGTATAAGTGCAGTATCTCAGTATAATGCAAGTGCAACGGAAAATGGGAATTTAACGACTATTGTTCCATAAACCGATATGCTTTTACACGTTACATCGCGACTAAAATCTCCCACAGACTTCCCTTTTCTTTTTCGGTAATACACCATGCCTCCTGAGCCTAGTCTTCCTGTATTAGACACAAATTGTTCCGCAAAGAAGAGCTCGGTCCCTCCAGCTATCATGAATTTTAACGTGCTTATCGTGCAGAAGAGAGAGAGAAATCGTAATGTATATTGTAAAGGGCAAGCAAACATGAAGGAGAAAGGTTATATTTAACCTAGAATTGAGGTCTTTTCTGCCGTGCGTCTTTCATTTCCCATCAAGTATTGCTGCATACAGAAGTGGCTTCCTCCTTGGGCCAGGCTCATTGAAACGGGTCGTCAACCTCGTCGTGAATACTGATGTCAGGGAGAAATGTTGGGGATACACACACACACACACACACACACACACACACACACACACACACACACACACACACACACACACACGTCGAATATAACATAAAACGCTTTTTTTTTTTTAATGTGAGGAAGAAGGAACCAAAGGCGACAAGCCCGCAGAAACTGTTCCCTCCAGGAGAAAAACAAAATACAAGAGAGAGCGAAATTCAAGATCCGATCATTTCGAGATACCTGGACACACTGCGTTTGAAAGACTGGAGATCATAGGCAGCAGGAAATACAGACAGAGGGAGACAGTTCCACTTTTGACCTGTTGCATAAATGAAGGACTGGGAGTAACGGTTAACTCTTGCATTAGAGAGTTGGAAAGAAAAGGGATGAGAGGTTGCTGCTGGACGGGTGCTACGCGCCCGTGGTAGAGGTGGAGGAATGCATGCAGACAGTTCAGAGGAGCAGTGACCATTGAAGCAGCGATAGAAAAGAAATAAAGATGCAACAGTGCGGCGAAGAGACAGAGGTTGAAGGGAGTCAGTAAGAGGAGGAGAGTTAATGAGAAGAAAAGCATTAGAATCCACCCTATTGAGAAGAGCTTTATGTGGGGAGCCTCCCCATACATGAGAGTTGTACTCCACGCAGGGGCGGATAAAACCCCTGTATAGAATCAACAGTGTTGTGCAGGGGTAAAGAAGGAACGGAGTCGGCTTAGCACACCCAATCTCTTGGAAGCAGATTTTACAAGAGATGTAATATGATCTTTCCAAGATAAGTCCCGAGTAAATGAAACCCCAAGCATGTTCAAGGATGATGCAGGATTAAGCTGAATATTATTAAACATCAGTGGGTATACTTGTGGAAGATTTTGACGGGTTAATAGGTGCAAAAACGGAGTCTTTGGTATATTAAAAACAACCAGATTACTTTTACCCCAGTCAGAGGTACAAGCCAAGTCAGTCATTAGTTGTGCTATAGCCTCATCCCTTGTTTGTTGAAGTAACTGCTGATATGGACGTTGCGGGAATCGAATGGAAAGGTGAAGGGTGGAGTCATCAGCGTATGAGTGGATAGGGTTAGATGTACAGCTGAGAAGGTCATTGATGAATAAAAGAAAGAGAGTTGGTGATAGGACAGAGTCCTGAGGAACACCACTGTTAATAGATCTAGGAGAAGAACGATGGCCGTCTACAACAGCGGCTATAGAACGACCAGAAAGGAAGCTGTAGATGAAGGCACAGATAGAAGGATAGAAACCGTAAGAGGGCAGTTTGGAAATTAAAGATTTATGCCAGACTCGATCGAAAGCCTTTGAGATGTCAAGTGCAATGGCAAAGCTTTCGCCAAAGTTCCGAAAGGAGGATGACCAAGAGTCTGAAAGGTAGGTGAGAAGATCGCCTGTGAAGCGTCTCTGACGGAACCCATACTGACGGTCAGAAAGAAGATTGTGATAGAAAAGATGCTTTAAAATTTTTGTATTATGAATAGAGTCGAAAACTTTTGAGATACAGGATGTTAAAGCAATTGGACGATAGTTAGAGGGTTGAGAATGGTCACCCTTCTTTGGGACCGGCTGAATGAGAGCAAACTTCCAGCAAGAAGGAAAGGTACAAGTTGATAGACAAAGGCGAAAGAGTTTGCCTAGGCAGGATGTAAGCACAGAAGCACAGTTCTTGAGAACAACAGGAGGGACTCCATCAGGCCCATATGTCTTATAATAAAACATAAAACGTTCTTTTGCACAGATGTATGAGAACTCTCCCGATCGAACAGCCACTCGTCACGAAATGGTTCACTAGGATTCCGACCGGAACAGTAGCAGTGGTAGTAGTAGATCAAAACAGGTCTGTCTGTTCGAGCAGACCAGGCAAACAATCGTTCCTGTAGGACTGCCCCATGCAGTGAACGGTGAACCTGTTCTCTTTCGGTGGACAGAACCCCGCACAGCCAGGTTTGGTTCCTGGGTGGAAGCCGATTTTGCCTATACGCAGCCAACAGGGACACCACAGTAGACTACACATTACCCCGTTATTTGACTATATGGCTATTACCCAGCGTTGTAAATGGTTTCCTGGGTTACAGGAAACTATTAGGCTTGTCACTAAGTATAGTCATGGAAGGTTGAATTAGGCGTATATAAATACATATATCTATCTAGCGGTCTATCTATCTGTCGTTCTATATCTCTATCTCTATTTCTATATCTATATCTATATCTAGAGAGAGAGAGAGAGAGAGAGAGAGAGAGAGAGAGAGAGAGAGAGAGAGCTAATTGAGCGATACATGGAAGCCACAGCTTCAGTTTCACGCATTCTGAGATAAGACAGCTCGCCGATATCGAAAAAGATTTTTATTAATTAAATTTTTACTCGGTTGCATAAAATCCTGGGAGGGGACGGCCAGCAGCAGTAATATCGCTTGCGCCAGACTTCACGCTCACTGGGTCTTGGTCAAATGTTTACGAAGTTTTTGGAGCGTCACCCGAGGAGGCCCCGGCGGAGGAAAATGTGCTGTACCTGTCATCATCGTTTCTGCTGCGACGTTTCCGAACTGTAGCAGAGTTGGACGCATTTCTTTATCCTGTTTAGAAGTGTTGATTGTAGTGAACCCCCGACACACACACACACACACATACACACACACACACACACACACCATACTTGTGTATGCTATGCTTTCATCCCTAACATTTTTCCTTCAGCGAATTGATACTCGCGTCAATCACATCACCAAGACGAGCCGAGGTTCAGCAGTTGGGTGATGTGTATGTGTCACGGTAAACAGTGAGTACGAGTCGATTTTGTGTGTGTGTGTGTGTGTGTGTGTGTGTGTGTGTGTGTGTGTGTGTGTGTGTGTGTGTGTGTGTGTGTGCGCGTGCGTGCGTGCGTGCGTGTGTGTGTGTGTGTGTGTGTGTGTGTGTGTGTGTGTGTGTGTGTGTGTGAGTGCGTGCTTGATTGTGTGTGTACGCGTGCTTGATTGTGTGTGCATACGTACATCTGTACTTTAGTGAAAAAGAAAGTGTGTGAATGCCCTGAGCGGATCGAGGGAAAAAAAAAGAGAGAGAAAGAAAATGCTGAGATGAGTGTTCTGAGTGAGGCATAAGAAAGGATGCAGTGTGTGAAGTACACAAGCCAGGGGGAGCTGTGTGTGTGTGTGTGTGTGTGTGTGTGTGTGTGTTGGTGTGTGTGTGTGTGTTGGTGTTGGTGGTGTTTGTGTTGGTGTTGCAGAAGGGAGGAAGGGAGAGAGTCTTTTACAGAACCCCGAGACTAAGTGTGTCATCTTGGAACCTGGCATTCAATATGACGCTAGTGTGTTCTGTAGCAATTTCCTTGCGCATTTGTATTCCTCTGCGTCTTGGCCCTGCATTTTTATAATCTCATTCAATTTTGTTTTATTTTCCTGTGGCGATAGAGTCAGAATTGAAGCTAATGTGTTTGCAGAATAAGATTAGGGGTATTCATGAAGGTATTCGGTAAATGATATGTGAATTTTTGAGAATATTTTAAGTCAGCATTATTATCTGAGGAAATGCTGGTAATACAGTGTTTTCGCATGATGTCCGGAAGAAAATTCTTGTTCGAAAGTGAAGTGAAAGCGATGTAAGGTTCTTACGATGTGCTTATTTTCTTCAAATATATGCTCAGACTCTCTCTTAATTACTCGATTTCATGGCTCAGTACGTCGGTGTGGGACTAATTCCCACAAGCTGACACTCATGAAGCACTCTTACCTACAATAATTCGTGTATGTGGACCTCAGATTCTTTTAGATGGCCCAGCATGAATTAGTAGCGAGATTTGGGATCTGATGAACGAACTGGCCATGGATTAGGACTGCCATGTCTTATCAATTGTCAGGGTACACGTTATCATGGTAGTTGATCATGTTAAAGGCAAAATATGCTGGAGATCAGTCATACACGGCTTACGAGTACATATCCAACAGAGTCCTAATTGGAACATATTTAAGAGGTTCTGGCTAATTTTAATCAAGAAACAATTTGTATGTATCTCCAGCTGTTTGATTATTAGGCCCAGGCTGGTGCACTAGATGAACTGAGAGTACAAAAAATATGCAGTGATTGTTAGGTAATTAGAGAAAGTTTGTAGAAACATATTCGAAGATCGGTGCGAACTGGTGCATGCACAGGCAACAAATAGTAGCTTTTCCAACGCATTTATTTATTTATTTAATTTTCTAAATAGGAAAATGTGGTAAAAACACTATGCGCGGTTTCACTTCACTTCTCAACAGGTATTTATGCACTTCGATTATTTGAAAGTGGCGATGCTATTGTCAGTTGGTCATAATGTTGACATAAAATAACCTCGAAATTTCACCATGACCTTTACGAAAGACCTTTACTAATCACCCTGTATACTCAGGGCATAACGAAGAGCTCAGGGCCGAATTCCTTCATTTTGTATTATGTGGTTCTGTGGTTATACTTAGCTAAGGTTTAATGGAAGTGTATTAATATATGATGCAAATGTTAACTGGAATTCCCAGTCTTTCATCTAGAAGGCTCATATCTCCAGACCGGTTTCTTCAATCTGTATTTACCCTTACCAACAACATCCAGTCTTTCAACTCGCTGTAGCCAGACATCCATTCTGCCACCTCTCCATACCTTCCCCCGTGCTACAAGAGCATCGGCTAGCTCCCGTGACTTGACTGTCACATTGTCGTACAGTAGAACTTCTGGCTATCAGAATTCCTTTATTCCCCGAACTGCCTCTCTGGAAATTGCTTTGAACCCTAGATTACATTCTCCCCAAATTTTAACCTACATCAGTTTAGGTCCAGTTGTCACGGATTTTTGTGAATGGAGGACACAATTAATCTGGTGTATGGAATTTTTTTAAAGTAATTTGTTTTTCCTTCCTCCTTCCCCTGTCTGTTAAAGAAAAATCTCGATTTGACCTACTCGTGACTTGACCTCCCATTTTATAAAAAGAAATATTTAAAATGTGGTATTGCGTTATATTTTTCATTCTGCTGATTGTCTTTGGTTGTTTTCTACCTGAGTCAACAAAATTTGTGCTAATAACTTATTAATAATGTCCCTAATGTTTCAAACGCAAGTCGAGGTCAGGCCATGGCGGTCTACCACTCCTTCACTTCCATTGCTGCATTCATTTTCATAGGCTCCTCCCTGACGCTGTGCCTAATATAGAATCCTGGGCCTGATTTCAGTGGACAGCTTGAGTAAATAGTTAATGTGACAGCCGGTGCGTGCCGACTTGTGACAGAAATCCGTAGCGTTCACAAATTCCTCGCTGAATGGTGTATAAGAGAGAGAGAGAGAGAGAGAGAGAGAGAGACGGACAAACACACATCAAACTGTGTGGTGATTCTCATAAACATTTCGTAATAACGTGCAAAGATTTACATATAGCATTACATTTGCATATACGAGTAGGGGAAGTACTATCTTACACACTTACATACCCGTAGACAAAGACACTGTACGTACTAGCTCCGTTGCCTGAGGACCAGCAAGCCTTCCATGCTCTAGCAAATGTGACCACACGCCCTCATATAAGATTACAAAATCATCATTTGCCAACAGCACTGACCTCTGTAGACTGTCTGCTTATTTGCAACACATTTAATATAATTAATGAACATCTTCTATAATTATCCCGTGTTCTTGGGTTTGTGTGAGTTTGGATAGGTAAGATTAACCGCTATCAACCCAAGGGCGTATGGATGAAATATATTATCTCCAGATGCGTTTATTCGTCTTAGGAAGCATCTGTTGTGGTGAACTGGTTAAGAGGAATAATTCTTAAAACATTGTTTCAAAAGTCTCTCCAAAACTGATTGTTGTGATTTGAACATAGCAAGATCTGACTACAAAACACTTCACATTGTTCAGATGGTTACTGTCTCAAATTTGTTCCAGGCAGCAGCTGGAGGTGATCCTGTAACCATACTGTCATCAAACTACTCTCGCACAACTAACCCACCACCTCCCCAACACACACAAGCACTTTAACACTTTACACACATCCACCCACTAAAGCATCGACAAACACAGACTCTCACAAAGCTACCAAGACACATGTATATACAGAAGAATTTACACCTGTATATGCAAATGAACACACACACACACACACACACACACACACACACACACACACACACACACACACACACACACACACACACACACATTTTGCTCTGCTAAGTGCCCCATCGTGTTTTGATAAGAGTGGCTGGTGTATTGGAAAGTCATCATCAGTCGGGGATGCACTTTCCTCTCTCATTTTATTAGCCTTTTTTCTGCTTTGTATACAATATATTTTTCTTTCAGTACGTAATATTTTAGTCTAGCTGTCTTTTTATATTTTTTTTTTGTCTCCGGTGTGGTGGACTTGTTCCATGTTCTTCCTTGTGTGTGTGTGTGTGTGTGTGTGTGTGTGTGTGTGTGTGTGTGTGTGTGTGTGTGTGTGTGTGTGCGCGTGCGTGCGTGTGTGTGTGTGTGCTTTGGTCTGCGTCCCCTTATGATGCTTTTCATATTGTGCATTATGCTGTTTGTTATTAATGATGCTTTTTTTTTCTCTCTCTCTGTGAATACTCTTTGTGAGTGAACTTTCTGTTTCTTAGTTCGGTATTTGTTGTGGTTTTTTTTATTGGTCTTTGTTGTAGACTCATGTTTCCCTGTGTTTGTGTTTATGTTACTGTCTGGTTGGTTTTGTGTGTGCGGTGAGGATGATTTTTATTGTTGTTTGTGTTCCTGCTTATTGGTGTGTCTTTTTTTTTTTGGGGGGGGGGGGGAATCTTGCGGCTGGATACTATGTTGCTCTGTGGAGGTATAATTTCATGTTACTGTGTGTTTATGATTTATGCTGTTGGCTTTCATGGCGGTAGTTTGTATGTTATGCTGTTTTTACGCTGCTTTGTGGCTGTTAATATTTCATTCTGAGAACGTACTTTCGGTTTATTTTGGTACATTCAGTCAGCTAAGGAGGACTTTTCGAACTGGTGGGGTTAGATAAAGCTTACATTAATCATATCACTGTTTTGTTCCCCCCCTTAAGCTAAATAAGACCATCTGACTGCAGGAAGAATGGCATACAGTCATCAGGGGTGAAAAGGTTAATGGTTTTCTATTGTTCGCTGCTGGTATGATTTGATTCCTCACCCCAGGGACATCATTTTTGTGCCATATTTGCTATCTTCATTTTTTTTTTTTTTTACTTAGGAATGACTTCTCCCATTAACGGGCTAATAAAGACTCTAACTACCCAACTTTCTAAGTAAAAAAATAATACTCCTATGCTGAATACATCGCTTGAGGGTAGCAAGAATGAAACGAAAAGTATATCATCTCACTGGAGTGCTTAAGCATCAGCTTTTATGTCATCGTTCATTTTTTATTAATTTCCTCCACTCCTCACTTCTTATTATTTTTCCCATTCCACAGCATTAGAACAAGTGCCAGAAACAATGTGTATACAGCTTATGATATGCCTATGACCAATAAAAAAAACCTTTTCATAAAATAGTATCCTTGACAAATAATTAGAAAAAATAAATCACCAAGAATGTGTTTTTGTAAGGTTATATATCGCAAAAAAAAAAAAACAAAAAAAAACAAAAACTGCTCCATGATCTACTTGCATAAAATGAAGTCCATAAACAATACTAATTGCTTCCTTGAAATAGTACTCGGGCTCGCCCGCCCGCACTCCTTCGGGCGATTGTGTTTTGTTTGTTTGTTTTTTTCTGCACTAATAAGGAAACTTTAAACTTACCCAGTATAGGACTTTTTGAAAGTGAATGCGAGAAATATTAATTTTCTAATTCTCAGTGGGTGCGACCATTAAAAAAAAGTGGAAGAGATTACCAAAGATGTCCCGATAATGAGACGGCTTCTGTTGGCAGAAAATGTCAGGCTTCAGTGACTTATTCTCAGCTGAAGAATAATCACCAAACGTTGGGTGGAACAGGAAAATAGAACTGTACCGCCCATGGGAAAGTTACTACAGAAATACTCTCATAAGAGCTTCAAGGAGAGACCCAAGGACGAAAATATTATATTTGTCAAGAATAAAACAAAGATAACGGACATGGATAATACTGAGCCAAGAGACAGACGGAGGGGAAGAGGCAGACGACAAGGAATGAGGCGAATGAGATCAGGTTATTGGTGGAACGAAATACATCGGAGAGAGATCACAGCAATGGATGATGATGCTTGTCATAAAATTCAGAGGCTAGATTACGAAGAAAAGTGCAATTGTGACGTATAATGAATGGAATAAGGAATAGGATAATATCAACAACAGCAACAGCAGCAGCAGCAGCAACAACAACAAAAACAGCAACAACAACAACAGTGATAATAATAATAATTATTATTATCATCATCAAAGCCTCATTAGTCGGTTCCCCCAAACATCCCTGTTTTGAACCTGTAAGGGTAACCCGATAGCACATTGATGGGACAGACTGGGATGGATTTAGAAATTATCTTGCTGACATTCCATGGCAGTCTTTCTTCTCTAGCGGTATCAGTTCTACCAAGTCCCACATTAATGGCTTAATACAGGTTGATATGGAATTGTTCATACCAAGTCAACAGTTCACTGAAAGATAGGACTCCTTAAAATAGTTTGGTAGCAACTGTGCCAGAGCAACGGCCCAAAAGTCATTAGTTTATAACTCTTACCTAAAATCAAAAACATCTGAATCACTCAGTCAATTTAAAATTTCTAGAAACCATGCAGAAACAGTAATAAATGTCGCTAAATCAAACTTGCATCACCACCAAGCATCTAAATTATTAAACAATCCTAAGGACAACAGATTATTTTGGCTAACTCTAAATTCTTTCAATAATAACTTCAAGTCATCACCCATTCCCTCACTAAATTCTTCAGATGGTAACATTACTAATGACCCGCATGATAATGCGAATATCCTTTCCAGTATATTTGCCAGAAATTCTTCCTCACAGGAAGTCTGCCAGAACTTCCCTGTACAAGAACTTGACTCCTCCGAAATTGCTCCACTTAAAGTACAGACTACATATGTAAAATCCATCCTAGACAACTTACCGACCAACAAAGCTACTGGTCCAGATGGAATTCTTCCAACTTTTTAAAAAAAGTGTTCCCCAGAACTTCCCTCTGTTCTAGCTAAATTTTTCAGACAATGCATACGTACTTCTTCATTCCCTAATCCCTGGAAAGAAGCCAATATTCACCCAATTCCGAAGAAAGGAAGTTCCTCTGACCCCTCTGATCACAAACCAATAGCTGTCACGTCTTCCCTTGGTAAAGTATTTGAGACTGTAATGAATAAGCACATAGAAAAACATCTTGAATCTAACAACATAATTAGTGATACAGTATGGTTTTCGGCAAGAAAAATCCACCATTGACATAATCTCCTGACTCATACCATCCATCAGTCAATTGACCAACATGGAGAAACTCATGCAGTAGCCCTTGATACATTTAAAACTTTTGACAGAGTATGGCACCTTTCCCTGCTATCCAAACTCCCTTGCTTTGGACTAACGTTTTTTTTCCTCTGAGTTCCTTATACCTCAGCTTCAGAAAGGTAAGAGTAAATGTAGATGATTTAATAATAATAACAATAATAATAATAATAATAATAATAATAATAATAATAATAATAATGACAACAATCAGATGATAATGACGAGGGTTGATGATGTTGATGATGAAGCTATCCTCTGAAATTGGCTATGATGCTGTGAAATATACTACCCCTGGGTTCGTATCAAACAACTGCGCAGTCTGTAACTATGGAAAGAAAAAAGACACAGAAACACTAAAAGTCATGTCAATAATGAGCTACCAGGTGAACTATAAAGGTCATGTCAGTAAATGAGATTCAGACTGGACAGCGATACCATAAAACACTGAAAAAATATGTGGTCGGGCCAGAGAGAGAGAGAGAGAGAGAGAGGAATAATAATGATGGCTAAATATATATCTAGACTGAATAGAAGGCTTCACTGTGCGAGAGAACCATAATAATTTTTAAAAACCAACAGCAATATGTCACAGTGCTCATCTCTGGCAAAATCGTGGTGAAGCAGTGATGGTAAGACAAAGAAGTAGAACAAAATAATGAGGTAACTTTTGTAGGACTTGTGTGATAAAGAAAAAAGCTAAATAGAGAAAATGAGGAGGCAAAGAAATTTAAAGATCAAGGACAGAGGACATGAAGAGAAAGAGAAGTTAACCAATCTATATTATTTAATCTACCATCACATGATTCAGTTCAGTTGAAGAGAAACTTTTCGTGCCTGGCAGAGATAGATAGGGTATTGTTTTCATTATCACTTTTACAGCAAGAGGTCTAACATAGCTTAGCTGCAGCAGCTGATCATAAAATATAACAGTGAAAATCTTGGCATTGTTCTGTATAGCTGCGTGTTATATGAGAGCAGCAATGCAGGAGGTAGAGGAGATTGGAATGGAGAGGATGAGAGAGAGGAAGGTGTAGGAGGTAGAAGTTTGAGGAGGAGATGGAATATGAAGTGTTAAATCGAAGTCAGATGAAGAAGTGGGAGTGAAGAGAAAGGAGAAGGAAAAAGTGGTAGAGAAGTAGGAAGGGGAAGTGATGGAGTAGGAAAAGGACCGAGGCATAAAGGAAGATGGAGGAGGAGGGAGGAAAAGTGAGGAAGCCTGGGGAGATAGAGGAAGTGAAGTTAGATTTGCAAGACGAAGAGGAGGAGGAGGAGCTTAAGGAGGCGCACGAGAGGAGGAAGTAAATGTTGACTGGAGAAAGTGGACACTCAAAAGGAAAAACTTGGGAGAGGAGAAAAGGGCAAAAGAATGGGTTTTAAATAAGGAAATTTGATAACATTTGTTTCTTCTAACGTATTCACTTTTATTGCCTCCGCTAACAAAGTTGGGCGAGGTTACGTATTCACCCGTGCCAGTCTTTGTCTGTTTGCCTCCCTGGTGTGGACAAGATATCTGAATTTCTATTATCATATATCAATGAGATCTGGTGGATAGATGGGCAATGGATCAAGAAAAGAACATATTTGATTCTGAGGTGGAACCCAATTCGGACGCAAAAATAAATCATAAATTGGCTTTCGCAGAGGTATATGTCCTCTAATTTTGTGTAACAGGGCAGACAGAGACCGTAGAATTAACTTTTTTTTTTTTTTTTTTTTTTTTTTTAAATAAGAGAACGGAGGAAGGAAAAACAAATGGAGAAAAAAAAATAATCCATACACCAGATTACTGGTGTCCTCTGTTCATAAAATATCTGTAACAGTTAGACTTGAAGAGTTGTAGGTTGAAATTTGGAGGAAAACAACTCTGGGGAAGCGAGTTCCAGAGAGATGCAGTTCGGGGAATGAAAGAATTCTGATAGGCAGAAGTTCTGCAATATGGTTGAGTGACATTCCAGTCATGAGCGCTACCAGATGCCCGTGTAGCACGAGGGAAGGCATGGAGAGGTGGCACCATGGACGCAACTTCGTCTGAGCATTTGCCAAAAAAATATCTGTAAAATAATGCAAGGGAGGCAACATTCCTTCTTACTTGCAGGGGAGGTAGTTTATATGTAATGGCAGGGTTGTTAATGATTCTAACAGCTTTATTCTGAATTTTGTCTAGTTGCCTTAATGCAACCTCTCCACAACCATTCCACAAGGGTGAGCAATATTCAAGCTGAGAGCGCACATGACTCTTATAAATTATAGCTAACTGCTCATCGGCGAAGAAGTTACGGACTCTGTACAATAATCCAAGTTTCTTTGAGGCGGTTTTAGCAAGTGATCTGACATGAGAGGTCCAGCTGAGGGCACTGTTAAGTGAGACACCAAGAACTTCAATACTTTTGGAGATGGGAATATTAGTAGCACTGAAGGTAATGTACGAGTCTGGCAATATCTGTCTATTGGTAAACTGTATATATTTAGTTTTACTAGCATTAAAAGAGACAAGGTTGTTTTGTCCCCATTCACTGATTGTAGATAGATCTTCATTTATGGAGATGGCTGTATTGAGTTGAGAGGTAGAGATATTAGACTTTGTAAATGGATGTCTGAGTGTGAATGAACTATGTAGTGTTGAGTCATCTGCATATGAGTGAATGGGATTGTGAGTGACAGATAAGAGATCATTAATATGAACCAGAAATAGGGTTGGCGCCAGAACTGATCCCTGCGGCACGCCGGCGTTAATTGAGTGGAAATTCGAATATACATCATCTACTTTTACTCTTATTTTCCTGTCACTAAGATAAGAAGAAATCAAAGGAACAAAAGACGTTAGTCCATAGCAAGGGAGTTTGGACAGCAGGGAACGGTGCCATACTCTGTCGAAAGCTTTAGAGATATCAAGAGCTACTGCATGAGTTTCTCCAAAAAGATCTATTGATTGATGGATGGTATGAGTTAAGAGATTGAGTATGTCAATGGTGGATCTTTCGTGGCGAAAACCGTATTGTCTATCATTAATTAAGTTGTTGGATTCAAGATGTTTAACAATATGAAACCTTAAAAATGTTCGTCTGAGAGGAAAAGGGGATTACGGAAGCAAGTCATAAATTTAATTGGCGTTGGTGAAGGTATGCGCTAACTCAGACTGGGTAACAGGACAGACTAAATTTGTTGAATTAATTGACTGACTATTTGGGGCAGTAAAGTTATTCGCCTGGAATGAAAATGGATTTACAGCAGTAAATCTTAAGTTTCATATGCGTTGGCGGAGATATGCACTCTCTGAATGCTTTCTGGGTATGAATCTCTCTCTCTCTCTCTCCCTATCCTATATATTATCTATATTTCTGAAAGTGTGTCTTGCTTTCCCTGTTTTTCTCTGATATGGAAATTGATGGGAAACTATCTAGAGGGCTCTAAAGAGGTCTAAAAGGGAAAACTTTCTGCTGGTGAGTTACTGATTTAGAGGTTGCTAAAGTGGATCCCCTGACGGCAAGAAAAGAACTAAATATAACACTTAAGTCAGCATGGTGGAAAGATAGTGGTCAATAACCATAGAGTTTTCATGCTACCCTGCAACCATATCAGTATTAGGTACAGTGCGTTAGGTGGGTGAGCAGAGTGGAATGGGGTGGGAGGGGAGTGCTGAGGCATGGTAGAACAGCGTGGGTGGGTAGGTAGGTAGGACAAGTTGATGGGTGAGAGGATTTGGAAGGCTAGGAAGGGTAGGTGGGTGGACTAGGTGGGTGGGTAGGTGAGCAGGGCAGGTGGGTGGTTGGGTGGGTTTACAAGGTTGTGAAGGGTTGGTGAGTGACTAAGTGGGCTGGATAGGTGGGTAGGTGGACAGGGCAGGTGAAAGGGTGGGTGGGTTTGCAAGGCTGGGAAGGGTTGGTGGTGGCTAAAAGGACAGCGTGGGTGGGTGGATAGTGGTACAATAGACACATAATGAGAGTCTATGGCAGAAAGAGATTAGTGTGCGATATGCCTCTAGGGAAATTGGTCAAAGGAGGAGCACAGGTTCAATGGGTAAAGTGAGTCCTCAGGGGTTTTCTTTCACAGGTGGATGGCCCCCGAGGAACCCATGCAAAACCAATATACGCGGCAATAGTTTTTTCCTGGGCAACGCAGGGTACCCCTCTTAGTACATACATAGAATACATAATATGAGTGAAAGCAACTATTCATGTGATGTTATATACTACTGGTACGGCCTCACAGTACATTCTGTTCTGTAAAAACAAATTATATTTTGTTGTAGAATTTTTGTATCAAGAGATATATCTGCACCACACACACACACACACACACACACACACACACACACACACACACACTGAACTGGACAGGCTGGGAGAGAGATGTTTGATGCTTCACTGTGCCTGACGTGGGCATGTACACTGTGTGTGTGTGTGTGTGTGTGTGTGTGTGTGCTGTGATCGGTTGTTTGTGTATGGAAGAGTGCGTTTGTGACTTAGTGTACTGTATGCTTACTTCTGTGTGTATACGCTGCCCCTCATGTGTGTATGTGTTTTTGTGTGTATGTTATTATGTATATGTGCATGTCAGTATGTGCCTGTGACTGTGAATGAATTAGTGCGTGTGGTATGTATGTATGCATGTAGGTAGGTATATGTTTATGCTAAGAAGAAAGAACGAAAGGCAAGAAGCCTGCAAGGTCATTAATTCCACGGAAAACCAAATAAAAGACGCCTAAATCAAGACCCGTCCATTCGACACACCTGAACACTTTCCTTCCAAAAGACTAAAGGTTATAGGCAGAGAGAAATATAACTTGAGGATATAAGTGCCAGAACTAACTCACTGCATACTTTAATGAGAGTATCGATTATCTCTAGCATTAAAGAGATGGACAGAAATTGGTGCAGAGAATGACAGTATCACTGTGTGTGTGTGTGTGTGTGTGTGTGTGTGTGTGTGTGTGTGTGTGTGAGTGAGTGAGTGAGTGAGTGAGTGAGTGAGTGAGTGAAGGTTCCCAGGTGTGGCGGCATAATGTGTGCTCATCTCGAATCTGTGGCTTTCTCAAGACACACCCGCCCTGCCCACAACTATTGCTATCCAGCCACATGAAGCTCGTGTGTGTGTGTGTGTGTGTGTGTGTGTGTGTGTGTCAAAGTGAAGCCAAGAACATATATATATTTTTTTTCAGACCTTTGTATCAACGAACTGCATAGGTTAGATTCTAGAATTCATCAACTGAACGACAGCAGTCACGAATTTTTAAATCAATATTTGGCCTTTACGAGTAGATGCTGTTACGTTTTCATCCAGAATTTCAGGATCAACACCATCATGGCTTTTACTTAATTTGCATATTAGTCTTGGAGTTGTTTTGCGAAAACTGTAAAACCGATCTGTAACCTATTGTTCTTGCTTGAAATCATCCAAATAGAAAAAGAATGAGCTGTACTGCTAAATTGGGCCAATAGATTAGATGGTAAACTGAAAACAATGATCAAAGAATATGTGAAAATGAGTGAAAGTCATGATATTTGAGGAGGTATCTGGACATAGGAGAAGTGTCTCGGATTTCACTTTAGTTCATCTTGACCTTCTGGACACACCTGAATAGCTTACTTGACCAAAAAAAGTTGAAGTCAAGTTAAAGTCTAGTGAGCTTTACTGTTGTTCACGAAGCATTACGACACTTTTTATTCTTATGTATCACCCACTTTCAGTCGCCGCCCATATCATGACCCTTTTACTCTCTCCATTTCTCCCTTTATTATCTTTGTTTCTCCCTTTTTCGTCTCCATCTTCGTTCTCCTCCTTTACATTAGCACCTTGCTCACCGCCTTTCCTTTCTTCCTCGCCTCTCTCTTCCTCCTTATTGTACACCCAGCAACTAGAAATTACGTGACACTTTGGTTCTTCCTTTTTCTTCCACCTCTTCCATTTTTTTTTTCTCCATCCTCTTCCTTCCATTTTTTCTCTACACCTTCGGCTTTGTCTTTTTTCCTGTATGCACTGTCTCTTTTTATGAATGTTGTGTTTCCTCACATTCTCTTTTCCCAGCCTGCCCGTGTGTGTGTGTGTGTGTGTGTGTGTGTGTGTGTGTGTGTGTGTATGTACAAAATAATGAAACTTGCTGGAAGGATTGCGGGCTAGCGAATGAGAAAAACTATTATCTGAACAATAGGCCATGTGAAGGTCACAGGATTACCTCAGAGTTTAACGTAGGAAAATCACCTTAAAGATGTTTCAACCAGTCTGGACCAAGCATGGAGGAAAGGTTGGCGGTAGCTCAAAAATGAAGTGGTTCTTTCTTAATAACATTCTGTCATACGTCAAAGTCTCTGGAGAAAGTAAAAATTCGACCCGTATGTGTGTTTTGTTAACAAAATATCAAAATCAGTTTTAATCCGATTTCAACTAAACTTGCTCGCACCGTTGATGATCAGCCAAGGGGTAAACCCATTGTTATTAGAACAAAAGGTCAAAGATCAAGGTCACACGGCAAGATAAGCACTTTATCTAATTTCGATCAAACTTTGTAAAATAGATGAGGATTATGGCAAAGTAAAGGATTCATAATGATAACAATCTGTCAAAGACGAAGGTTACAGGAAGAAGAAAAAAGGTCAAGGTCATAAGGCAAGGTCAACTCGGTTTTGATCTCTTTCGAACGAAACTGATGGAAGGGTTAAGAGTCAGGCAAAAACGGAGGGATTCAATCCTGAGAGCAATCAGTCAAAGGGGAAAATTCAAAAGATAAGTAGGTTAAAGGTGACCGTCATATGCCAAGATCAACTTAAACGTTGTCGCCTAAAGTTTGCGGAAGGGTTCTGTTTAAAACATGAATAAAGATATTAAGTTTTAAGGGGTGGAAATATGTTAAACGTCAATATCCCAGGGAAAGATCACCTGTCAAAATCACTGTGCCATGTCAACTCAGTTTTAATCTTATTTGAGCCAAAGTTGTGAAAGTGTTAAGGGTTAGGCAAGGATGAAATTATCCGATTTTGAGAGTAATTTGTTGAAGGTCAGAGCCACAGGGCAAAATCAAATATACGGCTTTAGTACGTGTGTTGGGCGCGAGTGTTGCTGAGTGTTTCTTCTTCTTCTTCTCCGTCTTCTTGTTTTTTTTTTTTTCCTCTTTGTGCTTCTTCTGTCTTTTGTTTTTCGTATACAAGTTCATATATTTCCTTAAAGACTTATATCTATCTTAAATTTATTTCTCATCAAGCCCTCTTTCTTATTCCCTAAACACTCCTTCCATACTTTCTTTCCTAATATCGTATATTTCACTTGCCTCTTCTCTCTCCCCTGTTTTTTTTTTTTGTTATATGTACTTTCTTTTTCTGTTAACATTTACTTTTTCATCTAAAAGTACTTCATCTCACATCCTTTTCTTCACTTTCTTCTTATCATTATTTTCATTCTTAATACTTCTCATCTTTTATTGTTACGTACATATTTCCTAAAGCATGGTTGTTTTTGTCCTGTTTTTTTCACTTCGTATTTCTTCATTTTAGCTGTTCCTCTTTTCACTTTCCGTCTCTTTTTCTCTTTGTCCTTTTAGCTTCCTTAGCTTTTGTTATCGACTGATTTCTCTCAAAGCTTTGACTCATATTGCCTTATATTTTCCTCTCCTTTTCCCTGTTTTCTATTCATTCCGTCTTTCTTTTCTGTGTCTGTTAAACGGATTCCCTCTATGCAACTGCGTTGAGTTTTTTTTTAGAACTCCGTGGCATTCACTCGGCTCTCTCTCTCTCTCTCTCTCTCTCTCTGTTCCCCCTTCCACTTCCCTACGTCCGTCTTTGTTCTTGTTGCCGCTTCTTTCACCCACCTGTCACCCATCTGTCTTCTTTCCACTCTCCCACTATCTCCCGAGTCCATTCCTACTCCATTTCACTACTCCCCTCCTCCTCTCACTCCCACTGTCCCATCTCTTCCCCTCCCACTCAACTTTACCTACACTCCCAGTGGTCTCTAAACTATACTTCCCCTCCCATACTGTGTCGTCTTTACTTCCCCTTGCATTTTTTTTTTTATATTCTCCCCTCGAACCTATGTTTTTACTTCCTCTACCCTCGCTTCCTAACTCCTACACATATACCTCCTCTACTCCCAAATTCATTACCCTTATTTCATCTACCTCCAGTCAGTCTCTCTTCCATTTTCCCTACTTCATGCATCTACTCAACTCCTTTCCTTCATTACCACCCATTATCTTCCCTCCTCCCACTCCCTTTCTCCTCTCCTTCCAATTAACTTCCATCCTTCATTCCCACTCTCGTTCCCACTTTGTGTTGCCCGAAACGTTAGTGGAAATAATGAATTCCATCTTTAACATGTTTCTCTCCCACCCACAATTTCCTGGAGGATATATCTGACTCCTAATTCGAAATAGGTCTGTGTTGAGTAAATTCGCATGGTTATTGCAAAAATAAATTAAAACTATGTCAACAGATCTGCAGTGTTTCTCCTAATCTGGGTGAATAGTTATATATGTTATAGTAGCTAAAAGGTACTAGAAAAATAACAATTTCACTGAATTCGAAATGTCTGTCCTAAGTTTGGAAAGTTCGGCTGGTTGCAGTAGATACGCCAGAGGATTCAAGGGGCTAAATGTAAATGAAGATAATCCAGCGAAGAAAGTGGATACCGGGAGAAACAGAAAGGTCGAATCGTAAGAAATTCATCGCTCCCGCAAGACATCGCAGGGTAGGCAGTCAGTGACAAAAGTTGGTTTGCTGATCAGTCCTGTCCTTAACGTTCTCCCTAAACCCAGCATTACCGATGAAATCTTTCCAATAATCACACATCCTTTACTTCGCAAAGGTCGAACATGTCCATCACTTCCTTTCTTGGCGCATTACATCAAAGAGCAACATCTGTCTTCGGAGGAACATGCCAACACTCTCCCACTTACGGAACATTACCCAGTTAAAATTCTCAGTTTCTTGACTTCGTATCTGGAGGTTAGTGGAGTACAGAAACTTCCCAGGTCTTGTCTTCTCTCTGCAAAATCAAATGTTCGTTTTAAAATTTTGTTTCTTTATATGTATCCTGGCCATATAGGAGCTAAGGCTTATTTTAAAATCCTGACTCACTTGTATTGACACCGCCAAGGAGGTCATGTTTTACCCCGCGTTGGTTTGTTTGTCTCTATGTCTGTTAGGAGGATCACTCAAAAAGTTATGAACGGATTTTGATGAAATTTTGTGGAAGGGTGGACATGGGCCAAAGAAGAAACTGTAAAATTTTGGGCCGGATCTGGATCCGGATTCGGAGTATCCGGTACAATATATCCAAAAGTTCTTAATGAATTTCAATGAAATTTTGTGGAAAGGTGGGCCATGAACCAAGAAAGAATTGATTAAATTTTGGGGCGGATCCGGATTGGGATCCTATATTCACGGATCCTTCCGGGATTACTTAAAAAGTTATGAACGGAGTTTGATGAAATTTTGCTGATGGGGCATGGGCCAAGGAAAAATGATTAAATTTTGGGGCGAATCCGGATCCGGATCATCCCACACAATATCTCTAAAAGTTCTTAGTGAGTTTATATGAAATTTGAAAAGGTTGGTCATGCACAAAAAAAGAACTGATTAATTTAGGGGGTGGATCTGGATCCGGATCCTTTGTTATAGCAGTGGCACTGGCTGAGGTATGCGCTATCTCAGTGCTTTCTAGTGACAAAATGCTTTCCATAACAATTAGTTTATATCACGGATCTTCTTTCTTTGCATCATATTTTCTCGCTTCAATATTCACCCTAATTTAACCGTGAAGTGTTTCGTAATTGCATTAGTGAAAAAATGGAGTAAACGTTATTATAAGTTATCATACACAAATATACCAAACTTTATTAATACACCCTCAAAATATAAACCGACATAATAAACAGAATACGTTTTCTTTAATATTTATACACCTTGTATCTGATGGCATGATTTTATTTATTTATAATTATCTTGCTATTAAATGGCGATTTTACTTAATGCCACACTTCGAACTGCAAAGGTAAAAAGCAGGTTCATTAACCCCTTCAGTATCAGAGGCATTTCGTCTGTTGAGTATAGTCATCTGGAAATAGCAAGAATTTAGTAAAGAAATACGTCACTCGATTCAAGGTTATAAGTGAATATTGTAAAGAACACATACATCGGTAGAGTACTTGCCTAGCCAAAAAGCCTTCCTCAAAGTGCCGTCCTCTGCCCTTCTTATCTTGAGTTATTGGAGTTTAATCTTAAGAATATCTGCGGTTTCTATTTATATTAATGAATTTTACACGGTTAATCAATATAGCTGAAATTAATTATAAATCTCCTTATATTGTGCATATCAAAGACGTATCAGCGAGAGAGAGAGAGAGAGAGAGAGAGAGAGAGAGAGATCGCAAGACTTGGTGGCTTTCACGATACTGACGATGTAATGTTTGTGTGTTAAGAGCAAATTGACATTGACGATAAGAGTGATATGGGTAATGATGATATTGTGGGTGGCAGCAGCAGTAACGATAACACACTCACTGTGATGTAATATTTTTGTTTGGTTCCTGCATTATCCAACCGATCTCTCTCTCTCTCTCTCTCTCTCTCTCTCTCTCTCTCTCTCTCTCATACATTCACCCATCTCTACTACTCTCAGACCTTCCCCCCCATGGCTAACCCCATCTGCATTGTTTTTCCGGTAAACAAAAACCAAAAGCCCGTGCACCCAAAGGTAAATGTGGCGCTCAAATTTGCCTGCATCCGCTAGCTCGCCTTTCTGACAGGAATCTGGAAAAAAAAAAAAAGACTAAAAAGGAAATATCATATGTAGGAGGGTACGGTAGTTATTATTCCTCCTACTTAATTCCTTGATTTCTTTTCCTATTTTCTTGTTACCTCTAGATATTTTTCAACTTACGAGCCTTTTCTAAAAGCAGGAGTTAGATATAAGATTAATTAGTGCTCTGAATACGATACGTTTCTTGTACTGAATAGAATTATATTGATGTTGCTGGAAAAAAAATATAAACTTGTCATAAATTAAAGGATTTTGAAACTTTGAATGCAGTCACGTATTATTTAGTTTATTCTTGCTAACTCGAGATGCTTTTTGTTCAGCTAAGGACTGATTTTTCACTGTGAAAAAGTTCATTCAAAGTTATACAAGCCCCTCAGCCCAAAATGTCTCTCCAGAGTTAAAGAAACTGTGTGGAGGTACAATGACTAAAATGAACAATGCATTCTCTTGCTGAAGGAGTTAAATTGACGTAGATTTGCGTTATATTGCAGGAATATTGTCTGTAGGTCATAGCCAAAATAAGACAGTGTTTCGGCTCTACGTACCTTCCCTTAAATTTATTTGTAATTCATGCTTAGCTCTGTTGTTAATGTCTTAGTACAGCGCAGCATTTATAAAGAGGCGGCAGTTTTAGGCCAAGTAAAAGTGGATAGAGTATAGGGTGGGATTGGGGGCAGTTAGACCTGGAGGAGAGAAATGGACTGTGTTATCTAGGGCGACGGGCAGACTCACTGATATGGATAACACGCACCCTCATGGAGTATAGTAGACTACCAGGAAAGTTTGGGAGACGTACAGACCTGGCAATGCTGATGAAACTCCAACTCTGTTATTCATTATCATTTTGCATTTTGTATTTCGTATCTGAGTGGTTAATATGACGGGCAGACAACGTTTATAAGGACAGCGCACTTACTCCCACTCACACACTGGGTCTAGCTCGGTATTTGGGTGAAGATGAGATAGATATGAAGGGTAATAAAGGATTGTCACTCGCTGTTACACTCATTCCAACTCTCACAGTGTTTGTATTTGGTATCTGGACAGCAGGGCAGAGAAACAAACATAGTAATTGGGGTAACTCTCATACTCTCGCTGTTTGTGTCGGGCACATGGAAAAATTGAGACCGGGCGCGGAGGTGTAATCGGACAACGTGCGAAATGAAAGTCCAGAAAAAGTAGTACAAAGGAAACAAAGATTAACATAACTTATAGATCCTACAGACGCTGCTTTGTGTTGGATAAGACCGACTTTATTATACCTTCCTCTAGAACAGAAGAAAGAGATTCCCCTTCTTATCGCACATTTGGGGGAGGTTGAGCAGTGCCAAATCCAGTGTCCCACACTGTCACTCACTCTCTCACTGGGTACAGGCATTGTGGAGGAAGGAGTATTTATGGTGTGCCTGGTGTACGCCTGGTGTGTGCGCACGGTGCTGGTGGTGGGCATGTACTCTGCCGCGTACCTGCGTCGTGCCGAAATAGCGGTATGACATAACGGGACGGGGCAGAACACTGAGTTATGCGTCTGGAACGTATCTAGGGTGTGTCTGAGGTGTGTGTGGTGTGCATGAAGTCGATTGCCTACAGTACATATGTCGTGCCTACATATGGTATACAATAGAGGGGGCAGTGCAGACCACCAGAACTCAAAGCAGTTAGCACTACTGGAACGGCGTGTAAGCCAGTTGGCCGTCAGTAAAATGCTTATTTCATCCGCTTAGAATATTACAGGGGTGAATGAGGCTATCAGAAGTGTCCTTTGCCTTGTTCAATTGTATTAAATCTAAGCTGGAAAAGAAAGGCCAAGGATTATCTTACACCAAGAAAATTGTCTTCGACTTTATATGAGAACATAGTTTAATTTAAAAAAAAAAGGAAAAAAACAATGGCTTAACAATAATTACTTGCTTCGTAAAACCCCTTTAGATTTGTGCAACTGCATTTGTGATAATGTAAAAAATATCTTTACTTCTTTTAGTACTACCACTTTCTGGAGAGGAAAAATTAACAGAAAACATTTCTTCATGAACATTCTTACCTTGAGCCTTTAAGATAGTACTTTTTGCTACATTGTTTGATAACTGAAAAGATGAAATCTAAAGTCGGCTAGAAAAAATGTTTGTCTTTTTAAATCACCACCCATTTTAGGAAAATCTTTCTTTTAAACTTTCTGCCATCATTTACTTATCTTTCCACCATTAACTGAAAGGTGCGACAATATTCAGTGGTAAAATTTTCGTATCCTATGAAAAATAAAAAGAATAAGCAAATATCTTTTTGTTTTGCCGTTTAATCGAAAAGCTAAATATATTTTCTGTAACCTCTGTTCGGTTGATGTATTTTTCAAACTGTTTTGCATTCTAGCGTCTCTTTCGACACGTGGGAAGAGGCTGGATGTTCAAGGTAAATAACACTTAACAAAAAGAAAAGAAAAAAAATGTTGGAAAAAGTGAGAGAAACAAGAAATGTGTTGGTTTCGAGAATAGGAAGAAAATTTAAGAAGGGAACTAATAGACAAATAAAGGATGAGGGACGGAAAGAGTAACGAAAAATGACAATAGAAAGGGACGAGAGAATACTGGACAAAAAATATCACTCAACTACGAAGGGGAAAGAACCGCACAAGAGAAGTGAGAAAAGAAGATGAGAGTAAGAATGAGAGAAGAGAAAGAACTGGAGAAAGGAAAACTAGGATTATTGATGAAAAAGATTGAAAATGGTTTATAAGAGAGCAGTAAGGAAGAGAACAGCAATATCTTACCATGTATTGGTAGAAAATAGATGAGGGGAAAAAAAAAAAAGTCTGGAAGCAGTGGTACAAGGAAAGGACTAATGGATGCGTCAAAAGACGAAGAGTGTTAAAGAATATTTGTGTGTGTGTGTGTGTGTGTGTGTGTGTGTGTGTGTGTGTGTGTGTGTGTGTGAGAGAGAGAGAGAGAGAGAGAGAGAGAGAGAGAGAGAGAGGCTTCCACACTTTTCACACTTACACCCCTCCCACACACATGATGACTCTCTCTCTCTCTCTCTCTCTCTCTCTCCTTCTTCTTCTTCTTCCTGCATAACACCCGTCTCTGATACCCTCAGACCATCTATAGTTAATTTCATCTACTTTTTTTTTTTTTTTTTTTTTTTTTGTGGCGAACAAAGCAAAAATCCTGCCCCCAAAGCCCACATTCGCTCTCCCGTCCACCCGGTTGTTCCTCGGGAAGATAAAAAGCGGAGTGATGTCTGACTAATTATATAGTGTTATTGGTGGCAGTTGTGTTGCGTCGGGACGCAAATGTAGTTCGTCCTTCTTAAAAACTTTGAATTCTATGATATATTATTTATTTTCATCTACCACCAGACGACGAATATCGTTTTTTTTTTTTTTAATCTTACGAGGGATCTCCAGTAGCAAAGAGGATACTGAAGGATATATTCAACCCTTACAGTCTTGAAAGTCGCTCCAGAGTAGGTGTCAAGAATAACAATATCAATAATACTCGGGTTGAAGGGGAGACGTTAACAAAGAGTTTCGCCAATTTCTAGCAAATATTTCGTACCCCACTGGCAGAAGACAATACTTTGACTGTAAATGTTGTCAATAGGACATTTTAGTGAAAAGTCCTGCCTCCTGCTGTTGATTTCTTCTTATAGATCAAAGCTGATAACGATTATACGCCAGGTTAAAGTGAACAGAATATCGACAGGCGACAGTGGTGCTCTGACCTGAGCTACAGAAGGTGTGTTATTGGTTATTAGAAGCCTAATAAAGATTTTTCCCCAACAAAAATTTAATGTTTTATGTCCATAATCAAGGTTCACTCAAATCGAATTTGCTGGACACGGTGCATTGGAATTGTATGAAATCTTAGTAATAGGGAAGTTAATACAGATTGAAGAGAACAGTTCTAGAGTTGACCTAATGCATTCTCAGTCTAACTTCAACTTTCACCCTGTATTTGTCATGCAGATGGTTGAAGAGAAAGGCAGACGTGGCAATGTGAAAACACAATCACTGTCACTGTCACTCTGATTACAGTTGCTCTCAGGTATTGGTTCGCTCCACATCCACAGTAATGAGGATACAACCGCTTCTCACATTATTGCACTCAGTCTGTATCTGGAAGGTTGGGAGGAAAAACAGACATGGTAGTGTTACATAGCCTATGATTTCATCATCCTTTGTGTAATTTTAACGCACAGTATGCTGCATGTTTGATCACGAGCGTGTTCTGCCTCAGTTCCCCCCTTCTACCGTTATAGTAGAGTAAGTCGTCATTTCTGGAGTTCAGAGCAGGATTGTCAACTCTTTGTCCCCATGGCTTCATTTGCGCGTCCTTCTTACAAGTTGTATCAAGCTCTGCTGGCCCCTATATAATGAGCTCAGTCTCTGCATCATTGCCACTTAGATCTGCTCCTCATTTTGTTCACATCTCTGTCCTCCCCTGTACAGTTATTATTATTGTGAGTGTTCAGGAAGTCTCCAACCTTCTAGCAGCTGTGTAATTTGAGTATAACTGTTGTTGCATTTTTTCTTGTGCTGTGTAGCATAGGGTTAATTCTTAGGCCTAGTGAGGTTTTTTTGTGATTTATGTAAAGGTTCTTTACGTCAGTCATCATTAATAATATTTTGTATCTGTAATAATTTATCTTGCATTAACTGAGCATTACCTAGTGTATTTTCATTTTATCAGGGCTGACTTAGATAAATTTACTCTTGCTAATTTCGTGTTAATAGAGGCTATTGCAGTTAATCATATATTTAACCTGTTTTTTGCCATTACATTATCCTTATGAGTCCTGAATGTTTTGTTGTTAGTTTGAGCATTAAACTTTAACTTGTAATTTTACCTAACTCTTTTGTTTTGAACCTGGAACTTTACGGGATAGTAGTGACTCTTAGTATTCTCACTTAAAGTGTACATTATATTTCTCTGTTCCGTAACATAAATTTGGCGACCTCATATCAGGATATTCAGGATATTTTCATAAGGATATTGCTTGATATTTTGTGACTGTTACTCATTCGTGATGTCTACTATTACTACACTTGATGAAGCCAAAGATTTTTTGTCAAATGTGCAAACAGTGTGTGATGTAAAAAACAGAACAAAGAATGAACTTAAGCTTGTTGCTCAACAATTGGGAATTGCAGTTCACTCTCATCATTCTAAAGATCAAATTGTTGGCATGATTAATAAGAGCTTGTTTAATGTAACTCCTCCAAATGAGCAAACGCAGATTGAATTAGCTAAGTTACAGCTAGCCCTGCAGGAGGCTCGTGCTAAGGAGGCGGAGTCTCGTGTGAAGGAAGCTGAATTTCAAGCACGTGCTAAGGAGGCTGAGTCTCAGGCTAAGGAGGCTTGTGTTAAGGAGGCTGAATTTCAGGCAAATGCTCGTATTCAAGAGGCACAGGTACAGGCTCAGGCACAAATTGAACTTGCCAGGATTCAGGCAGACCATGAGTATCGCATGAAACAAGGTGGAACTGGATCATCCAGCTCTGATGATTTTGATGTGGCTAAAAATGTTAAACTTGTCCCTCCTTTTAATGGATCTGATTTAACCAAGTATTTTCAGTTGTTTGAGAGGGTAGCTACAGGTTTTAATTGGCCCAAAAAGTATTGGCCAGTACTCCTTCAAACTGTTCTCACCGGTAAAGCTCAAGTAACTTATGCATCTTTGCCTCAGGATCAATCTGATAATTATGATGTAGTTAAGAGCTTGATTCTTAAGGCCTATGAGCTTGTTCCTGAAGCCTATAGAGTAAAATTTAGGACAACTTACAAGCAAGATAAGCAATCCCATGTTGAGTATGCAAAAATCAAAGAAGATCTGTTAGAGCAGTGGTTAAATTCTAAGAATGTGGATTCTGATTTTGGTAAATTTAAGCAGATGATTTTGCTGGAGGACTTCAAGAGGTGTATTTATAAAGATGTAAGCCTATATCTTAATGAGAAAAGAATAGATAATTTGTCTGATGCTGCAGTTTTAGCTGATGAATATGTTCTCACTCACAAGAGATATTCTAGAGAAAAAGGGAAAGCTGAGAGTAAGTACGTTGCCTCTACTCAGAGTACAGGTAACAGGAAAGAGAATAAAGATGATGTTTCTCAGGAAGTAAATACCAGCTTCACCTCTAGATTTCAGAAAAGTAAATGTACTTATTGTAGTAAGCTTGGTCATACTACGGAGAAATGTTTCAGGAGACAGCGTGATGTGAACAAAAAGGAGTCCTTAAATATTCAGTCAATTGGTCTAGTGTCCACCCTTGAGAGTTCCCAGAATTCTTTAACTGAGTTAACTGAACCTGCTTTGAGGGGTAACTTAAATTCTCATGATGGAGCTCCTCTTTTGAGCAGTAACGTGGGTGACATTCTCAAGAGTTCATGTGCTAATTTCCTGTCTGATGGTTTTGTCAGTCCTCTGGACAGTAATGACAGGAAATCAGTTCAAATATATCGTGATACAGGTGCTTGCCAATCCCTTATGCTGACCAGTGTTCTAGACTCTAATGTTAATTCCTCTGATGAAACTGTAATCTTACAAGGTGTAGGGAATAATTACTTCTCTGTCCCTCTGTGCAGAGTGAATTTAGAGTCTGGTTTTGTTAATGGTTCCGTTATGGTTTTGAGACACTCCCAATGTCAGGTGTAACTTTCTTACTTAGAAATGATATTGGTGGAAGTCAAGTGTGTCCAGCTCCTCAGTTGTCTAGTGAGCCAGTGGCTGCGTCCCAGGATTGTGGTGTCCCTGATGTGTTCACTGCCTGTGCTGTCACTAGGGCTATGTCTATAGTTACTGGTGATTTAGAGGATAATGATGATGATGATGTTATCCTAGCTGACACTTTTCTTGCTAATTTGGACCACTCACCAGATGAGGCAGTACCCCGTAGTGTTGATAATTTGTCTCGTCAAGAGTTGGTTGAGTTGCAGGTTGCTGACCCTGAGTTGAAAGGTCTAGCTAACTCTGCTTACAGTGAAGAAGAGTCAGCCGGTGCTTCTACTTGTTATTATGTAAAGTCAGGAGTACTTATGAGGAAGTGGAGACCCCCAACAGCATCAGCCGACTGTGAATGGGAGGTTGTACATCAAGTTGTCATCCCTCGTGTTTGTAGGCAGGATATCATTAGAGTGGCTCATGATTCCAGTTTGGCAGGACACCTTGGAGTGAGGAAGACTGTGGCACGCATTTTGAAACACTTCTACTGGCCAGGTATCTTCAGGGATGTTTCCTGGTATTGTAAGTCTTGTCACACCTGCCAAGTTGTGGGGAAGTGTAATCTGACCGAAAAGGTTGCACCTCTAGTTCCCATTCCTCCTTTTGAGGCGCCGTTCACCCGTGTGTTGGTGGATATTGTGGGCCCTCTTCCTAAGACTTCTTCAGGATTTTCTTATGTGTTGACCCTGATTGATATGGCTACTCGTTATCCTGAAGCCATTCCACTTAGAAATATCTCAGCAAAGAAAGTGGTTAAGGAAATGCTAGGGTTCTTCACAAAGTTTGGTCTGCCCAAGGAGGTACAGTCAGACCGGGGAAGTAATTTCATGTCAAATGTTTTCAAGCAGTCTCTGAAAGAGTTGGGCATCACCCAGATCACGTCTTCAGCTTACCATCCCCAGACCCAAGGAGCGTTGGAGAGATATCATCAAACACTCAAATCGATGCTCAAGAAATACTGTTTGGAACATCAGAAAGACTGGGATAAAGGTCTTCCATTCGTTGTATTTGCCGCAAGAGAATCTCCAAATGAATCACTGGGCTTCTCAACTTTTGAACTACTGTTTGGCCATGAAGTAAGAGGACCCCTTAAGCTACTCAAGGAATGCTGGCTGTCGGAGGAAGATGACGACAACCTGCTGGAGTATGTGATGAAGTTCAAAGAACGGCTGTCCACTGCTTTACAGCTGGTGAGAGAGAATTTAGGAGCTGCTCAGGAGAAGATGAAGACTTGGTATGATAAGAAGTCCAGGTTACGCCACTTTCAGCCAGGAGATCAGGTTTTGATTCTGCTACCGGTGCATGGGCAACCTCTTCAAGCCAAGTTTAGTGGTCCTTATTTCGTGGAGAAGAAACTCAGTGATGTCAACTATGTCATCGCCACACCAGATCGTAGAAAGAGCAAGCAACTATGTCATATCAACATTCTAAAGTTATATCTCAGGCGGGACGAAAATAATCCAGTCTGCACTGTAGCTGTTCCACCCGAGTCTGCAAGTGAAGTTCTCCCATGCAGCATGAGCCTGAGTGATAGTTTGGGGAAGAATCCTGATATCATGAATGATCTCCAGACTAAGCTTTCTTACCTACCTCCCGAGGAAAGGCAGGAGTTTTCGGCATTACTGCAGGAGTACCCGCAAGTGTTCCGTGCCACTCCAGGAATAACCACTGTGTTGATGCATGATGTCGATGTTGGAGACGCAAAGCCAATTAAATTGCCTCCTTACCGTGTGAACCCGGTGAAAGTTCCTCTCATCCAGAAGGAGCCTGGCCACCTGTTGGACCACAAGATGATTGAGCCCTGTCAGAGCGAGTGGAGTTCTCCTGTCACTCTGGTCCCTAAGCCAGGTGGGTCACAGCGGCTTTGCATTGACTACAGACGTGTTAATCAGATAACTAAAACAGACACTTACCCTCTCCCTCATGTGGAAGATTGCATAGACAAGATCGGAAAGGCTAGGTACATAAGTAAGTTTGATTTGTTAAAGGGATACTGGCAAGTACCTATGACTGAACGTGCTAGGGAGATCTCATGTTTTGTAACATTAGGAAAGACTTTTGCATGTTCTGTAATGCCATATACAGATTGTTTTAGAGTAATAAGAAATTTCCTTTGTAAATTTCTTTTTTCTTTGTGGGGAGGTGTTACAGAGCCTATGATTTCATCATCCTTTGTGTAATTTTAACGCACAGTATGCTGCATGTTTGATCACGAGCGTGTTCTGCCTCAGTTCCCCCCTTCTACCGTTAGAGTAGAGTAAGTCGTCATTTCTGGAGTACAGAGCAGGATTGTCAACTCTTTGTCCTCATGGCTTCATTTGCGCGTCCTTCTTACAAGTTGTATCAAGCTCTGCTGGCCCCTATATAATGAGCTCAGTCTCTGCATCATTGCCACTTAGATCTGCTCCTCATTTTGTTCACATCTCTGTCCTCCCCTGTACAGTTATTATTATTGTGAGTGTTCAGGAAGTCTCCAACCATCTAACAGCTGTGTAATTTGAGTATAACTGTTGTTGCATTTTTTCTTGTGCTGTGTAGCATAGGGTTAATTCTTAGGCCTAGTGAGTTTTTTTTGTTATTTATGTAAAGGTTCTTTACGTCAGTCATCATTAATAATATTTTGTATCTGTAATAATTTATCTTGCATTAACTGAGCATTACCCGGTGTTTTTTCATTTTATCAGGGCTGACTTAGATAAATTTACTCTTGCTAATTTCGTGTTAATAGAGGCTATTGCAGTTAATCATATATTTAACCTGTTTTTTGCCATTACATTTTCCTTATGAGTCCTGAATGTTTTGTTGTTAGTTTGAGCAATAAACTTTAACTTGTAATTTTACCTAACTCTTGTTTTGAACCTGGAACTTTACGGGACAGTAGTGACTCTTAGTATTCTCACTTAAAGTGTACATTATCTTTCTCTGTTCCGTAACAGTAGTCTCAGTTTAATTTTCACTCCCAGTGTATTTCGTATCTGGAAGGTGTGAGAGATAGGCAGACGCGATACCAGTAATAAGGATAACACTTTCATTCTCACTTCCAGGTCATGTGTTTGTTATGGTGATAATTTCTGAGACAAGAGTCCAACAGATGGATAAATGGGGTAACTGGGATACCGAACGAAATATGCGAAAAAAAGCAACGAGAAGCAAAGATGGCAAAGTGCTTCTAGATCTTTGCGATACTGCCTGCTGTAGAATAAGATATATTGTTACCGTTCCTTAAGGCAGCAGAAGAGGAAGGTTCCTCTGTCTCTCTCTCTCTCACCCATTGCTAATACCCTCAGACCATCAATACCCTATTTTTTATGACGAACAAAGCAAAATTCCTGCCCCCAAAGCCTAATGGGGCGCTCAAATTAGCCTACATCCGCTCACCCGTCCACCCGTCTGATGTCTGAGAAGATGAAAAGCGGTGGCAGTTGTGTTGCGCCGAGACGCAAATGTAGTTCGTCCTTCTTAAAATTTTTCATTCATTTACGCATTTTCTTCAGCCACCAGACGACTTTTTTTTTTTTTTTTTTTTTTTTTTTTTTTTTAATCCTAGGAAGGATATCCAATCACAAAGAGGATGCTGAAGGATATATCCAACCCATCCCATTCTGAATGTCGCTCCAGACCAGAATAAATTATCTGGAAGTGTCAAGAATAATAAAATAATAATACCATACTCGGTTTGAAGGGAAGACGCTAACAAAGATAATTCTCAGTTTCTAGCTGTACATAAATTCCACAGTATACAGTATTTTAGCCAACAGACCTATCTCTTGCTGTTACTTTCGTGTTATAGATCAAAACTGATAGCAGTTTTACGCGAGGTTAAACTGGACAGAGTATAGACAGGCGAGGGTGTACTCTGACCTGAACTACAGGAGGTGTGTATTTGTTTATTAGAAGCCTATGAAAGCTTCCCCCCCAAAAAAATAATAATAATAATAATAATAATAAAAAAGATATTTGATGGCCAAAACCAAGGCTCACTGACATCGAATTTACTGGACACATTGCGTTTGAAAGGTGCGAAATCACATTCATAGGGAAATAAACACAGACTGAAGAGGACAGATCCAGAGTTGATCAAATGCCTTCTCAGTCAAACTCCAATTTTCACTCTGCATTTGGCATATATATCGTTGAAGAGAAAGACAGACGTGATAATAAGGAAAATGCTGTCATTGTCACTCTCAGTTTGATTTCATTTGTTACCGGTACGTGCATGGTTCGTGGCACATTCTCAGTATTACTCTCTCTCTGTATCTGGAAGGTTGGGGAGAAAAAACA
>NC_136976.1:19339608-19441178 GCF_032717465.1 Coenobita brevimanus
AAGAAGGGAAAGTGCATCAAGAAAGAAGAATGGAGGACAATGAAAAACAGGCGGTGGAAGGTGGTAATAGTGACAGGGAGTAGGATAAAGAGATTAGGAGGAGGCAGGAGATTTATGATGAGGTAGGGAGAGATGAAAAAGTAGAAGCGAAATAGAGATTGGACAACGAGAGTACATGAGGAGTTAAAAGTTGAAAATATTGCAAGTGGGCGGACGAATGTGGAGGCAGATGAAGGAGGAAGGGGGAGAAAAATAATATGACGAAAAAAAGAAAGAAGAGAGAATAGGCCAAAACAGAGATAGCATGATAGTAACGAATTAAATGATGACCATAAAATTGAAAAGAATGAGAAGATATGAAGGTAGAAATGGAGGACAAATAAAATTTTATTAGTAACAGACACCAGAAGAGAAAAAAGGTGATATTACAAGAAGACAGACAGACAATAAAGGTTCAGTCATGAGCTATACAACAGCAAATATAAGGAAAAATGAGAAGATACAGGAACGTGGAAGGAGAAGAGAGAAAAAAAATATGATCAAAAAGAAAAGGAAAAAGGGACGAGAGGGAAAACGAAGGAAAAATAATGAAAAGTCCCTGACAAAGACAATACCGGAACCAGGAAGAAGAGGGAGAAAGTAGAGGCAGATGGGAAAGGGGAATGAATGTGATGAAATAATATATACAGTATATTTCTGTTGGCGCATGGCTGTCCAAAATTTACGCCACGTTGTCTAGTGGGTTAAGGCGCTCCGACCGAATGTGGTCCATATGGGTTTATATTCGAGGAAGGCCGAGGTTTATTGCCCACATAATACGACCCAAGGAAAATAGGACAGGTCTTTCTCATCTCACAAGGCTCGACTAAGTAGCCTAATACAGAACCGTTACGCTGGTGTTGGACCAAAAAACGGAGTGGATGATGGGTGAATGTAAAAGTAGTCCGTGGGTAGTAAGAGTATAATAAAAAAATATATGTGCCACCGACAGATTGAAGACTTTAAAAAATGGCGTTATAATGAACGTCATACTATTTCAAGCAGTGTTAAGAGAGGGTGAAATAGTGGAAAGCCGTCTTTCACAGTTGCTACTCAGGGAATGACGGGGCAATATAAACGAGCGACACTGATTTTTTTTTTTTTTTTTAAGGTAAGAAGCTTGGTGATGAACTGAGTGGCTGTCTGAAAAGGCGTGGTGATGACTGAAAGGATACTGACTAACAAACAGAGAGGCTGTGGTGGTGGGAGTGGGTTATAGACGGGCAGAGACAGACAGGATGATATACTGTAGAGACTGGTGACATGTAGAAAGGAACGGAGTGATGGAGACAGAAGGCAGACAGAGAGCATATGGTGACAACTGGACAAGGAAGCAGGAAGGGAGGGAGAGGCATGGGGAGGGAAACAAACAGACGAAGAGATAAGGTAAAAAGGTAGCAGAGAAAGTGACAGTTAGAAATGGCGTGGCGGAGGCAGATGGGAGACAGTAAGCAATATTGAGACAGGAGGACAGGAAGACAGGAATGAATGGATGGAGGGGCATGCGGACATGTGACAGACGGAGACAGAGAGATTGTATTGAAATAAGGAGAAAAATAGACAGATAGGTGTGGTGGAGACAGAAAGCACCGTTAATGAGACTGTAGGACGGGGAGAGAGGAAGGGAGGGAGGGCATGGAGTCAAATAGGAAAAGCCTATCCAATTAAATTTTTCCTCGAAACTGATTCAGTTATCTTCTTTTTTCTTATTACACATTGCCTCCTATTTATCCCATTCTGGTAAGGAGTAAGAGAGTAGGTAAGGAAACAGAATGATGATGAATAAGAGAGAGAGAGAGAGAGAGAGGTGAAAGCGATAAATCTGGTCGTTATGTTATCCCTCAGATTTTGTTTACTCTCAGCTAATGTCGTTTGCAGAAATAGAACACTGGAATTGGTCCGACCATGAGTTGATTGATGGTAACAAAATTAATCCTTCTATGGTTAGGACAGCTCTAGTGTTATATTTCTGTGAATGTCAAACGATTATTTTCAGTTGAGAGGAGGTCACCGGAGCATAAGTGTTAATTCTGTTAATGATGACAGATAAATCAAAGTTCACTGTTGATAATAAGAGAATCTGGGATGAGGTAAGAATAAGAAAAAGAATTAGCTATTTGTTTAGGTAATAAATCGTGACTGTTATGAAGCAGAATCAGAGGAGGATGTCAAAATTAGAATAATGATGATAATGATGAAGTTGGAAATAAAAACAAGAAAAAGGAGTATATGGTGATTACGGCAGTGGAGGAAACGATGTGATGACAATGATGATGGTGGAAATGGATGAGGACAGAGGTCCAGAAGAAAAGGGTAAACTGAAAATGATGATGGTAAGAAAGGGACTGAAATGAAAAAGATGGAAGACGCGCGTGAACGAGAAGGGGATATAAAACTAATAACCACGATAATCATGGAGTGTGGAAATGATAATGATGGAACGATGAAAGTGAATGAAAAGAAAAATAGAAATAATAATGATAATGATGACGATAGGGTGGATAACAATTGAAGAGAGAAAGAACAGTAACAGAAGATGAGGGTATATGAGAAGAAGGTGAACTAGTGATGAAAAGAAAGTTATATGGAAGTAACAGTGGTGATGATGATAGAGTGTGAGATAAAATAAAGGTGAAAGATGACAGGAAAGGCTCTAAAGACAGTATATCCTGTGCCTTCCCTATTGAGAGTAATTCATATGATCAGGAGACTTTTCCCCCACCAGACACTGCCACGGTTCGCCTAATTGTAACTGATAGCCTGAGAGCTTCCTAGTAATGTTCCTGTCTCACACGTACCCAGTGATTCGCTTTCTTTTACTGTCTGTCTGTCTGTCTGTCTGTCTCTCTCTCTCTCTCTCTCTCTCTCACACACACACACACACACACACACACACACACACACACACACACACACACACACACACACACACACACACTGTTACATAGCCTATGATTTCATCATCCTTTGTGTAATTCTAACGTACAGTATGCTGCATGTTTGATCACGAGCGTGTTCTACCTCACTCCCCCCTCCTCCCTTATAGTAGAGTAAGTCGTTCTTTCTGTTGTTCAGGGCAGGATTTTCAACTCTTTGTCCCCATGGCTTCATTTGCGCGTCCTTCTTACAAGTTGTATCAAGCTCTGCCGGCCCGTATATAATGAGCTCAGTCTCTGCATTAATTGCCACTTAGATCTACTCCTCATTTTGTTCACATCTCTGTCCACCCCTGTACAGTTGTTATTATTGTGAGTGCTCAGGAAGTCTCCAACCATCTAGCAGCTGTGTAATTTGAGTATAACTGTTATTGCATTTTTTCTTGTACTGTGTAGCGTAAGGTGTTAATATGTAGGCATAGTGAGATTTTTGTAATTCATGTAAGGTTTTATGTCAGCCAATTGTTAATAATAGTTTGTATCTGTAATAATTTATCTTGCATTAACTGAGCATTACCCAGTGTATTCTCATTTATCAGGGCTGACTTAGATAAATTTACTCTTGCTAATTTCGTGTTAATAGAGACTATTGCAGTTAACCATATATTTAACCTGTTTTTTGCCATTACATTATTCTTATGAGTCCTGAATGTTGTGTTGTTAGTTTGAGCATTAAACTTTAACTTGTAATTTTACCTAACTCTTTTGTTTTGAACCTGGAACTTTACGGGACAGTAGTGATTTTTAGTATTCTCACTTAAAGTGTATATTATCTTTCTCTGTTCCGTGACATAAATTTGGCGACCTCTTATCAGGATAATCAGGATATTATCATAAGGATATTGCTTGATATTTTGTGACTGTGATTTATTCATGATGTATACTATTACTACGCTTGATGAAGCCAAAGATTTTTTGTCAAATGTGCAAACAGTGTGTGATGTAGAAAACAGAACAAAGAATGAACTTAAGCTTGTTGCTCAACAATTGGGAATTGCTGTTCGCTCTCATCATTCTAAAGATCAAATTGTTGACATGATTAATGAAAGCTTGTTTAATGTAACTCCTCCAAATGAGCAAACGCAGATTGAATTAGCAAAGTTACAACTAGCCCTGCAGGAGGCTCGTGTTACGGAGGCTGAATTTCAGGCAAATGCTAAGGAGGCTGAGTTTCAGGCACGTGCTAAGGAGGCTGAGTCTCAGGCTCGTATTCAGGAGGCACAAATTGAAATTGCTAGGATTCAGGCAGACCTTGAGTATCGCATGAAACAATGTGGAACTGGATCATCTAGCTCTGATGATTTTGATGTGGCTAAAAATGTTAAACTTGTCCTTCCTTTTAATGAATCTGATTTAACAAAGTATTTTAAGTTGTTTGAGAGGGTAGCTACAGGTTTTAATTGGCCCAAAAAGTATTGGCCAGTACTCCTTCAAACTGTTCTCACCGGTAAAGCTCAAGTAACTTATGCATCTTTGCCTCAGGATCAATCTGATAATTATGATGTCGTTAAGAGCTTGATTCTTAAGGCCTATGAGCTTGTTCCTGAAGCCTATAGAGTAAAATTTAGGACAACTTATAAGCAAGATAAGCAATCCCATGTTGAGTATGCAAAAATCAAAGATCTGTTAGAGCAGTGGTTAAATTCTAAGAATGTGGATTCTGATTTTGGTAAATTTAAGCAGATGATTTTGCTGGAGGACTTCAAAAGGTGTATTTATAAAGATATAAGCCTATATCTTGATGAGAGAAGAATAGGTCATTTGTCTGATGTTGCAGTTTTAGCTGATGAATATGTTCTCACTCACAAGAGATATTCTAAAGAAAAAGGGAAAGCTGAGAGTAAGTACGTTGCCTCTACTCAGAGTACAGGTAACAGGAAAGAGAATAAAGATGATTTTTCTCAGGAAGTAAATACCAGCTTCACCTCTAGATTTCAGAAAAGTAAATGTACTTATTGTAGTAAGCTTGATCATACTACGGAGAAATGTTTCAGGAGACAGCGTGATGTGAACAAAAAGGAGTCTTTAAATATTCAGTCAATTGGTCTAGTGTCCACTCTTGAGAGTTCCCAGAATTCCTTAACTAAATTAACTGAACCTACTTTGAGGGGTAACTTAAATTCTCATGATGGAGCTCCTCTTTTGAGCAGTAACGTGGGTGACACTCTCAAGAGTTCATGTGCTAATTTCCTGTCTGATGGTTTTGTCTGTCCTCTGGACAGTAATAACAGGAAATCAGTTAAAATATATCGTGATACAGGTGCTTGTCAATCCCTTATGCTGACCAGTGTTCTAGGCTCTAATGTTAATTCCTCTGATGAAACTGTAATCTTACAAGGTGTAGGGAATAATAACTTCTCTGTCCCTCTGTGCAGAGTGAATTTAGAGTCTGGTTTTGTTAATGGTTCCGTTATGGTTGGGTTGGTTGAGACACTCCCAATGTCAGGTGTAACTTTCTTACTTGGAAATGATATTGGTGGAAGTCAAGTGTGTCCAGCTCCTCAGTTGTTTAGTGAGCCAGTGGCTGAGGCCCAGGATTGTGATGTCCCTGATGTGTTCCCTGCATGTGCTGTCACTAGGGCTAAGTCTAAAGTTACTGGTGATTTAGAGGATAATGATGATGATGATGTTATTCTTGCTAATTTGGACCACTCACCAGATGAGACAGTACCCCGTAGTGTTGATAATTTGTCTCGTCAAGAGTTGGTTGAGTTGCAGGTTGCTGTCCCTGAGTTGAAAGGTCTAGCTAACTCTGCTTGCAGTGAGGAAGAGTCAGCCGGTGCTTCTACTTGTTATTATATAAAGTCAGGAGTACTTATGAGGAAGTGGAGACCCCCAACAGCATCAGCCGACTGTGAATGGGAGGTTGTACATCAAGTTGTCATCCCTCGTGTTTGTAGGCAGGATATCATTAGAGTGGCTCATGATTCCAGTTTGGCAGGACACCTTGGAGTGAGGATGACTGTGGCACGCATTTTGAAACACTTCTACTGGCCAGGTATCTTCAGGGATGTTTCCTGGTATTGTAAGTCTTGTCACACCTGTCAAGTTGTGGGGAAGTGTAATCAGACCGAAAAGGTTGCACCTCTAGTTCCCATTCCTCCTTTTGAGGCGCCTTTCACCCGTGTGTTGGTGGATATTGTGGGCCCTCTTCCTAAGACTTCTTCAGGATTTTCTTATGTGTTGACCCTGATTGATATGGCTACTCGTTATCCTGAAGCCATTCCACTTAGAAATATCTCAGCAAAGAACGTGGTTAAGGAAATGCTAGGGTTCTTCACAAAGTTTGGTCTGCCCAAAGAGGTACAGTCAGACCGGGGAAGTAATTTCATGTCAAACGTTTTCAAGCAGTCTCTGAAAGAGTTGGGCATCACCCAGATCACGTCTTCAGCTTACCATCCCCAGACCCAACGAGCGTTGGAGAGATATCATCAAACACTCAAATCGATGCTCAAGAAATACTGTTTGGAACATCAGAAAGACTGGGATAAAGGTCTTCCATTCGTTGTATTTGCCGCAAGAGAATCTCCAAATGAATCACTGGGCTTCTCACCCTTTGAACTACTGTTTGGCCATGAAGTAAGAGGACCCCTTAAGTTACTCAAGGAATGCTGGCTGTCGGAGGAAGATGACGTCAACCTGCTGGAGTACTGTATGTGATGAAGTTCAAAGAACGGCTGTCCACTGCTTTACAGCTGGCGAGAGAGAATTTAGGAGCTGCTCAGGAGAAGATGAAAACTTGGTATGATAAGAAGTCCAGGTTACGCCACTTTCAGCCAGGAGATCAGGTTTTGATTCTGCTACCGGTGCATGGGCAACCTCTTCAAGCCAAGTTTAGTGGTCCTTATTTCGTGGAGAAGAAACTCAGTGATGTCAACTATGTCATCGCCACACCAGATCGTAGAAAGAACAAGCAACTTTGTCACATCAACATGCTAAAGTTATATCACAGGCGGGACGAAAATAATCCAGTCTGCACTGTAGCTGTTCCACCCGAGTCTGCAAGTGAAGTTCTCCCATGCAGCATGAGCCTGAGTGATAGTTTGGGGAAGAATCCTGATATCATGAATGATCTCCAGACTAAGCTTTCTCATCTACCTCCCGAGGAAAGGCAGGAGTTTTCGGCATTACTGCAGGAGTACCCGCAAGTGTTCCGTGCTACTCCAGGAAGAACCACTGTGTTGATGCAAGTGATACCGGAGCTGGGGCTGTTTTGCTGCAAGAGGATGATCAGGGTATTGAACATCCTGTATCTTATTACAGTAAGAAGTTCACTCCACCTCAAAAGAACTACTCAACTATTGAGAAAGAGCTTTTGGCCTTGCTTTTGGGTTTACAGCATTTTTCCTTTTATTTGTGTTCTGGTTTTGACCCCATGGTCATTTATATCGATCATAACCCACTGAAATTCCTTAGTAAGTTTAAAGATAAAAATCAGAGATTGACAAGATGGAGTCTACTTCTTCAGGAGTATTCATTAGACATACAACATGTCAAGGGGAAAGAAAATGTTATTGCAGATTGCTTATCTAGACTTTAGACAGATTGTTTTAGAGTAATAAGAAATTTCCTTTGTAAATTTCTTTTTCTTTGTGGGGAGGTGTTACATAGCCTATGATTTCATCATCCTTTGTGTAATTCTAACGTACAGTATGCTGCATGTTTGATCACGAGCGTGTTCTACCTCACTCCCCCCTCCTCCCTTTTAGTAGAGTAAGTCGTTCTTTCTGTTGTTCAGGGCAGGATTGTCAACTCTTTGTCCCCATGGCTTCATTTGCGCGTCCTTCTTACAAGTTGTATCAAGCTCTGCCGGCCCCTATATAATGAGCTCAGTCTCTGCATTAATTGCCACTTAGATCTACTCCTCATTTTGTTCACATCTCTGTCCTCCCCTGTACAGTTGTTATTATTGTGAGTGCTCAGGAAGTCTCCAACCATCTAGCAGCTGTGTAATTTGAGTATAACTGTTATTGCATTTTTTCTTGTACTGTGTAGCGTAAGGTGTTAATTTGTAGGCCTAGTGAGGTTTTTGTAATTCATGTAACGTTTTATGTCAGCCAATTGTTAATAATAGTTTGTATCTGTAATAATTTATCTTGCATTAACTGAGCATTACCCAGTGTATTCTCATTTATCAGGGCTGACTTAGATAAATTCACTCTTGCTAATTTCGTGTTAATAGAGGCTATTGCAGTTAACCATATATTTAACCTGTTTTTTGCCATTACATTATTCTTATGAGTCCTGCATGTTTTGTTGTTAGTTTGAGCATTAAACTTTAACTTGTAATTTTACCTAACTCTTTTGTTTTGAACCTGGAACTTTACGGGACAGTAGTGATTTTTAGTATTCTCACTTAAAGTGTACATTATCTTTCTCTGTTCCGTAACAACACACACACACACACACACACACACACACGCACGCGTCAGGTCTTCCTGTAGCTGCATAAAGTCGTCTGGTGGCAGGATGAGAGAGAACAAAATCAGTGCTCAGAATATCTTCAGTCATGTACATCTCATAATTTGAAAAAGTGTGTCTCCTCATGTATCTTTCCTGCTCTCAACACCCATTATATTTTTTTTTTAACACTCCCAGGCTCCTACAACGCACTTTTAGGTGAAGAAAATCGTTCATGGTTAGTTGGAAGAATATACTACTCCTTTTTATCGAGGCGAAGATGCACTTGACAGGTTGGTGATGATTGGCCGACTGCAACATTACTTCATAATAGCATTTTTAATTGACAACTTATATCTGAGGGGGAAATTTGGACTAGTAAATGTTATTCGGATATGTGTCACGAACTTACAAGGGTTTATGGTAAATGTGTTAAGGCACTCAGGCTGAAGGCATTCTTATCGAAGTAAAATCATCTGGCGTTAGCTGGAGTATAAATGCTGGTGTTACCGTATATCGACCAAGATAGGGTTAACAGTAATGATAAAGCTCAGCCTCCCAGGGCACATGTTTATATTAATAAAATCATATGGCGTTAGCAGAAGCAGAGAGAGTTATCACGACCATGTGAGGACATATTTTTAGATAAACTTTTACAGAGGGACACTGTTAACTCTGAAAAAGGTTTCTAAGGTATCATTTGGCTTCTGTGACATTTATCTTCATCATTACGTGTGATCTGTCTTATACTGAATGACATCGTTGGGTGGTAGCAAAAGAGGATTAAATGTAATACGGCAGTTTCCAATCCCATCACTACGGAGAGCATTACTGTTTGGCCGTTGCAAGAAAAAAAAATGCAAGGTGGTCATGGATTAGTGGGAAACATGACTGCGGTGGTAATGATGACCTCAGAAATCACAGGAAATTATCTTTGCATCTCTAGTGCGACAGTTTTTATTACAATTTTGTGTCAGAAGTCAAGCGATTTTATTCCCATTAGACGTCACCTCTTGTAAAGATAGGAATTAGAAACAATCTGCATTAACCCCATTAATCCATAGAATTGTTTTTAGGCTGAATAAAATCATCTGAATGGCGAGGTAGGGTCATCGCTGCAGTGAAAGAGTGAATTTCCACATGCATTATGAATTATTTTGTCTGTATCGTTTTTTTCTATTAGCCTTCTAACTTTGGAACGCTCCTCAGTGGCAAGAAAGCCGTATAGCCTCACCCCGAGTGAAATAAATAATTGGTTCCCAAACTTTACTTGCTATCACCCTCAATATTTTTAAGTCAGTCTATATTTTTTTGGGGTAGGGGGGGGTAACCTGCAGTCTAGGAATGGTGAGGAGGGCCAAATGATGAAGGACAGAACTTACTGCGAGTGTCAGTTCAACTGACAGTGGCCACCACTACGTACTTTGTGGAGGAATGCCTTCTGAAATTTGGGGCGTAGTTGCTCGACAGTTTTTCAATGTGATACGGTTGAAAGCGGTGTTGTGGTGAGCGGAGTAAAAATAGTAGGGTATGTACTGTAGATCGTGCAGTGAAATAGTGTGATAAGAATGTGAGCATCATCACTTTCCATAAAACTTAGACACTTACTCTCCAGTTAACTGTAAATCTTTCTCCCACTCGATTTCCTTAACTGGCATGATCTTCCAGCTCCAGAACTTTACCTTCCTTACATTATCCGATACATCATCCTTTTCATCATCATCATCATCATTATTTATCATTTTGCCCCTTCATTTCCCTATCACACAATTTCTCCTCACTGTCTCACTTCTTTCTCCATAAATCGTATCCTCTCCCCCTACAACATCATGCTTTTCACAATGCATTCCAAATCCCCGTCATTCATCCCCAGATTACCCCTCATTTGATTCCCCGTAACTACCATACCATTACTCCAAGTTATGCTTCTCCCCACTACCTCATCTCATTCCCCAGCTCCTTCCCTAAGTAAATCCCAGTTCATTTTCCCCATTATATCTCATCAACCCCCATCGCTTATTTCACTACCTTATCCTCCTCCACCAAACAGCACAATGTTATCCTCCTTCACCAAACAGTACTACCATATCCTTCTCCACCAAACAGTACTATCTTATCCTCCTCCGTCAAACAGCACTACCTTATCCTCTTCCACCAAACATCACTACCTTATCCTCCTCCACCAAACAACACTACCTTATCCTCCTCACCAAACAGCACTACCTTATCCTCCTCCACCAAACAACACTACCTTATCCTCCTATATCAAACAGCACTACCTTATCCTTCTCCACCAAACAGCACTACCTTATCCTCCTCCACCAAACAGCACTACCTTATCCTCCTCCACCAAACAGGACTACCGTATCCTCCTCCATCAAACAGCACTACCTTGTCCTTCTCTGCCAACTATCATTCCTTTTTCCAACACCACACGCTTTCCTCATGCACATTTAAGTCTTTTCTCCATCACCCTATTCCCCTCACTAGTCTGTTCCTGTCACCAGTATGCATTATTATCTTCTCCCACTTCTCGACCCACTTCCCTTTGCCTAACAAGTCCCTCCGGAGCCAACCCCAATTCTTTTCCAAAAAATATTTCCTTAATTTCCATCCCATTCCCTATGGCATTATTCTCTTCCACAGCTAACCTGTATTCATTCCTCAGCACCCCCCCCCCCTTTTTTTTTTCATTCAACCATAGTTAACTTTCAAACCACCCCAATTCTTCAGTTTCATATTAATTTCTCCAAAGTTGCTGTTCTTTGTTCTCCACGGCCTCCTATCTTTCTTTAATATCAGCAGCCTCTTCCCCAGTCAACGCAGATACATATATAAACTAGACCTCTATCAAATTCCCTCCAGTCCCTTAAAAGACTGTCCTTCTCCTCCACTACCCAATTTCTTTCCTCAGTCCCAATCTTCCCTCTTTCCTCAGCCACTCCCAAGACATTTCTCGACTCCACCACTGGGAAGAGGATTTTGATGAAACTTGGCAGGATAACTGGAATTGGGTTCCAGACGGGCCAGTTTTAATTTCATGTCGACTGAAATTTTCTTATGGGGTGTTTTACCCCTCACAACTGTCCCCATCGGTGCTAGATTATGCATATTTGGAACATACATTGCGGCGTTTCCACCGAGTTTTATGCATCCCTACAGAATTAAGTGCTTTGCAGGCCGACAAGGACACTAAGCATTTGCTCCAAACTGAAGCACGTTAGGCAATGACTAATTTGGACAAATGCTGAGCCTCCCGGTAAGGCCAAATTCTCTTGCCTCTTCTATATTATTTTCCCTTCCATCTCTTTCCTCAGTATCCCCAACTTTCTCCAAAATAACCATATTCCTTTCCCAGTTTCCTTTCCTACCTCACCCCAGTGCATTTCCCAAACTTCCATCCCTTTTCTCCAGTATCATATTATCTTCCTCCCTTCTCAACATGCTCATTTCTTCCCCAGCAATCCCTTCCCCAATTCGTGCCGTCAGCCTTCCTTCAATTAAACTTTATTATTAGCAAACAAATGGGCACCTACATCGCCAAGTTAGCCAGTAAATAAAGCGTATGCCATAAACATTTCAAATAGCAGTAACGAGGGTGGAAGACGAGGAAAACATGAGGATTATTGCTTTAAAAATATATATGAGGAGGGAAAGAAGGAGATAAGTGGAAGAAAAATTTAGTAATTACCGAGAGAGAGAGAGAGAGAGAGAGAGAGAGAGAGAGAGAGAGAGAGAGAGAGAGAGAGAGAGAAAATGTGACCATAGGAAATGCAAGAAAAACCTCATGAAGAAAGAGAAGAGACGCACAGAATGATAGACGAAGATGAAAGCCGTTTGTTGCTCTCATCTAGGACTATGTGTGAGGGGAAAACTTTTGACAAGAGAGAGGATGTTAGGAAAATTGTCAGTAGGATGTGGCCTTGTTTCATTCTATCTTGGTCTCTCCAGAGGATTAAAAGACCTTCTTTCCGAGGACCTAATTTCTATCCTTTTTTTTTTCCTGACGCTAAATAATTTTATTCAAAACTTTATTCACGGCTGATGCAGGATTAAATTCAGAGAAGGTAAACTGTTGTAAATAATGCAACTTCTTTTTAGGAGTTAATAAATTGAGCACACCAATTCTAACAACAGAAACTTAGTGTGAGGTGGACTATGGGTCTGGATGTTTCGTTATTTTGTATCAAATTAGTTTAACAAGTCAGAATTTATTTAAGTTAGGTCTGGATTGCGTTAGGTCTAGTCAGGCTGCGACGGTTGACTTTGATAATGATGTATGAGAATACTGTGAATACCTAAGCTTATTTTAGCCTAAGTTAAAGTGAACTTAATACAAAGCCGTCATCCTTATTAGAGACAACTAAACATACTGTGTTGAAGTTGCTTAGGCTTTAGATTCATGCAATCAGGGTAGGATTAAGTTGAAGTAGGTTAGTTTCGGTTACCTTAGACTGGGTTGTTAAGCTGGACTAGATTACAGGTATGTGAGAGTAGATTACGTTTAGCTTTTAGGATTTGCTTAGGCTCGGTTAGGCTTTGTTTAAAGGTTAGAATAAAATAAACTGAACATTGGCCAAAATACATGCTTACATTCCATCTTCCCAAGCCAATCATTCGTCTTACATTTTTTCTCCTTTATGTCTGGTTTTCTTTTGCTGGCTCTGACTTCTTAGCACTCCCGGACACCAATAATTCTCTCTTAGCGGAGTTTTATCTTCTGACATTTGCATGAATACAGTATTTATGTGACCTACATCATGAGTTAACTAATGGTAAAAAGATTATCACACTCAGGCACCTCCAGCATGAGTGACTTGTGGAAGGTTAAAATTGCCTGAAGTTAGCTGGACCACATGTACTAGAGGTGCCTCGACCAGGAGAGGGTTAATGGAGGATGTTTCTAATAGCGTCACTATGGAAAGTGTCACTGAACTACCGTATATAAAATGGGATTGCCGTATCAAGAAATTTGTAAAATCGTTATTTTACATCAAGGTGTACAACTATCTTCCTGCTGCGTTTTGTACTCTTTAACAGCTTTCTTCTTTAATTTTTGTTTATTTTCTTAATAGTTGACTTCTCTTAATTTTCTTTTAAACTGCACTTCATTCATTTCTTAACAATTGTTTTTCTTGCCTTGTATTTGTTTATCATTTATTCTTTTTTTTTTTTTCTTTGCAGATATGTTCTTTTATCTTTAACTTTTGTCTTTTTTTGTAGCTGCATTTCTTAAATCTTCCTAACACAATTCTTTTAGTTTTTGAAGTCTAATGATAAAAAATCAGAAGAGATTATACATATATGTCATGATCAGTATAAAAAGAATGGTTACAGATGCGATGATATAAAGGGCGTATGTACTGTACTGTTAGTATGACTGAGAGTGGGAGGAGGCGTGGAAGGCGTAGATGATGGGCGAATGGATATGGCAAATGATGATGCAAGGAGCAAGGACTATAGACTGTGGACGCTATGGAACAAACCGGCAAATGAATGGATGAAGTATATATGTTAGGATCTGTGCAATACATGACAGCAGTGGCTGTCGTAGGTAGTCAGGGAAATGGTTCAGTCTCACCGGTGTATTACGCCTTTTTCGTTAAAATGTGCTTCATATCCACCTGTGATGCAGACATCTTCCTTTAGCAACCGAAAGGAAAAAAGAGTGTTGAACGCCTTCAGTCAATTATGTAGGCTACTTTCCTGTTTATTCTTGCTGGTGTAAGACGTTGTTGTTAATGTGAAGAGAACCCTAGTCAGTGGGTTAACGACTGTTATATATATATATATATATATATATATATATATATATATATATATATATATATATATATATATATATATATATATATATATATATATATATATATATATATATATATATATATATATATATATATATATATATATATATATATATTGTTACATAGCCTATGATTTCATCATCCTTTGTGTAATTTTAACGCACAGTATGCTGCAAGTTTGATCACGAGCGTGTTCTGCCTCAGTCCCTCCCTTCTACCGTTATAGTAGAGTAAGTCGTTCTCTCTGTTATTCAAAGCGGGATTTTCAGCTCTTTGTCCCCATGGCTTCATTTGCGCGTCCTTCTTACGAGTTGTATCAAGCTCTCCTGGACCCTATATAATGAGCTCAGTCTCTGCATCATTGCCACTTACATCTGCTCCTCATTTTGTTCACATCTCTGTCCTCCCCTGTGCAGATATTATTATTGTGAGTGCTCAAGAAATCTCCAAACATCTAGCAGCTGTGTGTAATTTGAGTATAACTGTTGTTGCATTTTTTTCTTGTACTGTGTAGCATAAGGTTAATTCTTAGGCCTAGTGAGGTTTTTGATTGATGTTGGGTTTTATGTCAGTCATTTTTGATAATAGTTTGTATCTGTAATAATTTATCTGGCATTCACTGAGTATTATCTGGTATCTCATTTTATCAGGGCTGACTTAAGTAAATTTTCTCTTGCTAATTTCGTGTTAATAGAGGCTATTGCAGTTAACCATATATTTAACCTGTTTTTGCCATTACATTATCCTTATGAGTCCTGAATGTTTTGTTGTTAGTTTAAGCATTAAACTTTAACTTGTAATTTTACCTAACTTTTTTGTTTTGAACCTGGAACTTTACGGGACAGTAGTGACTCTTAGTATTCTCACTTAAAGTGTACGTTATCTTTCTCTGTTCCGTAACATAAATTTGGCGACCTCTAATCAGGATATTCAGGATATTATCATAAGGATATTGCTTGATATTCTGTGACTGTGATTTATTCATGATGTCTACTATTACTACTCTTGATGAAGCCAAAGATTTTTTGTCAAATGTGCAAACAGTGTGTGATGTAGAAAACAGAACAAAGAATGAACTTAAGCTTGTTGCTCAACAATTGGGAATTGCTGTTCCCTCTCATCACTCTAAAGATCAAATTGTTGACATGATTAATGAAAGCTTGTTTAATGTAACTCCTCCAAATGAGCAAACGCAGATTGAATTAGCTAAGTTACAGCTAGCCCTGCAGGAGGCTAAGGCTAAGGAGGCGGAGGCTCGTGTTAATGAGGCAAATGCTCGTATTCAAGAGGCACAGGTACAGGCTCAGGCACAAATTGAACTTGCCAGGATTCAGGCAGACCATGAGTATCGCATGAAACAAGGTGGAACTGGATCATCTAGCTCTGATGATTTTGATGTGGCTAAAAATGTTAAACTTGTCCCTCCTTTTAATGAATCTGATTTAACAAAGTATTTTCAGTTGTTTGGGAGGGTAGCTACAGGTTTTAATTGGCCCAAAAAGTATTGGCCAGTACTCCTTCAAACTGTTCTCACCGGTAAAGCTCAAGTAACTTATGCATCTTTGCCTCAGGATCAATCTGATAATTATGATGTCGTTAAGAGCTTGATTCTTAAGGCCTATGAGCTTGTTCCTGAAGCCTATAGAGTAAAATTTAGGACAACTTACAAGCAAGATAAGCAATCCCATGTTGAGTATGCAAAAATCAAAGAAGATCTGTTAGAGCAGTGGTTAAATTCTAAGAATGTTGATTCTGATTTTGGTAAATTTAAGCAGATGATTTTGCTGGAGGATTTCAAAAGGTGTATTTATAAAGATGTAAGCCTATATCTTGATGAGAAAAGAATAGATAATTTGTCTGATGCTGCAGTTTTAGCTGATGAATATGTTCTCACTCACAAGAGATATTCTAAAGAAAAAGGGAAAGCTGAGAGTAAGTACGTTGCCTCTACTCAGAGTACAGGTAACAGGAAAGAGAATAAAGGTGATGTTTCTCAGGAAGTAAATACCAGCTTCACCTCTAGATTTCAGAAAAGTAAATGTACTTATTGTAGTAAGCTTGGTCATACTACGGAGAGATGTTTCAGGAGACAGCGTGATGTGAACAAAAAGGAGTCTTTAAATATTCAGTCAATTGGTCTAGTGTCCACTCTTGAGAGTTCCCAGAATTCTTTAACTGAGTTAACTGAACCTGCTTTGAGGGGTAACTTAAATTCTCATGATGGAGCTCCTCTTTTGAGCAGTAACGTGGGTGACACTCTCAAGAGTTCATGTGCTAATTTCCTGTCTGATGGTTTTGTCAGTCCTCTGGACAGTAATGACAGGAAATCAGTTAAAATATATCGTGACACAGGTGTTTGCCAATCCCTTATGCTGACCAGTGTTCTAGGCTCTAATGTTAATTCCTCTGATGAAACTGTAATCTTACAAGGTGTAGGGAATAATTACTTCTCTGTCCCTCTGTGCAGAGTGAATTTAGAGTCTGGTTTTGTTAATGGTTCCGTTATGGTTGGGTTAGTTGAGACACTCCCAATGTCAGGTGTAACTTTCTTACTTGGAAATGATATTGGTGGAAGTCAAGTGTGTCCAGCTCCTCAGTTGTCTAATGAGCCAGTGGCTGCGTCCCAGGATTGTGGTGTCCCTGATGTGTTCCCTGCATGTGCTGTCACTAGGGCTAAGTCTAAAGTTACTGGTGATGTAGAGGATAATGATGATGATGATGTTATCCTAGCTGACACTTTTCTTGCTAATTTGGACCACTCACCAGATGAGGCAGTACCCCGTAGTGTTGATAATTTGTCTCGTCAAGAGTTGGTTGAGTTGCAGGTTGCTGACCTGAGTTGAAAGGTCTAGCTAACTCTGCTTGCAGTGAGGAAGAGTCAGCTGGTGCTTCTACTTGTTATTATATAAAGTCAGGAGTACTTATAAGGAAGTGGAGACCCCCAACAGCATCAGCCGACTGTGAATGGGAGGTTGTACATCAAGTTGTCATCCCTCGTGTTTGTAGGCAGGATATCAATAGAGTGGCTCATGATTCCAGTTTGGCAGGACACCTTGGAGTGAGGAAGACTGTGGCACGCATTTTGAAACACTTCTACTGGCCAGGTATCTTCAGGAATGTTTCCTGGTATTGTAAGTCTTGTCACACCTGTCAAGTTGTGGGGAAGTGTAATCAGACCGAAAAGGTTGCACCTCTAGTTCCCATTCCTCCTTTTGAGGCGCCATTCACCCGTGTGTTGGTTGATATTGTGGGCCCTCTTCCTAAGACTTCTTCAGGATTTTCTTATGTGTTGACCCTGATTGATATGGCTACTCATTATCCTGAAGCCATTCCACTTAGAAATATCTCAGCAAAGAACGTGGTTAAGGAAATGCTAGGGTTCTTCACAAAGTTTGGTCTGCCCAAGGAGGTACAGTCAGACCGGGGAAGTAATTTCATGTCAAATGTTTTCAAGCAGTCTCTGAAAGAGTTGGGCATCACCCAGATCACGTCTTCAGCTTACCATCCCCAGACCCAAGGAGCGTTGGAGAGATATCATCAAACACTCAAATCGATGCTCAAGAAATACTGTTTGGAACATCAGAAAGACTGGGATAAAGGTCTTTCATTCGTTGTGTTTGCCGCAAGAGAATCTCCAAATGAATCACTGGGCTTCTCACCTTTTGAACTACTGTTTGGCCATGAAGTAAGAGGACCCCTTAAGTTACTCAAGGAATGCTGGCTGTCGGAGGAAGATGACGTCAACCTGCTGGAGTATGTGATGAAGTTCAAAGAACGGCTGTCCACTGCTTTACAGCTGGCGAGAGAGAATTTAGGAGCTGCTCAGGAGAAGATGAAGACTTGGTATGATAAGAAGTCCAGGTTACGCCACTTTCAGCCAGGAGATCAGGTTTTGATTCTGCTACCAGTGCATGGGCAACCTCTTCAAGCCAAGTTTAGTGGTCCTTATTTCGTGGAGAAGAAACTCAGTGATGTCAACTATGTCATCGCCACACCAGATCGTAGAAAGAGCAAGCAACTATGTCACATCAACATGCTAAAGTTATATCACAGGCAGGACGAAAATAACCCAGTCTGCACTGTAGCTGTTCCACCCGAGTCTGCAAGTGAAGCTCTCCCATGCAGCATGAGCCTGAGTGATAGTTTGGGGAAGAATCCTGATATCATGAATGATCTCCAGACTAAGGTTTCTTACCTACCTCCCGAGGAAAGGCAGGAGTTTTCGGCATTACTGCAGGAGTACCCGCAAGTGTTCCATGCCACTCCAGGAAGAACCACTGTGTTGATGCATGATGTCGATGTTGGAGACGCAAAGCCAATTAAACTGCCTCCTTACCGTGTGGAACCCAGTGAAAGTTCCTCTCATCCAGAAGGAGCTTGGCTACCTGTTGGACCACAAGATGATTGAGCCCTGTCAGAGCGAGAGGAGTTCTCCTGTCACTCTAGTCCCTAAGCCAGGTGGGTCACAGCGGCTTTGCATTGACTACAGACGTGTTAATCAGATAACCAAAACAGACACTTACCCTCTCCCTCGTGTGGAAGATTGCATAGACAAGATCGGAAAGGCTAGGTACATAAGTAAGTTTGATTTGTTAAAGGGATACTGGCAAGTACCTATGACTGAACGTGCTAGGGAGATCTCATGTTTTGTAACATTAGGAAAGACTTTTGCATGTTCTGTAATGCCATATACAGATTGTTTTAGAGTAATAAGAAATTTCCTTTGTAAATTTCTTTTTTCTTTGTGGGGAGGTGTTACATAGCCTATGATTTCATCATCCTTTGTGTAATTTTAACGCTCAGTATGCTGCATGTTTGATCACGAGCGTGTTCTGCCTCAGTCCCCCCCTTCTACCGTTATAGTAGAGTAAGTCATTCTCTCTGTTATTCAAAGCGGGATTTTCAGCTCTTTGTCCCCATGGCTTCATTTGCGCGTCCTTCTTACAAGTTGTATCAAGCTGTCCTGGCCCCTATATAATGAGCTCAGTCTCTGCATCATTGCCACTTACATCTGCTCCTCATTTTGTTCACATCTCTGTCCTCCCCTGTGCAGATATTATTATTGTGAGTGCTCAAGAAATCTCCAAACATCTAGCAGCTGTGTGTAATTTGAGTATAACTGTTGTTGCATTATTTTCTTGTACTGTGTAGCATAAGGTTAATTCTTAGGCCTAGTGAGGTTTTTGATTGATGTTGGGTTTTATGTCAGTCATTTTTCATAATAGTTTGTCTCTGTAATAATTTATCTGGCATTCACTGAGTATTATCTGGTATCTCATTTTATCAGGGCTGACTTAAGTAAATTTTCTCTTGCTAATTTCGTGTTAATAGAGGCTATTGCAGTTAACCATATATTTAACCTGTTTTTGCCATTACATTATCCTTATGAGTCCTGAATGTTTTGTTGTTAGTTTAAGCATTAAACTAACTTGTAATTTTACCTAACTCTTTTGTTTTGAACCTGGAACTTTACGGGACAGTAGTGACTCTTAGTATTCTCACTTAAAGTGTACGTTATCTTTCTCTGTTCCGTAACAATATATATATATATATATTTATATATATATATATATATATATATATATATATATATATATATATAGTCTGTCCAGTAATAAATGTTTATCCTAATTCAAGTGACATCGTATAGTAATAAGGAAAAAAATGGCGTCTTCTTGGTGAAGGGATGAAGAGGAACAACTGTTTTCATGATAGCCTGAAGTTTTCTGTCTAAAATTAATCGCAGCGCTGGAAAAAAATTAAGTAAGGCGATATTATACAACAATCATTAATTGTGTAATAGTCCAGACCTTAAACAAAATAAGACGATAATTAGAGAAAACATTTTATCAGGGGAGTAGTGCAGCATAACACCACGCGGTAATAATTAAAAAATAATGTTGAAATAAAAACTAGCAAAATAAATTCCGGCTATAAATTACATCATCACGTTTTTCTGCAATAAATTACAGAAGAAAATCATAATTCCTTCAATTCGGTGGGGTCTTTCAGCATTATTTTTGTTATTTTCAGACGATTATAATCACACTGGTACATCTCTTTTGCAGCGAATGTGTTGATATGGGCTATATTTAACTCTTTCAGCTCCAATTGTCCCCTAAGCTGAGTAAAATCGTGAGATGGTAGGGAGAATAAACTATAAATGACCTACTCTGGTTGAAGGGCTTTAAGTTCCGTTGCAGCCAATAAAATGTTTTCATATCGCAGTCCCACTTGTTGGTTAAATGAAATGCATATTATATCATACTGATTTTTTTTTTCTTTTTTTTTTTTTTATCACGAAGATACATCAGCACAATAAATTGTTGCAGTATGTGGGGATGATACTTCCACTCTACCCGTAAATCTGTTTTGCCTGTTGTCCCCGGATTACAGCACAGATTTTGTCGAAAAAATGACATGCTGAAATTCTTCTCAGAATAGTCTCACACTTGTTAAAACAAAATAAGAACTACCTCCTTGGACTGCATGGAAGAAAGCTTAAACGTAACAGAAGAAGAGGAAATTCTATCACGAATTATGCTATAACCATCATGAAGAAGAGAATATATATAGTCTGGTCTTCTCACCAGCATAAGCTCTTACAATTGACGGTAGAATAATAATTTCCATTAAGATCATATTAGTGGTCATCATGCTGGAGATACACTCAACTCTTTCATTGAAATAATATTTTCCGTCACGAAATACAATATAAGCAGTCTGTATTACACCATCAACATAAGTCCGTCTCTGACACTGGAAGCCACTTGAAAAGCCTATTGATACACACACACACACACACACACACACACACACACACACACACACACACACACACACACACACACACACACACACACACACACACACACAGTAACAGTTGTTTTTAAAGCACAGATTATAGCCATCATGTAGAAGGAGATAATGTCTATGCTCATCAGTAAAATAAGCAGTTCGGTCATCAGTCATATTATAGCCATTATGACGAACTGGACAAAACCAACGGAATCATCTTTTCCAATATGAATGATACTCCTACTGTTGCTGTGACGCAGAATACACCAGCAACAAGAGTAGCCTATCTGCCAGCATTACACCACATAATAATTGTTTGAGCAGACTACAATTAATAAACGACAATAGCTCCTCTTTAAGACTTCCTGGTGGGGGGGGCTATTAATAAACCTTCGTAATTAGTTTTTACGATGAACAAGTCTCTGTGGAAGTTAATTATTATCGGGAGTCAATGTGTACGCTCAATGTACTTCACTTCAGTATTCAGTGTGGTTTGCTTGTGAAATGTTTGGTAATTGTGTAAGTGATGTAAGAGGACAGGGAAGTAACATTATAAACAGCTTAAGCTCAGCAAAGTTCCTAGGTGCTGCAGTTAACCACTCTTACCACAACTTACCCCATCCTCTCCTCGGCCCACCAAGAAGTTTTGGTCCCCCTCATCACTACCGCTCCTCACCCTTCTCCCTCCCCTCCCCTTCCCTACACACCCCACCATTCCTCCCAGCCTACATTTTCCTCCTCTCCTCCCTGACTTTCACCTTTCATCCCAGTCCACATTCCCCTCCCTCGTCAAACCTCCCTGTCTTCCCCAAACGATTGGTTATCCTAATTATGAATCTGCATATGTAACTGAAGGAGGAGGTGGAGGAGGAGAGGGGGAGGGAAGAGAGAGGAAGAAAGGAAGGAAGGGAAGACGAGGGAAAGGTGGGAAGGAGGAGAGGGAAGGAAGGAAGGGAGGAGAGGGAAGGAGAGAAGGATGGGTCAGGGAAGTAGGGAAGGAAGGTTGAGCAGTTAAGACGCTTTCGTTTTAGGTTAAGCTTTTTCTCTGAAAAGGGTGTTTGAGTCTTGCTGTATTTTCACCCCTGAATGCTTATAAACCTTGGACTGGGACACACGAAGTCTCCGAGTGCTGAACATCAATTAGAACTTTTGGGGAATATAAATTTTGTTGGCATTTCTGCTGTGAGGAGAGTGCATATTATTTCATCCCTTGTTATATCCAAACAGTTTTAATCAATTTCAAAGGATGCTTTAATTTTAAAAAAAGCTATTGATTCTATATCTAACCCTATTCAGCTTGAAAAGTCTCTACTAAGATGAACAATATCATCTCAAGATGGAAAGAATAAAATTTAAAAATCGGCCTGGAATATAATAGATTATAACAGCCTTTACTAATCTTTCACAAGACCTACTGGCATTTATGAAAACATTCCTGTTAATGCCATCACTGAACAGGCTTAGCGTGTATTCAGTAGGGACCATGGGTATTAATGCCGAGGTGCTAACATGTGAAGGCGTATGACGGACAGCAGAGCTGGCAGCTCTCAGGGAACTGACAATCAAATCTATGCAGAGAGGCACATAAAAAGAACAGAAATTCCTTACTTTCAACAGCTGCAAAAATAAGCTACAAAAAGACGTTATTCTTGTGGTGTGGCTAACTCCTTAACTACGAAGTGGGTTTTTTAATATATGACTGATATCTCCTCGCGGTAACATGAAATAAATGTATACCTTCTTTAGGACGGAGTATTAAATTTTATTCCTGCTACATCTGGTGATTTTATTCAGCATAAGAGAGGTTGGTAACTAATGCCAATCCTTTACATGATTAATAAAACCGTCTGGCGGCAACAGGAACAGCTTAAAAAATGTGTCCACTGAATGAAAGTAACTGAATCGTTCACTACGGTGACATTCTCCCTTAATTTCTGCTACATTCTTTTGACAGCCTGGAGTAGATCTTTGAATCTGCATGGGGTAGATACTTTCTTCATTTGCCATTTCAGTATTGCATACCCAAAGTTAAAAATCCTCAAATAACAGTAACCAAGAACTAAACACACAGACGTCAGCACCCTCTCGACCTGGTGGTCTGCTGAATTAAATAAAATCATCTGGAGACAAAGGTTATTCTGTATGAATAAACAGGTATATTAATAAGTAAATAAATAAGTATATATATATATATATATATATATATATATATATATATATATATATATCATCTGGAGACAAAAGTTATCATAAATTGATAAACATACTGTATATATATATATATATATATATATATATATATATATATATATATATCATCTGGAGACAAAAGTTATCATAAATTTATATATATATATATATATATATATATATATATATATATATATATATATATATATATATATATATATATATATATATATATATATATTCTCTCTCTCTCTCTCTATGTCCCCGAGCAGGAACTAAAAGGCAACGTCTAGGGCCAGCCATCTTCGGAGGCTTTTATGCACACAACTTTTAAAATACCTAGTTGAGAGCAGCTTAGGGGAGACTGGCGATGAGGGGAGTTTGTCCGATTTACTTCAACTTCTTTTACTTTCAGGCCGCGTAAATGTGAAGTTACTCTGGCCTGCACTGGCTTAGTTGTTTATGTATATGTTAGCCTCTGATTATATGTCCTTAGATTAAGGGGAAAAAAATGTTATTCAAAAGAAGCATCATCTTTTTTTTCTGTCCACATTTGATAAAAGCACTGTCATTTTAATGTTTGATTTGGTAAATAACTTCATTAATAAATCAAGAGAGAGAAGCAAACATGAAGAACAAGTACAACACAAACAATATAATGACTTTAGAAACAGGTAATCAGAGAGCAGCGACGATGCTCCCAAACTCTGACCTTGACCCGTGACCTTGACCTTTCATCAGCCTGCACCAAAATCGAGTCATTATTCCATCCCCATGCACAATGTTTGCACCGAGTCTGATTCAGACTGCATTAGTAGCTCATGAGATACCACAGAACCTGAACTTGGATTTGGCCCACGACGGACTTCCATGACCTTTGATCGACTTGCACCAAAATCCGAGTCCCCTCGTCCCACACCCACACACACAGTGTTTGTGCCAGTCTGGTACAATGCCAGTCAGGCATGCACGAGGCAAACTGGCACCCTGAACTTTGATCTTGTTCGATGATCTTTGACCTTTGATCGATTTGCACCAAAATTGAATCACTACTTTGCAGAACTACACATAGTATAGGTGCCAATTTTTAGGCAAACGGATCAGGTATTTATGAAAACAAATAAATAAAGCTATCTATTTATCTATACAGATATCTAGATACAGTATATTATACATAGACGTTATATATATTATGTAATATATTTTATTCTGTATATTTTATATATATTGTATGCATATTATATATACTACATATATTACATACATGTATTTTATATATTATATGCACAAATTATATATACTATTTATCACACACACACACACACACACACACACACACACATATATATATATATATATATATATATATATATATATATATAAAAGGGAGAGAGTGACCTTCTGTGGTACAGTGGTAGAGTGTGCGTTTCGCACGCTGGTGAGCGCGGGTTCGCCTCCCGCCAGAGCTGTAAAAACTTTGCGAAGCGTTCACCAAGCCACTTGCTACTTTGGCGGACACAAGGGGTGCTGTGGCTGAACCAGTGTCGCATACTATAGTCGCGGCGCACGACTCTGAGGTTGTCATTATCGTACCCTGGCAACTTACCATTCAAAAGTGCGACCGATTTCTTATCATATTATGCACGAATCAAAATGTTAAGCACTTATATAATATACACGAATATTATTATACACGAACATATTATACACGAATCACATGCGTCTCATATAATACACGAAATCAGACGTACTTTTGAATGGTATTTGCCAGGGCATGATGATAGCAACCTCAGAGTCCCGCGCCGCGACTATAATATGCTTGCACCCAATCGGCTTAAGGCGGGCCGATTACACTTGGTTCACAGACTACACACACATCCAAAGCCATTACAACACTACATCACACTCACAAGCACTTCTCACCCTACATACAGTCTACCAGACAGCCTAAGCCACTGGGTAGAGATACATTGGCTGTATCGGCCCTGCTTCGGTAGGAATAGCCCGGTCCTGCAGTGGACCTTAACGGCTGATGATGATGATGATGATGATATAGATAGATAGATAGAAAGAGATAGATAGATAGATAGACAGAGAGAGAGAGAGAGAGAGAGAGAGAGAGAGAGAGAGAGATACAGTATATATATATATATATATATATATCTATATATATATATATATATATATATATATATATATATATAAATGTAGCTTTGTTGAAGGGATGAGTATAGAGTCGTACTCGTCCGGCAGAGAAAGACTGTATTACGTCTTCGTAAGATGACACCTACTGTACATATTCTTTTGTACTTTTACCATTACTATATATATATATATAGATATAGATATAGATATAGATAGATAGATAGATAGATAGATAAATAAAACCACTGCAATCAAGATAAATGATAAAAAATACGAAAGAATATGTACAGTAGGTGTCATCTTAAGAAGACGTAATACAAAGCCTTCTCTGCCGGACGAGTACGACTCTATACTCATCCCTTCAACAAAGCTACATTTTTTGATCAGTGTTCCTGAATGACCGATTTTATTGAACTATGAAAATACCGACCATGATCAGGCTGTTTCTAACACCTCCATTGCAAAAAGTCTCTCGCGAACTGTGAAAATAAAATCGTCTCTTAAAAGAAAAAATATGTGTCAGTCTTCAGATTTAAGGAGCTGAGGTAGCTAGAAAATGAGAAAACTAGTTCCTCATATTTCATCATCACGTTTTAAAGGACCGTGTGTGTGTGTGTGTGTGTGTGTGTGTGTGTGTGTGTGTGTGTGTGTGTGTGTGTGAGAGAGAGAGAGAGAGAGAGGCTGGATGGCAGGTGGATCAAAGAGTAAATCTGAGTCGAGCCAAAATATCTCATCCTTTGTGCTGACTCCCACTGTAGCCTTGATACAATGCTGGCTAGATTACCAGCTCGGGGATCTGTTTCCATCAAATCCCTGGCTGCCTCTCGGATTGGGGAATTTTTTGATGAAAGGGGTGTATGAGTCTTAGGTGTTGTTTGACGGGGCCGCGGGGAGATCAGTTAAAATCCGCATTTGCTTTGCCATTAATAAGCGGGAATTACCTAGGAAAGTTTTTATGAGTGTATTCGAAATAATGTCAGACGGTTTTATTTTGCTGTGAGTGAGTCATAGGGGACTAAAAGTGTCAGTACTGTCACCAATAATCTCATAGTCGAGACAACTACTATTCCATTACAGCAAACACTGACGGTTTTATATAGCTGAGAGAAAATAACGAGCTTGGGCGTACCATTTCAAGATTTTCATGAATTAATCTAACATTAGGGGAAAATTGTATGCGAAAATCTAAGATATGAAATATGTAAGAAAAAATTTGCACTACAAAGGGAAAAGAAAAATTATGGACTATTTTCTGTTATGCCAGACTCCTTAAACACAGTAAGAAAGAATACGCAACAGACGTTATTCTGTAAGATTTTCTGGTGAGTGTCACATATGATAAGATGCTCGAAAAAAACTAGTAGTGTCTCAGTAAAAAAAAAAAAAAAATGCGTTTAGAATAATCTTCACTGTAGAATGCTAAGCCTCAGTCCTTCATGGGTCGTGGTAAACCCCTGAATCAGATATATTTTATTAGTATAATTTTGCTAATCCAGTCGATTTTATTAAGCCTAGGGGAAACATTCTGAAACAGACGAGTTAAATGTAGCCTTAATCAATTCATTTAATGTTAGAGTTGGCAACAAGCGTTAAAAATAATTATCTGCTGGTAGTAAGTATTAAAAGAGGAGTAAGTCGTGGTAGTAAAACGATAAAGGAAGCTCCCTTGTAGAGCTTTGTTGTCAGTTCTTGTCTGGATATGGCGCGTTTTGATTGTTTTTTTTCTTAATTATTCCAAGTAATGCGATAGTGGAATGATACAGTAAGCATTCATGAGAACATCAAGGGGAAATGGACAAAATATATTAGTAAGGAAAAGGTACTAGGTAACTTTCCCGACCTATGTAGTGTGCAGTTGTTGTTGTTGTAGATTTTTCCATCTGACAGGTCAGAGTGGAAGCGGGCCTGTGGGCCCGCCAGTGAATAAAGCTGGGGTGAGAGGAGAGCGTGAGCAAGTTGACTTTTGGAAACTGGTGAGCTTGGCAATGATGTAGTCCAGCGATAGTGTGCTGTTTAAATATGCTTTCGTGTTACTTTTCCGCACAGCGTATTGCCTTTTAGTGCTTTCTTTATTCTGCATTGAAAACAAAGAATGATGGATGTGTAGTAGATGTTAAGGCGAAGGTTAGAAGAAAATAAACAATTATATGTAAAATTTAGCATTTGTTTCAGTTATTATGCTGGCTCCTGTGACTCTCTCAGGTGAAAGGAATCGACTGGCGGTATCTAGAATAGAGCAGCAGAACACCAGAACATCATGAGAGGGTTCATCGTGTAAGCAATTATATTCTCAGGCTCCTATACACACTCACCTAAACTGTATCAGTAATTTTAGGTTGAATAGAATTTTTTTGAGTTGTTCTGACTGTGTGAAGGTTTATGATGATATGAAGAACTTTGGACTTGCCCCGATTAAAACTCTTGCTTATATGTTACTTTGCAGTAACATTCCTACTGTAAGTGTACGCTTAACCAGAACTCAGCCAAAGCCTTTGCTGAATTTACCTTCCTTCTTGCACGTTTTAAATATATTCACAAAAGTTGTAGAAAATAGTCATCTTGCAATTGTCCGAATAAAATGAAAAGGCACCATCGCACTGAAGAGGACATTATACATTGATTTATTTTTTTTTTCACCGGACTAGAGATATATGTTAGAAAACATGCTTTCTCTATGCAGTAATTCATTTACGTAATTTTGAACTGATCATCTGGCATCCTCTTATGTCAACGCGGAAAAAAAATCCACAGTTTTCAATTTGTTAAAGACAAGAATTGTGCATGTCCGGAGATAAAAGCGAGGGTAATTAAGCAGTACCTCAGAAATTGGGGTTGGTGTGAGGAGCACAGTACCGACCCTCAAGCCCGGCCTGGTAAGGTAATATCCACAGGACCACAGGCTTCAGAATAAAGGAATAACATTCTCAGTGAGTAAACTCAGAGGATCAGTTGGGTTATAGACATCATAGAAATTCCACCTGGGGGGTTCAGGGAAGACTCAGTCGACTCCCTAGGATACTATCCACAATTATCAAGATACGAAAGTTGAACTTCTTATTTGTAAAGATGGAAGCCCTAATAAGCCATGGGCATAATAGGTACAGTACCAAACGTGGATGTTGCGATAGGGGGCTTAGCCCCAAGCTACAATTCCCAAGAAATTACCCATTGTTTTCGAAGATAACTGTATGTGTGCAAGTGGGTGTCGTGTAAAAATGGGTGTAATCACGGGGTGCTGACACAACAGAATGAGTGGACTGAAATCGACAGGTCATGGCTGGTGCATCGTCCACCAAAGATATTGCCTAACTCCTATTTTAGGAAATTTTAGACGTAAACATAATATTTTGAGGGCGTGTTACTGGTCAGAATATATTTAATTTGGCCAGACCGGGTGGCACTGAAAGAATAAAGATTTGTGACATAATGCAGAGCCAGAAGAAGGTAAAGACTAAGGGAGCGTCATGGTACATCGTGTTGGCCCAATTTTCGGCGTTGGCAGCGTGACTATGGCATATTTACATCAAAACTCATGAATTTCAATAGGGTAGGGGACGCACGCCGCATACGGATTTTAATTTAGGGGGAGGCAGTGAATGTGGCTGGGCATGCTAATATTTGTAATTATGGGAGGCGTTGTGATGGAGCTGATGGTAAGAATGGTGGTGATGGTGGTGGTAATGGTGGTGGTGATGGTGATAAAGGGTTTAGGGAGATTGTTTGTGGTGGTGGCTAGGAAGACTGTCTGCTATGGTTGATGGTGAGAGCTTTTGAGGGGGAAGGAAGATTTAATGGTGATGGTGATGTGTTGTTAATGGTGGTAATGGTGCTCATGGTGGTGGTGATGGTAGTGCTGTTGCTGGTGATGGCATTCTTGGTGATATTGGTGAGGGAGTTGTCGAAGGTAGTGGTGATAACTGTTAATGGTGAGTGATGATGATAATGTTGTTGATAGTGGTAGTGATGGTGGTGATGGTGATGATGTTTTGATGGGGCTGGTGATAGCGGTGTTGACAGTGGTAGGGATGGTAGTGATGATGGTGATGGTGTAGAATGTGGTGGTGATGATGTTGATGGTGGCAACAATGATGGTGCTGATGGTGCTGATGATAGTGGTGATAGTGTTGTTGATGGTGACAGTGATGATGATGGTGTTGCTGTTGGTTAAGGTGATAGTGTTGCTGACGGTGCTGGTATTGGTGATGGTGGTAATGATGATTTTGTTGAGGGTGATGTGATGTTGATGGCATTGTTCTTGTTGGTGGTGGCAGTGGTGTTGTTGCTGGTGATGGTGATGGTGTTCTTGATGATGGTAATGATAGTGTTAATGTGATGTTTTTGGTCATAGTGATCATGTTAATGGTGGTGAATATAGGATTGTTGTCGGTTGTTGTGATGATGATGGTACTGTTCATGGAGACAATGATGGTGTTGTTGATAGTGGTGATAGTGGTGTTATTGGTGGTTGTGGTGGTGGTGGTGTTGGTGGTGACGGTATTATTCGTGGTGGTAATAGTGATGATTTTTATGACGGTGGTGATAGTGACAGTGTTATTAGTGTTATTAATGATGGTGGTGACGGTAGTAAAGGAGTAAGAATGATTATTTGATGGTATAGAGTAGTGGTGATGGTGGTGATGATGCAAGTGTGTGTTGGGGGAGGGACTGAGGCGAACTGCTTTATGGTAATGGTGGTGATTGTGAGGAATGTGGTGGGGAAAGCGAAGGAACTAGTGGATGATGATAAAGGTAATGGTGGTGGCGAAGGAGAGGAATTTCGGGGTTTGAGACTAGTTTATGGACTGTGGTACTGGGAGTAGTTGTGGTTGATGATGTGGTTAATCGATGGTGCTGGTATGCAAACAATGTACAAATGGTGTTGTAATGATGGTAGTGATAATGGGAACATAGTCGTTGTTATTGATGTTTCAGGGCTACGGTTCCCACGCCTCTGCCTCTCATGGTCGAGACTATATTAGTATTCTCTCCTAGCTAACGTGAGATTAATTTATTCAGCTGAGAGTTTACGAGGTTGAGAGTTTTGAGTACATCATCCTGTCATCGTCAGAACAACTCTAATATTATCTTCCAGTTAACTCTAGACGACTTTATGTAGCTAAGCGTGAGTCATAGGATCCTGTGAAGGTCATTTGGCGAAGTGTTTCGTCTTTTGGAAACTAAACATAGCTCCTTAACAGAATAAAATAAAACCACGACTCTACATCATATTGAAATTATAACTGAGCATTCAAGATGGAGACGTGGCAATTTAAGGCCAAGTAAAATTAGGCCGAAAATAGAAGGAGCAAAAAAGGTGATGGCGTATTCTGTCAATCTTTTACATATCTTTTTCTTGGGTGTCAGTGGAGGTTGAAATGATGATGATGATGGTGGTGCGGGTCGCATGGCGGCGAATAGTCACAGAATCAGCACGAATTTTAGCTGTAACAGTGCGTATCAGCAAAAAATAAAAGCAATGGCTCTGTCAAATCCCCCATTTTCTGACTGTGGGTGGGATGGTCGTGAAATCACTGGAAATTGTACTCTTGACAGGCGAACCAGGCAAAATGAAAGTACAGTAGGATCGCGTATGAATTTCTCTTTCTTTTTTTTTAATCCCCCTTCCCCCCTTTCCTCTATTTGTGTGGTCTATAAAAGGACCCCTTGTTATCAGCGTGATGAACTGAGATAAATGGAAACATGGCGTACACTGTATTGTGTTTTGGTGGACGCTTCAACCTGTTATCTGAGAACCACTGTGTGGACGGCAAGTAGTATATATATTCAGTAGGCTATTGGCTGTGACTACGCAGAACACCAAGTGCAGAGAAGGGACCCGTTTTATTCAACTTTCGCCAGGCAGGCTTCTCTGCACATATTGTTTTTCTACATAACTACTCTTTTTTACTTCGACTAACTTCAGACGATTTTACTTCGTTCCAGGGACGCCTAGGCCACCGAAGATGTAAAAAAAATATACATCATCGTTAACGCGTCAGCTGCTTCATACTCAGTGCAGTTAAGGGATTAATACTCTCAGGTTCTCATGATGCATTCAGGGGAAGAAAGTCGTTGGGCGTTAGATGAAATAGAATACAGTATGAGGGTTGTTCTGACAATGAGGGTGTTAATGGGAAAACTTACACTCAGACTTCTGTGACTTCCCTTAAGACGAATTAAACTGTATGGCAGCAGGCGGATTGGAATTTTAAAGTTCTTCCGACCGTGAGAGATTAAATAGTACCAGTTTCAACACCTTTAGTCTCAGTCTCCCATAATTCACTCTTAACTCAATAAAATCGTCTGGTATTAGCTGGAACGGAATACTACGGTTAGACCAACCAGGTAAGGATTAATGACACTATGTTAACAGTCTCGCTTCTGCAACTCACTTGAGCCTATATGAATTCATTCCGCCTTAGCTGGAATAAAATAAGCAGATGCTGCTATGAGAGGGTTGACTCCTTGAATCCGCAGACATCCTTTTCATTCTGTGTTTGCTCCTGTTAGACGACTGCATTCGCTTTACGAGAAGCTTATTATTGAATTGGCTAATTAAGGCTGTATCTAACTCCTTCAGTTAATAAAATTCTAAGCTGATGAAAATGTATTATGGATATCGGAATTTTTTTTCAGTTATGAACCTAGTATATATACGACGACCTATTTATTTTATTCTTTATTCATAGTATATCCAAACTTTTTATTCCTTGTGTGGAAGACTTATCGAAATATTGGGCCGAGATGTAGTCCATATTATGCTCATTCATACTGAGTCATTCCAAAGTTAAGTAAAATCGTCTAGTGGTTGGTTGAATAAAATAGTTATCACAGTGAGGGTTTAACCGTCTCATGGCTGTATCGTCTCTAGTACACTACTCAAGGCAACGTCAGACAATTTTATTTGGCTGAAGCTGGTTCACAGGAGCATGAATGTAAAGTTGTCACCACTAGCCTTCTCACGTGTGGGACAAGTCTAGTATGTACCTCGGTATCTAATCGAAAGCCAACTTGTTTTATTAATCTAAGATAGAGTGCTTTAACTAGAGGCTGAATGTGTTAATATTGTCACCATCAACCCCCTCATGGAGAAAACTACATCAATATTGTACTTATATAACGCCAGACGTTTTAATGCAACTGAGAATGGTTCATAGAATACTTGTAGTGTCATGTCTGTCACCATTAACTTTCTCATAGTCGGGCAAGCTTAGTTGTTACTGCATTTCAACTAACACCAAATAATTATATTCCGGAGAAGGTGAGTCATAACCTCTTGAAAGGCTTAATAATTTGTAGGCGAGAAAGGAAGATGTAAAAGGTCATCTTCCGAGACTGGTTCTAGACCCACGAATATTGACAGATATATTCCTTACGTCTGTAATGTAAGCCCACACAAATCCCTCGACAAACAGTGGTGGATGTAACAAAGGCGAAAGCTGAAGTAATTGGGACAGAGGGTGAGATGTTATCCTCGGCCTAGATGGATATGGAGTGCTGTATTTTTTATTTATATGTGGAATGGATGACAGAGTGCATCATAGAAGTAGAATTGCATTTGGATAATAATATGGTCTCTTCTCTATAATTTGGCCTAGAGTGCTATCTCTCCTTCAGCACTGAGTCGTATCAAGAGACTGAAACTAGAATATGGTGCTAGTCACGAAGATGTGCTGTGGATGGGATGTAGAGGTATAATATTGTCTCATTCAACCACTGAACTAAGCAAACTAAGCTGCATAAGGGCGAAAATTTGGATCAAGTTAAAGTGTATCAACTATTGCAAATATAGTAGATAATCAAGTGGCGCGTTATGGAAGGTGGCACGTAGCATCACTGGTACCAGAATGTGTAGGAAGTACGGCAATAACAGTTCAGCATTAAAGAAGGTAGAGTATTAGATTCTCTGACTCTGGGATATGGAGTGAATGATGGAATGCCGTCTTACTGAGAGTAGAAAATTTTTAAAACTGATACTTATAATGTGGAATTGTATGATGGAGTGTCACATTATGGTAGGTAAAATGTAACTTGACTGATACTGAGAAGCGGAGTGCATTACTGAGACCCGAGTTATAGTAAGTAGATTTTTTTTTTTTTTTTTTTTATGCGAGGAAGAAGGAACCAAAGGCCATGGCCCGCAGTAACAGTTCCTTCCAAGAGAAAAACAAAATACAATAGAGAGCCAAATTCAAGATCCGATCATTTTGAGATGCCTGGACACACTGCGTTTGAAAGACTGGAGATCATAGGCAGCAGGAAATACAGACAGAGGGAGACAGTTCCAGAGCTGACCTGTTGCATAAATGAAAGACTGGGAGTAACGGTTAACTCTTGCATTAGAGAGTTGGACAGAAAAAGGGATGAGAGTTTGCTGCCAGACGGGTGCTACGCGCCCGTCGTAGAGGTGGAGGAATGCAAGCAGACAGTTCAGAGGAGCAGTGACCATTAAAGTAGCGATAGAAAAGAGATAAAGATGCAACAGTGCGGCGAAGAGACAGAGGTTGAAGGGAGTCAGTAAGAGGAGGAGAGTTAATGAGACGAAAAGCCTTTGTCTCCACCCTATTGAGAAGAGCTGTATGTGGGGAGCCTCCCCACACATGAGAGTTGTACTCCACACAGGGGCGGATAAAACCTCTGTATAGAGTCAACAATTGTGCAGGGGTAAAGAAAGAGCGGAGTCGGCTTAGCACACCCAATCTCTTGGAAGCAGATTTTACAAGAGATGTAATATGATCTTTCCAAGATAAGTCCTGACTAAATGAAACCCCAAGCATGTTCAAGGATGATGCAGGATTCAGCTGAATATTATTAAACATTAATGGGTATACCTGTGGAAGATTTTGTCGGGTTGATAGGTGTAAGAACTGAGTCTTAGATGCATTAAAGACAACCATATTATTTTTACCCCAGTCAGCGATACGAGCCAAGTCAGACATTAGGTGTGCCATAGCCTCATCCCTTGTTTCTTGAAGTAACTGTTGAGATGGGCGTTGCGGAAACCGAATGGAAAGGTGAAGGGTGGAGTCATCAGCGTATGAGTGGATAGGGTTAGATGTACAGCTTAGAAGATCATTGATGAATAAAAGGAAGAGAGTTGGTGATAGGACAGAGCCCTGAGGAACACCACTGTTGATAGATCTAGGAGAAGAACGATGGCCGTCTACAACAGCGGCTATAGAACGACCAGAAAGGAAGCTAGCGATGAAGGCACAGATAGAAGGATAGAAACCGTAGGAGGGCAGTTTGGAAATTAAAGATTTATGCCAGACTCGATCGAAAGCCTTTGAGATGTCAAGTGCAATGACAAAGCTTTCGCCAAAGTCCCGAAAGGAGGATGACCAGGAGTCTGAAAGGTAGGTGAGAAGATCGCCAGTGGAGCGTCCCTGACGGAACCCATACTGACGATCGGAAAGAAGGTTGTGATAGGAAAGATGCCTTAAAATTTTTCTATTAAGAATTGACTCGAAAACTTTTGAAATACAGGACGTTAAAGCAATTGGACGATAGTTGGAGGGTTGGGAGTGGTCACCCTTCTTTGGGACTGGCTGAATGAGAGCAAACTTCCAGCAAGAAGGAAAGGTACAAGTTGACAGACAAAGGCGAAAGAGTTTGCCTAGGCAGGGTGTAAGCACAGAAGCACAGTTCTTGAGAACAACAGGAGGGACCCCATCAGGCCCATATGCCTTGTTAGTACTGAGGCCAGTGATGGCAGAAAATACATCAACTGAAGAAATTTTAATGTCAGCCATGAGGAAGTCAGAGGGGAGAAGTGATGGAGGAACAGCACCGGAATCGTCTAAGGTGGAATTGGAGGAGAAAGTCTGTGCGAAGAGATCTGCTTTATCAGTAGAAGAAATAGCTACAGAACCATCAGAGTAGAAAAGAGGAGGGAAGGATGATGAGGTAAAGTTGTTAGAAAGATTTTTGGCAAGGTGCCAGAAGGAGCGGGAAGAATTCGAGTTGGAGAGTTGAGAGCATTTAGTATGGATGAAATTATTTTTAGTAGAGCGAAGAACAGACTTAGCACGATTCCGGGCAGAAACGTAAAGATGATGTGATTCAGGGGTGGGTTGGCTCCGGTACCTTTTGTAGGCCCTCTCCTTGTTGCGGACAGCATTAGAACAAGCGTGATTAAACCATTAGTCAAAGGATATGAGAAAGGAATGTATGCTTCCATGCCCGAGAGAATAACCTCCGTAATGCGCGAGGCACACTCAGATGGCTCCCGGCCATGGAAGCAATAATCATTCCAGGGAAAATCAAAGAAGTACTGCCTGAGGGCCTCCCAGTTCGCGGCTCCAAAATGCCACAGACGACGTTTCCCTGGAGGGTCCACAGGCCGTACTGGAGTGATAGGACAGGTTAAGGTAATAAGGTTGTGATCGGAGGAGCCCAACGGAGAGAAAAGATTAACAGAGTAAGCAGAAGGATTAGTTGTGAGGAAGAGGTCGAGTATGTTGGAGCTCTCTCCAAGGCGGTCAGGGATTCGGGTAGGGTGCTGTACAAGCTGCCCTAGGTCATTAAGGATAGAAAAGATGTAGGCTTGTTCACCAGGTGGATCCGTGAAAGGAGAGGAGAGCCAAAGGTGGTGGTGAACATTGAAATCTCCAAGAATGGAGATTTCAGAGAAAGGAGAAATGGACAGAATGTGTTCCATCGTAGAAGTAAGATAGTCGAAGAATTTTTGATAGTCAGTAGAATTAGGGGATAAGTAAACAGCACAGATATATTTAGTCAGAGAATGACAGGAAAGCCGAAGCCAGAGTGTGGAGAATTCAGAAGAATCAAGTTCAGGAACACGAGAGCAAGATAAGTCGTTGCGTATGTATACACAACAGCCACCTTTGGCTTTGAAATGAGTATAGAGAAAGTAGGAGGATACAGAAAAGGGTTTGCTGTCGGTTGCCTCAGACAGCTGAGTCTCCGTCAGAAAAAGAAGGTGAGGTTTAGAGGAGGAGAGGTGGTGCTCAACAGAGCGAAAGTTAGATGAAAGGCCGCGAATGCTGCAGAAATGAAGAAGAAGAGAGTCAGACAGTGGATAATACTGGAATTTGGGTGGAAAATCAAGAGCCGTATTATGGAAGGTAAAGGGGTGTTTGGATCATACCAAGAAGTGGTCAGTTCTCTGTCTACTTTAACCTGGCCTGGAACTGCCTTTTCGCCATCCTAAATATAGAGTTGTAAAAAGAAATTAACACTTGTGTATGGTGCTAATGACGAAGAAGTGGTATGGAAAAGATGTACAGTCATAGTAATGTATTATTTTCCTTTTGAACCACATGATATCATTTCCAAAAGGATGAAAATTTCCCTCATGTTGAGGTGAATGAAACACAGTCAGTTGCCTTACTACCATAGATCATTACTGTAGGAAAGGTGTATTTACGGCATATAACGAAAAACGTGGAAAATTTATGTCTTTGAATACCAGGGAAAGTGAAACCTATTGATAAAGATTTATTTAATCGTACAGCCCTAACCTCACCTGTACTACTGAAATTGTCGGGTTGAATGCTTTCAACGTCCATAATGTTGAGTGGTTATCGCATTCAGCCAGGACGACACTACTGATGTAGAATGTCAGCTGTTTGTGGAATCGCTAATCTCATGCAACTGGTACAACAACTAACCAGAATATTAGACAGTGCTGACCATAGTACCTCTCTCTTGAACCTATTCCTGTTTACTTATCCCCTAATTCTACTGACTATCAAAAATTCTTCGACTATCTTACTTCTACGATGGAACACATTCTGTCCATTTCTCCTTTCTCTGAAATCTCCATTCTTGGAGATTTCAATGTTCACCACCACCTTTGGCTCTCCTCTCCTTTCACGGATCCACCTGGTGAACAAGCCTACATCTTTTCTATCCTTAATGACCTAGAGCAGCTTGTACAGCACCCTACCCGTATCCCTGACCGCCTTGGAGAGAGCGCCAACATACTTGACCTCTTCCTCACAACTAATCCTTCTGCTTACTCTGTTAATCTTTTCTCTCCGTTGGGCTCCTCCGATCACAACCTTATTACCTTAACCTGTCCTATTACTCCGGTACGGCCTGTGGACCCTCCAGAGAAACGTCGTCTGTCGCATTTTGGAGCCGCGGACTGGGAGGCCCTCAGGCAGTACTTCTTTGATTTTCCCTGGAATGATTATTGCTTCCATGGCCGTGAGCCTTCTGAGTGTGCCTTGCGCATTACGGAGGTTATTCTCTCGGGCATGGAAGCATACATTCCTTTCTCATATCCTTTGACTAACTCAAGAAAGCCTTGGTTTAATCACGCTTGTTCTAATGCTGTCCGCAACAAGGAGAGGGCCTACAAAAGGTACCGGAGCCAACCCACCCCTGAATCACATCATCTTTACGTTTCTGCCCGGAATCGTGCTAAGTCTGTTCTTCGCTCTACTAAAAATAATTTCATCCATACAAAATGCTCTCAACTCTCCAACTCGAATTCTTCCCGATCCTTCTGGCACCTTGCCAAAAATCTTTCTAACAACTTTACCTCATCATCCTTCCCTCCTCTTTTCTACTCTGATGGTTCTGTAGCTATTTCTTCTACTGATAAAGCAGATCTCTTCGCACAGACTTTCTCCTCCAATTCCACCTTAGATGATTCCGGTGCTGTTCCTCCATCACTTCCCCCCTCTGACTTCCTCATCAGCTGACATTAAAATTTCTTCAGTTGATGTATTTTCTGCCATCACTGGCCTCAGTACTAACAAGGCATATGGGCCTGATGGGGTCCCTCCTGTTGTTCTCAAGAACTGTGCTTCTGTGCTTACACCCTGCCTAGGCAAACTCTTTCGCCTTTGTCTGTCAACTTGTACCTTTCCTTCTTGCTGGAAGTTTGCTCTCATTCAGCCAGTCCCAAAGAAGGGTGACCACTCCCAACCCTCCAACTATCGTCCAATTGCTTTAACGTCCTGTATTTCAAAAGTTTTCGAGTCAATTCTTAATAGAAAAATTTTAAGGCATCTTTCCTATCACAACCTTCTTTCCGATCGTCAGTATGGGTTCCGTCAGGGACGCTCCACTGGCGATCTTCTCACCTACCTTTCAGACTCCTGGTCATCCTCCTTTCGGGACTTTGGCGAAAGCTTTGTCATTGCACTTGACATCTCAAAGGCTTTCGATCGAGTCTGGCATAAATCTTTAATTTCCAAACTGCCCTCTTACGGTTTCTATCCTTCTATCTGTGCCTTCATTGCTAGCTTCCTTTCTGGTCGTTCTATAGCCGCTGTTGTGGACGGCCATCGTTCTTCTCCTAGATCTATCAACAGTGGTGTTCCTCAGGGCTCTGTCCTATCACCAACTCTCTTCCTTTTATTCATCAAAGATCTTCTAAGCTGTACATCTAACCCTATCCACTCATACGCTGATGACTCCACCCTTCACCTTTCCATTCGGTTCCCGCAGCGCCTATCTCAACAGTTACTTCAACAAACAAGGGATGAGGCTATGGCACACCTAATGTCTGACTTGGCTCGTATCTCTGACTGGGGTAAAAATAATATGGTTGTCTTTAATGCATCTAAGACTCAGTTCTTACACCTATCAACCCGACAAAATCTTCCACAGGTATTCCCACTAATGTTTAATAATATTCAGCTTAATCCTGCATCATCCTTGAACGTGCTTGGGGTTTCATTTGCTCGGGACTTATCTTGGAAAGATCATATTACATCTCTTGTAAAATCTGCTTCCAAGAGATTGGGTGTGCTAAGCCGACTCCGCTCTTTCTTTACCCCTGCACAATTGTTGACTCTATACAGGGGTTTTATCCGCCCCTGTGTGGAGTACAACTCTCATGTGTGGGGAGGCTCCCCACATACAGCTCTTCTCAATAGGGTGGAGTCAAAGGCTTTTCGTCTTATTAATTCTCCTCCTCTTACTGACTCCCTTCAACCTCTGTCTCTTCGCCGCACTGTTGCATCTTTATCTCTTTTCTAACGTTACTTTAATGGTCACTGCTCCTCTGAACTGTCTGCTTGCATTCCTCCACCTCTACGACGGGCGCGTAGCACCCGTCTGGCAGCAAACTCTCACCCCTTTTCTGTCCAACTCTCTAATGCAAGAGTTAACCGTTACTCCCAGTCCTTCATTTATGCAACAGGTCAGCTCTGGAACTGTCTCCCTCTGTCTGTATTTCCTGCTGCCTATGATCTCCAGTCTTTCAAACGCAGTGTGTCCAGGCATCTCAAAATGATCGGATCTTAAATTTGGCTCTCTATTGTATTTTGTTTTTCTCTTGGAGGGAACTGTTACTGCGGGCTCATGGCCTTTGGTTCCTTCTTCCTCGCATAAAAAAATAAATAAATAAATAACCCAGATCAATTTATGATAGGTAATGTAACGACCAGCGTCCTCGGACCACAATCTTGTCAAAGCCTCATTCATCAGTTGCCCCAAACCTCCCCGTTTTGATCCTGTTAGGGTGACTAGATAACATTTTGATAGGGCACACTGGGACTGATTTAGAAAATATATGGCTGATGTTTCATGGCAGCCTGTATTCTCCACCAAAATCAAGTCTGCCTAGCCCCACACTAATGACTGAATACCATTATTCAAACCCAATCTACCATTTACCAAAAGATCGAACTCTTCCGAATTATTCGACTGCAGCTTGGCATAGCAATGACCCACAAGTTTTTAGCATATAACTCTTACTTAAAAATAAAAAAAGACTACCGAACCACTCAGTCTTTTGGAAATTACAAGACACCACAGAAAACCATTAAGAAATCACTCCAAATCAAACTCTCTTCAGCACCAAGGATCCAGACTGGGGAGGCGGTGGCCGAATCGGTAGAGAGGCGGCCTGCGGTCCTAATGGACCCAAGATCGAATCCCGGCTGGGGCAGGGAACAGTTTAAGGGTTTGAATTTCCTAGAAGCAGACTTTCCTGATCTACCAGATGGCCCCCCGACATGTAAAAATACCCCCGCTAATATCAATACACCAATCCTGTATGAGACAGCCCTAGCATGCATTCAATATGGATGGTGGGTGTTAGCGCCGAAGTGGTGACATGTGGTGTTGGAGGACTACTGGGCCTTGGGATAGGTCACTGCCCCCGAGAAATAGGCCGTGAAGCCTTTGCCCAGAGTCGGACACGTAAAAAAAAAATAATAATAATAAATAATCCTAATGACAATAGAAAATTCTGGTCAACACTCACCTCCTCCAATAGTAATTTTAACAAGTCATCACCCAATCCACAACGAATATTTCCAGATGGAAAAAACTGTAAATCACCCTCCTGGAAAAGCTAAAGTTCTTGCCAGTACATATTTTGGTCAATTCTCACTTCCTTCAATAGTAATTTTTACAAGTCATCACCTGTTCCACAACAAAATTTTCAGATGGAAACACTGTAAATGACCCCCTTGGAAAAGCTAACGTTCTTGCCAGTACGTTTGAAAGGAACATTACCTTTGAGGATGTCAGGCAGAATGTTTCTGTACCAGAAATTGCTCCATTAAAGATACAGACAAGTTATGTATGAAGAATCCTAGTCAGTTTATCAACCAGTGAAGTTCCAGGTCCAGATGGAATTCTTCCCATCGTTTAAAAAAAAAAAAAAAAAAAAAGAAAGTGTTCCTCAGAACTTTCTGTTCTAGCTAAATTATTCAGATTATGCATTCGTCCTTCTTTATTCCCAATTTTTTGGAAAGAAGACAACATCCACGCACATCCAAAGAAAGCAAGCCCCTGTGATCCCTTTGATTACACACCCAAAACTATCACGTTTTTTCTTGGTGAAGTATTTAAGTTTGTCATTAATAAGCACATTTGTTAAGCATTTTCAATCAAACAACGCATTTACTGATGGACAGTGAAACATTAACAGTGTGGTTAAACTCTTGAATTCGATGAACCTCTGAAGTTCGATTTTTTTTTTTTTTTTTTTTTAGTTTATTCATGCAACCTTTAAACAGTTTCATGCAGCCTAGAGAAGGAAGTTAGGTTGTAAAGGGATTAATGGAGACTGATTCTAAGTACGTCACTACAAATGGTTTCCTCAAACTTAACAAAATTATCAGTATGTGGCAGGACACGTCTTGGGTGTTAAGTGTTTAACCATGGGATGTGTGGGGTGATGGATAGTGCACGGTGTTTGGGCTCCCTGCCAGATCCCAGACAACCAATATATCGGACAGGAAGAGAGACTAAGTGGCTTGTAGGCGGCTCTCCTAAGTGACTGCTTAACGAGTGTGTCGCTTGTTCGTTTTTCGATAATGTATTTCTTAGGTAATGGGTTTAATTCTCTCTCTCTCTCTCTCTCTCTCTCTCTCTATTTGCGTGGGTTTTGTGTGTGTGTGTTTGTGTGTGTAATCTTCCTGCCATTTCAAGTTAAAATAAGGTGAGTTTTCTTAATGCAAAAATCGGGCGTTTACAGTGTTTACTCCTTGCCACTTATTTTTTTCCTCCCAAAGTTGCCGATCCTCCTTTTTAACGCTTTGTTGTGTTTTTCTGGTGCCGAAATCCACTTGTGGCGCGATCTTGGGGCTATTTTTTTTTTTATCTCGCCTCAGCTCATCCAATTCGAATTTCTAAAATCTATCTATCTGTGTATCTATCTACTACGGAATCTTCTAAAATCCGTCAGTTCCGTATCATGTTTAACCACTTTATTGTTCCTACAAACAGCCAGTTTTATATTAATTTTGAATGGTTATCCAAGTGTGGGGGAATTACATGTGAATATACTCTCTAACCCCCTTGGCTCGAAAAGTATTTCCAAAGCACAGTCAGACTATCTAGGGGTAGGAAATATAAAAACTGAATATACAGTACGTCACCGGATTCAGAGACTTAGCTTTTCCATTACGATTTTACGGGGCTTTTGTTAACACCTTCATGCCAATGAAATACTTATAATTTTACCCATCATTTCTTCTATTTTTTTCCCCACCTTAAGGAGAGACACAAAGACTTGGAAGGGTTTATGGAGGATGATCCAAATCCCACCCCGTCATTCAGTTTCTAAAAAGTTAGCAATATTGTTTGGAGGCAGCAAAATACCCTAACCAAGTACATAATCGGAGTTATTGACGTTGCATATTCATGAGGATGTCAGGTTTATTTAATTTATACATAATAAGTGTAGATGGTATTATTCAAAGAACCAATTATTCTGAAGAGATTAATGATGGTTGAATCTTACCCCTAAGGTTTGAATGGTCCCCCCTCAGCTGAATGTAATTGTCAGTCGATAGTAAGGATATGATAAAAATTATGTTATTGAATTGAAGTGGTTAAAGCATTCTTGGGGTTATTTATGTTTATTTTACTTAAACCTTATCATTATTATGACGTATTTATAGATGCATTAGTATTGTATCATTTCCAAATATTTCTTCATGACTATCTATCTATCTATTGCCAGACGCCTCAATCCCGTTTGGGGTGGCCACAAACAAATCGCCTCCAAGTCGCCCTGTCCCCCGCCATTTCACTGCCCTGCTCCCAACTCACACCCCCCTCTCTCATATACCTCTCCACCCCATCCCTCCATCTCATCCTCGGCCTCCCCCTCCCTCTTCCCCCCTCCACCTCACTCACATACACTCTCTTCGTCAGTCTTTCACCCTCCATCCTCTCCACATGGCCAAACCACCTCAGTGTGTTCCTCATAACGCTTCCTATCACATCCACATCAACACCACAACGCTTCTTTATATCCTCATTGGTCAGCCTGTCTCTTCATGTGACTCCACAGGCTCCTCTTAAATAACTCATTTCCACTGCTCTCACTCTTGACTTGTGTCCTTCCAACAACGTCCAAGCTTCACTTCCATAAGTTAGAGTTGGTATCACAATACTGTCATGTAGTAACTTTTTCACTTCCATGCTCACTTCCCTGTTTCTTATCACTGCTTTCAAAGAACCAGCAACCTTTCTTCCCTGCTGTACCCTTTCAAGCACTTCACCCTCCAAACCTCCATCCTTACTCATCACACTACCCAAGTACTTAAACGTACTCACATTTTCCAGTTCCTCACCATCCAACCTCGCTGTACATTCACTGACTTCACCTCTCTCAAAGACCATCACTTTACTTTTCCCTACATTCACCTTTAGAGTCCGTTTCTTACACACTCTCCAAACTCATCCACCAAGCCTTGCAGCTCCCCTTCGTCTTCACTCAACAACACAGTATCATCTGCAAACAACAGTACAGGGAGTTTCCAAACACTATCCTCTCTCACCAGGGCCACTCCAACATCCACTACCCTACCTTGTACCTCTTTTATTACCCCATCCATGTACAGATTGAACAACCATGGAGACATGACCCATCCCTGTTTCAACCCAACTTTCAAAGAGAAAAATTCACTTAGTTCACCATCCACACGCACTGCAGCCTTCGCACCATCGTAGATACTCTTCACAGCATTCAACAACTTCCCATTTACTCCATATATTCTTAACACTTTCCACAGTCCTTGTCTATCCACCCTGTCATATGCTTTCTCCAAATCCATGAAAGCCGCATACAACTTCTTTCCCTTCTCTAGAAACTTTTCCACTAAAGATCTAAGAATGAATATCTGATCTACACAACCTCTTCCCTTCCTAAAGTCTCCCTGTTCTTCTCCAACTAATTTCTCTGTTCTTTCTCTAACTCAGTCAATAAGTATCCTACCATACACTTTTCCTTTTATACTAAGAAGACATCACTTTACTCATGACTAACATCATAATTTTTCCTATTCTCTTTTTGTTAATTAGCATTAATTATAGAGAAATAGGACACACGCACATTGCCAGTCGTGAAAGGACTGAAGTTGGTGGTGAGTCTCTTGAGTGTGTCATTTAGGAGACATGGTATGTGCTGGAGGTGGGATGGATTGAGGAGTGGTTGGAAGAAGTTCAGGGAGCTGTTACCTCTCCTGACAGTGAGAGGGCTCTCCCTCTGTGTAATGGATCTTTTTATTCGGCATGTGTTAGGAGTGTAGGCTAATCCTGTATGGTAGTGAGACCTGGACAATAGAGGAAGAGAATATTCGCAGTCTCAAATGTTCAGAAATGACAGTGATTAGGTGGATGTGCAGTGCGTCCCGAGTGCGAGACCTGGGTGGGCCAGGTTTGCGATGGAAGCGTTGAAAGGTTGGATGGGATTGGAGTGGATTGGTGTTGTGATGAGGAGGGGTAGATTGAGATGGTTTGGGCATGTGGAGAGGATGAGGGATGATAATTGGGTGCAGAAAGTGAGAAGTGTTAATGTTAGCGGTAGGGCAGCAAGAGGTAGATCGAGAAAGACCCAGGAGATCATTGAGTGTGACCTCAGGGATAAGAGACTAAATAGGGAAGCTGCCAGAGATCGAGCTGCATGGAGAGCCGCCATTAGGTGATCAAGGCCGATGCATGCAAGCATATTGGAGTCTTCAAAAACGAAACGAAACGAAAGGAAATGGCACTTTTTTTTTTTTTTAGCCATATTTAATTGGACAAAGTTTTTAGCTACGAAGTGTAATGATTCATGGTAAAGTGTCAGTTTGCCTTTAAAGGATGACTGAAACAAGAATTGTTTCAGGAAGTGTTAAGGATGCTGGAAAACATCATCGTGTATTGCCATATGTGTATTATGGATCACATTCAGGAAGCATTAGCTATGTTAACTGATGTATATTTTTTACTTTTATATCTACTAGAATGATCAGGAGTAGGCACTGTTTGTATATAACAATCCATGAAAGTTATTAATATCATCATGCATGAGAATACTTACCGACATCTTAATGCATACTCATATACTTCATATGCATACATGTTTGATAATCACTGTCATTTGAGCTCATTTACAAATTATATCAAATACATCACTAGAGGTGGTTTACTCGATGTACAAAAAAGGGTGGAAGAACACTGACTTCTCTCGTTTTTGAGACAGCTCTAATATCCTTTTCCGACTGACATCAGACAATTATAGTCAACTTAAGGTGACTAATAAGAACTCGAGCATGCTGGCATCTCCATTCACCCTTCCTTGGTCGGATAACTCTCTTTAGCAATGTATCCCGGGTAAAACCAGATCATTTACTTAACTGAGAGTGGGCCAAGGAGCATCAGTGTTAGTGTCACCATTCACTATCTCATGATCGGGAAAACTCTAGTAAGCTACTCCTGCTAAAACTAAGAGATAATATTAATTCAGATGAAAGTGAGTTCTTGGAGTTTCATAATGTTAGGTCAACTGAGCCTAACAATGACGCTTTTCTTATCGGACAATTACCTGCTTCCTTCTGCTTATGTTTTTCTTTGTTTGGCCTATTGCTTTACTCATTCTTCAATACCCTCACCTGACATCTTCCACCATTGCCTAATTCATACCACTTTCTGGTGCTTTGTCCTTCCTCACCGACAACCTTTCCTCACTTGATAGCCCCTCTGACTCTTCTTTTTAATCAGGCTACCACCAGGCGATTTTATTAATCTAATTTATTTGTCTGTAATAGTGAAGGTATTAATTAATGGTTATATATACCGCCTCCATTTCGAAAAGTCTATCTGAACTGTTTGCAAATAACATAGAATTAAAGAGACGTCATCACATTGAAGTGGTTCACCCCTTCACCTCGAGTGCGTTAATTCTGTTTTAACACTTATCTCCTAACGATTTTACTCTGACTAGGAAAGATTATAGAGTTAGAGAGGTTAGATACAGCCTTAATTTAATACCACAGTAATAAAAATTCCTACGAATCTATATTATCATGATCCGATTTCTCTATGTTTGTTTATTACCGAAATACAGCAAAAACGGGGCAACGTAGCGCAATGTTTGTTAGCGCAAGGTACCGTTAAAATTCTCTGACTTGAAGAATAAAACACTTTTCAGTCCAATCGGGCCCCCAGTTTCCGAGTTACGAGTCATTTCTGGCCTTTTGCCTCAAATTTAGTATTTGCTTTTAGCGTAGGGGATGGGTTCGTCCTTCGTCTGACATTGAATTTACCAGCATGACAGAAGAGAGAAGAATGACGTGTTTGTTGTATTATCATTCTCTCGCCTCTCCTTCCTCCCTCCTTCTACTTCTAAAATTGAATAGTATAATGGTATAGTATAATTTATTATAATAGCAAACACTACTATCCTGCGTCTCTCTCTCTCTCTCTCTCTCTCTCTCTCTCTCTCTCTCTCTCTCTCTCTCAACAGGTGTCCCAGCAGGATAAAAATAAGGGAAAGTTCATCTCACCGTCTCGCTCACGGCATGAGTAATTCAAATTTCTGTTACCTTTCGACTGAAAATAGAAAATGACGACATAGAACGCAGGCCGCCAAAAGGGGCCTTTAAACGAGTATTGAAAAAATTCATCCTTCTATACGAAAGATCTGTCCTGTTTTAATAAAAGTTTGTGAAGGTAGCATGAAAAACGAAAAACGACAATCAAGTGAATTGGTTACGCTAGGAGGTGGCCCAGATAAGGTGTGACCTGTTGACCTGCCTTTCATCACTTGGTCGTCCCTTGGACCTGTAGGTTGCACCACTAATCATACACATACATACTTTCAGTGTTCGACCGTCATTTTCTAACCTTCATTCAACACCTGTCCTACACCTTCCAATCGCACCTACATCCTCTCATCCACTAATACTTTAATACCGACACCAAGCCCGCCACAGTGAAACACAGTCAGGTAAACAGTCTACGGTAATGAAAAAGAAAAGAAGTACAGAAGACTGCATGGAACACTGATAGAGACTACAAGCATACACACACACACACACACACACACACACACACACATATATATATATATATATATATATATATATATATATATATATATATATATATATATATATATATATATATATATATATATATATATATATATATATATATATATATATATATATATATATATATATATATATATACACAATAATTAGCTCTGAGACACAAAAACACGTAAGTATACGTACGCATAATCATTCACAATCGGACACACAACCACGCTAATAACCATAAACAAATCATTCACAGTCAGGGACATATATACAGGCATATAAAAGTACACACATACAGGCACTCACAAATAAGCGCACACACTATTACACACACACAAAGCCTACTCTTCGTCCTCTCGCTCCTCTGTGTCATTAGAGCCATTTCAATATTCAGGAGGGGAGGGAAAGCGAGATGACAGAAAAAACGCTGAACTAATGCGACTTCCAGACACGACAACTCAAAAATAACTCCTGTCCTGAATAAATTACTGAGTCCCCCGGGGTGCGAGAGAGAGAGAGAGAGAGAGAGAGAGAGAGAGAGAGAGACTAATCATCGAATAAACTGGGAAGAGATTAATATAACTTGGGTGAGGTGTTTAAAGGTTGCATTTGTTTGCGAGTGACAATTTTAATCAAGATAATGGATTTTTCATATTAGCTGGGCTCTTAGCATACCCATTAACAAGCGGAGTATCTGTTTACCTCATTCATCAGGTAAACAAACAATATTATTATACCTTTGACCTAGACCAGGAGCTCAGTTGTGTTCACTAGTTGTCACTCCTGAAGAAACTGCCATAGGCGAAACGTTCAATAGATCCTGGGTTCTGTCTGTGCATTTAGTGTTTTTCATCTAGGGTTAAGAAGACATCAGAAGCTCAGAAGACGGTATTAATGCAATTATTACGACGAAGTAATTCGTAAAGCATTTTTATTATCTCCACACTTAGCTCATAAGTGAATTTTCAAGTTGAAGAGGATAGATACAGCCTTCATTTACCCTTTATTACGTGAACCGGTTCCTGAGTTGAGTAGAATCGTCTGACGTAACTAATAATGTAAACTAATACATCGTTCAGTTAAACCAGTGATTATAAACGATAAAACAAATAGGTGAGAAAAGTATCAAAGAACCGTCTGTGCCCACGAGACTGCTCTTCTCTTTTTCGCATATTTATTCTTGAACTTCTGCAAAATATCGTCTCCTCCCCCCCCCCATCCCTTGTGTCACTTGACTTTTAGCAAAATGGCGTCTTTACTTTTTTATTTGCTGTTAACGACGAACGATTTGTGTTGCTCATAAGTATCGCTCAGAATTGAAGGACATACAAACATGACCGTTTTACTTTAACGCGGAACAGTTTACTTACATGCGAGGAGATTCTTTGTAATGAGAGAGTTAACTATGCACCTTTTGCATTCTTTTTACCTCCTCATTACAGCTATGTAACCTTCCTCCTCCCCTCACCAACGTTTCATCTTCCTAAACACCCTGCTTCGTCAGTCAATATTTCCATCATTAGAGAATGAACAACAAAATTACAGTGAAAAAAAAAAAAAAAAAAAAAGGTACGGGGCACGGCGACACAGAAAGCCTGGGTGTCAGTTTCACGCCGCCCGGTCAACATCGCCATTTAATAACAAACTAATGTGTGAATAATTTCATCAAACTTCCTCCAAGTTTAATAATTGGAAAAATATATTTTCTTCACATCGGCCCAGAGTTAAACTGAGTTAAGGTACATCGTGTCCGCTCTTCATTTAGGTTGTACCGGTAACATATTCTGGAGAAAAAAGGACATTTAATTTCTGATAATATCGAATTCTCCATTTAACAGTTTAGAATGGACTACCATGGAGGATTTATTTACATACAGGTAATGATACACACTCCATTGTGTATATATCGGGTGTGTATTTCTCACTAATCTTGAGGCAAGCAGTGATGAGCAATCCAGACTTAACAATAGTGTTTAAGGATATATTTCACCCTGAATTGTAATTAAACAAACGAAATGACCGCTATATAAAGATCGCAGACTCTTTTAAACAGAATATATTATTTTCGATGACCGACCTCAAAACTTAAACATCTCAGGCCATATTACATAATAGAGTATATAGAGAGCCACGGCTCGAAGGATCGTTTTATCATGATTCTCTGACATCATTATCTGGTGCTGTACAGATCCTAACATGGCATAAAGTGTGTACATAAATTACAGTCAGAGTGTGATATCGGGCATTTCATGAAATCTCGAGCAATTTCATAAATTAACAGAAACAGGTTCCGTTTCACATCTAGTATACATATATATAGCTAGTATATTAAGCAGAACCAGCAAATTTAGTGAAAGAGAAGGAAAAAAAAACGCATTGTGAAGAAACACCAAATATAGTTATTCAAAAACTACATATCTCCCTCGTTTCGAGTTTTATTTATTATTTAATTCACTCTCATCTTAAATGTCGGGATCATCTGCCTAGACCCGGGGCAATGTAGGATTGGATGATGGATGGATGGATGGATTTTATAAAAATTATTCGGCAAGAAATTAGTCATTTGTTCTGCTTATAGCCCTAATTTATTATTCCAAAATTGGTGCAATTCTATCCGTTAACATCCCAACGGGCTATGTTGCTAACAGACAGATAGACAGACAGACAGACAGCTAGACAGAAAGACAGACGAAAACATAGGAAACGCTACGCTGTTGCAACTCTCCATCTGACCATTCAGCTGAAGTAGCACTTAACGCTACCTTTTCTCTTCATAAATAATCATCTTCACTTAGATCTTGTAAGAATATAAGTGAGGGGTTTGATGGTGTTCATATGCTATGCTAAAACACCTTTCCACAAGTCACATCCTTTCTCTTGGCCCTTTATAATAAATTCTGGATAAAAGGTTTCTTTCCTACTGATTGGCGTATGGCGATCATCCTTCCATTTCTTAAACCTGGTAAACCTGGACACCATCCTCAAGATTACCGTCCCATAGCCCTGACTAGCTGTTTATGTAAACTGCTTGAACGGATGGTCAATACTAGGCTCATGTGGCACCTTAAGTCCCGTAGTCTACTTTCTCCCGTACAATTTGGGTATCACAAAGCACGCGGCACCTTAGATCCCCTTCTCTGACTCGAATATTTCATCCGTTCTTCTTTTTCCCTCCGCCAGTTGGTCATTGTCGTCTTTTTTTATTTAGAAAAAGCCTACGATACGGCATGGAGGTATCATATTCTTCGTTGCCTTCGCTCCCTTGGTCTGCATGGTAACATGGACGTTTTTCTTATCCGTACCTTTCGTGTCCGTCTAAGAGACCACCTTTCCCGTGCCTTTACCAGCTGATGGTGTCCCCCAAGGCTACGTCCTTATTACTACCCTTTTTCTTATTGTTATAAATGGCACTCTCTTCTCTACCCCCTTCTGTTTCTGTCTCTCTGTATGTTGATGATTTAGCTATTTATGCTGCTGATTCAGATCTACCTTGACTCTAATCTTTTCTTCAGTCTGCCATTGATGCAGCTTCCAGATAGGCTATTACTCATGGTTTTCGTTCTTCTACCTCTAAGTTCTGTGCAGTAACGTTTACTCGTTCGCCAACCATACCACAGCCTTCTCTGTACTTATATAACATCCCTCTTCCCTACCGATCCTCTACCACATTAATTTCTTGGGCTCACAGTTGACTCTCGGTTAAATTGGAATGCACATAGGCCTATCTCTTCCCTCAAGTCTTCTACTCTTCATCGTCATCGTTTGCTACAAACGCTGTCTTATCTTTCATGGGGTGCTGATCGCGTCACACTTCTTCTCTTTACTCCGTCTTTATTCTTTCCAAACTCGATTATGGTTGCCAGGTGTACTCTTCTGCCTCCATTCGCACTCTTTCAAAGCTAGATCCTGTTCATCATACTGGTCTTCGCTTAGTTATTGGTGCTTTTCGGTCGACTCCCGCTACAAGTCTTTGTAGTGAGTCAGCCATTTCCCCCCCTCTGTTATTGTCGTTCTCTTCCCACTGTCAGGTCCTACACACGTCTCCTTCAGTTCCTTACGAATAAATTACTCCGCCCTCCCAGCCTTCTTCAGCTCTCTTTTCGCGCGGCCTCTCATTTCCTTCTTCCATTTCCCCTTCGGGTCACCACCCTTCTTCAGTCAATTAATTTTACTTTTCCTCCTATTCTTCCACTGCGTCCAGTTTCTTTCCCACCGTGGCTTCTGCCTGCTGCTGTGGTCTGCCCTTCTTTTCTCCCTTGTTCTAAGTCTTTTCTTCCCTCAGATATCCTTCGCTCCCTTTTTCTCGAACATATGTCCTGTCACTCTTCTGCTACGCCTATCTTCACTGACGGCTCTAAATTTTGTCATGGTATTGAGTTTGCTGTTGTTTCCTGACTCCTCCTTTCACAGTACGCTTCCCTTCATTGCCAGTATCCTTACTGCAGAGCTGTATGCTTTTTGCTCTGAAATCTCTTCTGCAGTTCTCTTCTTCCACCTTTGTTATAGTTTCCGATTCTTTCAGTGCGCTCACATCTTTACTCACCACGCCTTCTTTTCATCCTCTAATCACCCAGATTTAGGAGTGGTTTTTCCGTTTTTCTATTAAGAAAAAGTCGGTTCGTTTCTGCTGGGCTCCTGGCCACATTGGTGTTTCAGGTAATGAACAGGTTGACTCGCTGGCGCGCTCTGCTGCTTCCTACTCTAGGTCCTCTCTCCGCCCCATACCGGCTACTGATCGTTTCCCTTTCCTAACCTGTCTTCCGTGATCGCTGGCAGTCCTCATGGGACCAACAGGTTCATCACAAACTTCATAGTGTTAAACCCTCTGTTCTTCCCTGGCACACATCAACCCAGCGCAATCGTCGATGGGAAACAATCCTTGCTCGTCTTCGCTCGGATCATACCCGCCTACCTCATGGTCATTTGAGCCATGATCCTCAGCCCACCTGCTCACACTGTGACTGCCCTATGACTATCCATCATCTTTTTCTTGATTGCCTGTCTACTTTCCAACAACGTCTTGCAGTGTTCCCCTTCCTTTCCTCACTCCGTCGGTCCCCACAACTTTCTGATTTCCTAGGTGACTCTCCCACTGATTCTATTTCCAGTATTATCACTTTTCTTACTACACTTCATATCACACATTTAATATAATTATCTACCCCTCTCCCTTCCATCTTAGTGCCATATAGCCATATTTTGGCTTGGTGCTAGTTACCACCGCCAAGGAGGTTATGTTTTCACCTCTGTCCGTTTGTTTGTTTGTTTGTTGGTTTGTGAGCAAGATTACACAAAAACTACTGGACTGATTTCCACGAAACTTGGTAAACCAATGGGCCTTGGCCCGGAATACACTCAATAAAATTTTGATGCGGATCCGGATAATGGTGCGGAGCCAGGATTTTTTTTTTTTTTTACTTTCTTTAACATTGTGGGATAGGGCGTTGGCGGAGGCATGCGCTCTACTGAGTGCCATTCTAGTTTTTGTCATTGTTCCTTCCTTCCTTCCTTCCATCTGACAATGCTCATACTCTCCGCCTTCCTACACACCTAACCAAGCGCATAACGGCCCTCATCCCCCCTCACCAATCTTTTCTTTTAAAGGTGGGCTTAATGAGAACGCCTTGAGGACACATAACCTGGGCCCTTCATATTACTTGCGTAGGTCGCATTGAACTCTCTGGATTTTTTTTTTCATTATATATATATATATATATATATATATATATATATATATATATATATATATATACAGTATATATGTAATATAAAAAGTAATATATATATATATATATATATATATATATATATATATATATATATATATATATATATATATAAACTACTTAAGACACAGCATTCAACCTATCAAAAGGCACCAGTTCACTATAAGACACATAACTATGCGAAATTTCTTGACTGTGTAATGAATACTTTCTGAGTACTGGCTCGGAAACGAAATTTCTAAGGCCCGGCCAGCCGCCCTGCCACCCAGCACTACTGACGGACACCTATTGATCCCAGTATTAACGACATCCACCTCTTACTTTGTCAGGTGGAGGGTTAAAAAAAAAGAAAGAAAAAAATTAAAACCATAACCTCCTTGGGGACGCAAATACTAGAATACAAAACTGCGAACATTTTCCCAAAGTAATATCAGACGTTCTTTATGATACAAAGCAGTTGATACAGAGTTCGGAATATAGAGACCTTTACCAATATCATTTTCACGATCGGAGTATTTCTAGTATTCATTTCCAGTTAGCGGTAGATGAGGTAATTCTGCCCAGGGAAAGCCATTGGAGACTGAGAATGCTGAATAGTAAAAAAAATACATATGACGAATGAATACTAACTAAAAGAAAAATAAGGGACAAAACAGCAAAGGAGAGAAAGATGTGGAAAAAGAATTAAAACAGTGGAGAAAATAAAACCGAAAGTGGAAAAGTAAGCACATAGAGTAATTGAGATGAAGAAAGAAATAAAAAAAAGTGGATGGAAGAAGATAAAGTTGTGAAGGAAAAAGAACTGATAGTGGGAGAAAGAAAAAAATGGAGAATGAAGAGAAAAAGTCTCGAGAGGAATGATACGGAAGATAAAAGAAGTGAAGGGAGAAGAAAAAGAGTAGGAAAGAAAATAAAAAAAAATCCAGCAGTCAGCAAAATCACTAAATCTAAAAAATCTGAGACAAATTTTAGGGATCGAAAAAGTAAAGTGAGAACGGAGGAGGAAAGAGAGAATAAATGAAGACAAAAAATAGAAGAAAGTGTAACGGAGAATTGGAGGAAATTACAAAGAAAAATAAAGAAAGGAGAAACACTGCAGGAAGACAAAAATAACCAGAGACCAAAATGGTTATTGAGAAAAGTGGGTGTAAAAGAATACAATACACGCATTGAGAAACTGAGGAAAAATGAATGGAAAAGTTGCATGACGAGAGAGAGAGAGAGAGAGAGAGAGAGAGAGAGAGAGACCTGGCAGTCTTTTTTAAAAAGTTCTCTAGATATATAACAAATAGATAGATATATATATATATATATATATATATATATATATATATATATATATATATATATATATATATATATATATATATTTTATGTGACCGACTCTGGGCATAGGCTTCAAAGCCTGCTTTCAAGGCCCAGTAGTCCTCCTACGTACCGAACACCTCTACATGCCACCACTTCGGCGCTAACACCCACCGTCCATACTGAATACATGCTAGGGCTGTCTCATACAGGACTGGTGTATTGGTATTAGCGGGGGTATTTTTACGACATGTCGGCGGGCCTTCTGGTAGATGAGTAAAGTCTGATTTCATGAAATTCAAATCCTTAAACTGTTCCCTGCCTCAGCGGGATTTGAACCCGGGTCCCTCAGGACTGCAGGCCAACTCTCTACCGATCGAACCACCGCAGATGTATTGATAGAAAAAGGTTTCGTAGATGGATAGGTAGGTAGATACAAAAATAGATAGATAGATAGATGAGAGTCAAATAGACACAGTGAAAGGAGAGGCAGACAGATAGATGCAAAGAAAGAGAAAAAATAAGGATGAACAATATTGCCAACACTTCAGAGGGAATGCAAGATGGTCTCCACACAGCTACCGTACACTGGCATGCTTCTGTGTATATTGGCATGATGACTAATGAACATAAAAAAAAATTAGGACCTGAAAATTGCGTGTTCAAATGGTTAGACTTTCGATCCCATAAAACCCTTTCAGAAACTTAAATACTAAAGAAAATGCATAGGACTGTTGACCCAAGAGCAACTGTGCCAAATCTGAATGCCAACTGATAAAGAATTAAAGTAGCGGGGACAAGTAATATATATATATATATATATATATATATATATATATATATATATATATATATATATATATATATATATATATATATATATATATATATATATATATATATATAAGTCACGGAGGAAATACAGCAGCTCTTAACACTTTAATGTGGTAACGTGATGAATATCTAAGGTATAATGAAAAAAATTGACTTGGACGTAACGAGAAAAGAAATGGAAAAAGAATGGGTGTAGAAAGGAAATGTCACCCTGTCAAAAGGCGGTCACGGGCGGGTTATGTCGTAGTGTGGGGTTATTCTCTCTCTCTCTCTCTCTCTCTCTCTCTCTCTCTCTCTCTCTCTCTCTCTCTCTCGATGTTACGCTGGTCTAGAACGCATCTTGTATTCGTCTAAAAGTGTTGCTGTTTATTTTTAATACGCATTTTTCACAATAATCATTCTCACTTTTTAGCTGTCTTGCATTGATTGAAGGACTGGTGGTCGGGATAAGGTGGAAATGATGTGATTGTGTGTGTGTATGAGAGAGAGAGAGAGAGAGAGAGAGAGAGAGAGAGAGAGAGAGAGAGAGAGAGAGAGAGAGAGAGAGAGAGAGAGAGAAGAGGGAGGAGAATGGAGGGCGAAAAGTTTCAGTTTCTCTTTTTTCTCATGTCAAAATGTCATATGCATATCCCACTCTGAGCAACACACACACACACACACACACACACACACACACACACACACACACACACACACACACACACACACACATGTGATTCAGCCGATATGTTGCTGTTGTTGAATTGACGTCCATTTGTTAATGCTTTATATGACATACTTTTACTCTTAATACCTTTGTGTGTTGTTATTCAGCCTGAGAGGGACCTAGTTAACTGTGAGACATTTAACAATATCTTTTCTCTTCTTCACTTTTATGATGATTTTTATTGCTGCTAAAATGGGACGCTAATTATTATTATTATTATTATTATTATTTTGATTATTATTTTGATGATGATGATGATGATGATGATGATTATTATTATTATTATTAACACTCTTATTACTATTACAATTATTATTATTATTATTATTATTATTATTATTATTATTATTGCTCTATTTATTACTTTACTTTTCCTGGGGGGGGGGGGAGAGGTTTGTGGGCTCGGGAATGTGAAGGGTTAATCTCGATATTGGCAGTTTCCCTTTGTTATTTTATCCACAGGATGGTGAGGAGAGGATGGGGTATGAGTTGCGGCTGACAGGGAGAAACTTTGGCTTTGATTCTCTTTACTTCTTCCTCCCGTAGCGTCTTTTTCCTTGGGAGTGGTGGAAAGAGGGGGAGGGGGGGAAGGACAAAAACTGTTCTTTTTTGTCATCCCACTACCTTCCTCTCACAATTTTTCCCCTTGGGCTCAGAGGGAGAAGTGGAATTTAACCGGTAAAAATTCTTTCTTGTGTGTGTGGTGGGGGACGTGCTAATGCGTGAGTGCTTGTTTGCGTGTGCTTGTGCTCTTTAGGGGGTGGGGGAGGGAGGGTGACTTTAGTAAATGACGGCTGAAGAGACAGAGAAGACAGGGATACTTTTTTACCTTCCCCTGCGGCGTGGCAATGAAGGGGAAGAAGCAAGGAAGACATGGGGTGGAGAAAGAGATGGGGTTGACAACTTTTTTTTTTCTTTTCCTTCACTAATAGCACTTTAAGGAGAAGTGGGGAGGGTAGACAGAAGGGGTGATAAACTTAGGCTACAAAAGGAAGAAATTCTCTCTCTCTCTCTCTCTCTCTCTCCTCATCTCCTCCTCCTCCTCCTCCGTGGCTATTTTTCTTCCATTGAGTGTGGGTGTTTTTTTTCCCCTCGGGGAGGAAGAGACGAGATGGCAGAGTAAGGGTAGAAAGAGGGGACATTATATTCTTATTCCTTCCCCTCTCCCCGCACCCTAGGTGTTGCATAGTGGATGGGTGTGTATAAGTTGCGTAGTGGAGGGATGGGTGGATGATGTTTGGTGGAAGGGTGGATGGAAGTTGTATGTTGGAAGCGTGGGTGGGTGTCTTACAGGGGAGGGGTGGGTGGGTGTCTTATAGTGGAGGGATGGGTGGGTGTTGTATAGTGGAGGGGTGGGTGGGTGTCGTATAGTGGAGGGGTGGGTGGATGTTGTGTAGTGGAGGGATGGGTCTGTGTTATGTAGTGGAGGAATGGGTAGGTTGTGTAGTGAAGGGATGAGTGGATGTTGTATGCTGGAGAGATGGTTGGGTGTTTCATAATAGAGGGATGGGAAGGTGTTGTACAGTGGGGTGAAAGGATGGGTGTTGTACAGTGGGGTGAAAGGATGGGTGTTGTATACTGCATGGATGGGTCAGTTGTTTAGTGGAGGGGTGGGTGGGAGTTGTATAGCGGACGGTTGGATTGGTACTGTATAGTGGAGGGATGGATCGACATTGTATAATGAAAGATTGGTTGGGCGTTGTCTAATGGAAGAGTGGGTGCGTGTGTAAAGTGGAAGAGTGGTATGGTTTTGTGGGGTGGGTGGGTAGGTACTGTGTTGTCGGAGTGTGGGGGCAATGTTGGTGTTGTGTTGTGGTGGTGGAGGAGGAGGGTCTGTGCAGGTGCTATGTTGTGGTGGTGGAGAAGGGGCAGTAAGGATGTTTTGTTTGGGGGGTGGGGGAAGAGTAGTGTGGGTGTTGTATTGTTAGTGGTGGGGTGGGGCAGTGTGGGTGTTATGCTGTGGGGGTGGGGGAGGGGCAGTGTGGGTGTTGTGTTGTGGGGGGGTGGAGGCAGTGAGGGTACTGTGTTATTAGAATGAAGAAAGAGCAGTGTGGGTGTTGTGTTGTGGGGTTGGAGGAGGGGCAGCGTGGGTGTTGTGTTTTAGGAGTGGAGGAAGAGCAGAGTGGTCTTTTGTTGTTGGGGTGGGGAGGGGCAGTGTGGATGTTGTGTTGTGGAGGCTGTGGACGGACAATGTGGGTGTTGTGTTGTTGGGGTGAAGAGGGGCAGTGTGGGTGATGTGTTGTGGGGGTGTCAGAGAGGCAGTGTGGGTGCTGTGTTGTGAAGGTGTTACAGGGGCAGTGTGGGTGTTATTATGTGGGGGTGAGGAGGAGCAGTGTGGATATGGGGTTGCAGGGATGAGGACGGGCAGTGTGGGTGTTGTGTTTTGGGGGGTAGGGGAGGGGCAGTGTGGATGTTGTGTTTCTGTGTGTAGGGGAGGGGCAGTGTGGATGTTGTGTTCCTGTGGGTGGGGGAGGGGCAGTGTGGATGTTGCTGAAAGGCTGGTGCTGAAGATTCATGGAATGTCCGCTGGCAAGACGTGCGCCGGCCTCGCATGATTAAACATTTGGAAGCATAATTTTCTGAGAAGGGCAAATAGGCTGTGCTTCTTCTGCAGCAAGGAAATAGGCACCGCAAAAAATTTTATTTATAACCCCCGTATTTTATTCTGGCTGACGCATGTGTGTCTTAGATAGAAACTGGTCGTTTTTTCTAATTGTTCCAACAGCCTCTTTAACCATTTCGGAGCATAAACATATTTTATTCTCGTTAGTACGAGACATTTTTTTCCTGCAGTTTGCGGTTGACCTCTTTCAGCACTGTGATTAGGAAAGGCTTTATTTAACACCTCTGGATCAAAAAGTCTCTCCACAGCGAAATGCAGTCGTCTGCAGATAGGAAGGGGGAAAAATAATGTACTTGGGCTGAAAAGCTTAACCCTTTGACTACACTGATGCCACTTTCGTCTTGATCAAGCTACTGCCAGACGATCTGATTCAGTTTTGGAGTGCACAGTAGTTGTGAAAAGTTTGGTAAACGGTATATTAATACCCTCCATTTCGAAAATTCTCTTTTAAACTGAGAAAAGTAACTGGGATATAGCAAGAATTAAACAGAAAATACGGTGTTTAGTAAGGGGCAAATATTCTGCTGTTACTAATACATTAGCGGACTTGGCGTATGAGCAACACATAAACATCAGTCGGGGCCAAGTTCGTGTGCTGTACGAGTCGATTCGAATTTCCAAGATCCAGTTGCATATATTTCAACCCTTTGGTAATATAAAACCTCTAGGAACATGGGTCAGTTACCTACCCTCAGTGTTCTCGACTATGTTAGCCTGGCCTTTTAATCACTGCATAAACACCTTTTACATCCACCGTCGAAGTTGGACGGAGGTTATCTATTCATCCTTGCCTGTTTCTCAGTTTGTGTACAAGATATCTCAAAATATTGTAATCTGATTTCAATGAAATCTGGTGGGTAGGTGAGCAGATGGTCAAGGAAGAGTTGACTAGGTTTCGAGGTGGATCCGGAGTCGGATCCAGGATTTTTTTTTTTTTTTCACTGGCGGACGTTTGTGCTCTCGGTGTTTGTTTAGCAGGATAAAATAAGACCGTAGAACTAACTGGAAATACATAATTATACTGTAGTAGGAAAGAGGAATTGCAGCACTAAATCATACATTTTATAGGCGTTGACTGAGGTGTGCACTCTCGGTGATTTTCTTTTCTTTTCTTCTTTATTACTTACGTCCCCAGGCACGGTAGTTAATTCCTTTAGGCGGAAAACATCCTTCTCATTTTGTACTAGCAAATGTCATACTATTTTGTTTAACTTAGGTAACCCATCTCGAAGTGAAGAGAATGGAACGTGTCCCTTAAGCTGAATAAAATCGTCTGAAGACAGCAAGAATTAAATATGGAAAAGACGTCCTCGGATGGATGGGATTAATGAAGGCCACATCTAACCAATGGATTTGGAAAAATCTCCCCGAAACTGAATAAATTTCTTTAAAGAATGCAGTAACATGCAATCAAACATAAAAACCTCAAAGATAAAAAAGATTTCTCCGTAGGTAAGGGACTGAGCCTTAGAAAAAGTGTCTTCGACTCTTGAAAAAACAGCTGGCTAGATATTTCCACTGTTTCCCCTGGCGACCGATGATCCTCATTCCCGGTAAAGCAAATAGATACGGCAAGATGAAAAGCTTTACCATGAAGAAAGGAACAAAGTGCATGCTGCAGTGGTAACTTTTCAAGCTTTTGAGTTTGGCCCACCCAGCAAGCGTTTACAAAGGAAATGAGGCGATATTTTGAATGAAGATTTGGACCCGTATATTTAAACGCACCTAGGGTTAAGTTGTGTGAAGATTGATTATACGTTTATTTTCATTCAGATAGCCACCAATGCCTTCACTGTCAAAGCAGGATGATCATTAGAATGACAAACACGAAAAAACAAGACCGTCTGTGACAATATGACTATTGTGGAGACTTTCCTGTCTTGTAGATTAGGTGGAATGCTATGAAGATGGTTTTCTTGATCCCCTCAGGCAGTGCCAAGGGTTATGGTTCCAGGAGAGAGATGTTTGTTTCCTCGCTATAATATGGCTTTTTTTATATCAAATGTAAATGTTATTCTATATCAGAGTACATTTGGAAGCCGCAAGAACAGAATGAAAGAGATGGTTCCTGTGACGTACCCTCAGCTTCGTAACATTGTCTAATGTTGGCTGGAATAAATTACTAGAGTTACTCCCATCATGAGAGAGTTAATGGCCACAGTTTTAACACTCCTGTGCCTCTGTAACTCATTACAATACAAAATCGTCTGAGAATAGCAGGAACGAAATATGCAAGAATAAGTTATCATGAGAGTTAGTGGTGACATTTTTCCCCACTCTCAAGCTCTTATGGCTTCCTCTCATACACTCAGCTGACGCAATCTGAGATTTATTGCTAGAATTATCCAGGGCGTATTTTATATATATATATATATATATATATATATATATATATACCAGTAATATGGTGTATGGATTATTTTTTTTTTACCCAATTGTTTTTCCTTCCTCCGTTCTGGTATTTATAAAAAAAAAAAATATGTATTCTCTCTCTCTCTCTCTCTCTCTCTCTCTCTCACACACACACACACACACACACACACACACACACACACACACGCTTGGAGCATTTCTAGCAATAAATCCCAGCTAGAGGCAGCTGGGTATATTCATCTAACTGCAAGCTATAGCAACGTGAAAGTGAAGTAAAATTTCACCTCTAACAAATGTAAGGGGAAAGCTAAACAGTAACAGTAGAGGAAAGTGAACAGAAATGAAAGAGAAAAGTAACAAAAAAAAAAAAAAAGAGGAAAGAGCGAAAACAAATAAAAGTGCTAAGCTAACAAAAATAAGCATAATAAGAAAGGGAAACAAATAAAGGAGGGACTTTTTTGTGTCTGACTCAGGGCTTCTGCTTGACAGTTTGCTTTCTAATGTAAAGACCCAGCAGACGTCCTGAGTACCCCACACTTTCTCGTGTCACAACTTCGACACTAATACCCACCGTTAATATTAAATACATGTGGATTTCATTCAGAACTCGCTGCAGTGGCATAAGGGGAGTAGTTTAAGGATATGTCAGTGGTTCTAGTGCGATATAAGAAAATTCGGTTTTAGCAAAATTAGAATGATCAACTTTTCACTCCCTCAATTTGGAACTGAACTAGCGTCTCTGTGGTCATCAGCCAACTTCTCTAACCACCAAACTACCACAAAACTTAAAATGGAAGGTGTAATTACAGGTGGCGACAAAGGGTCGCCCCATCAGTATATCATTAACGGGCAGCAAAAACATAAATTGCGACTTTTTACCATTTTTGTCTCCAGAGTAATGGTGGCCATATTTCACTTGGGACCGGGGCTGTATTAGGTCTTTTTCCTTCTTCGCGGTCTCCTCATCCTCATCCTTCCTTCGTTCCTCCGCTCATTCACGCCCTTCGTATTTCTCTCTCTCTCTCTCTCTCTCTCTCTCTCTCTCTCTTCTTTATGTACAGTAATTTTTCTGTCGCTCATCTTTCTGCCGGGGTTCTTCCATGTCGTATTGTTCCTGCTCATTCTTCTTTTACGCCCTCTATCCCGATATAACTCTTGTTAAATTTCCTGCACGTACGATATTGTACCAGCAGTGAACTTTATCTGTTTAAAGAGAAGTACGATCGTTGCGTCTCTCCCGTGTGTGTGTGTGTGTGTGTGTGTGTGTGTGTGTGTGTGTGTGTGTGTGTGTGTGTGTGTGTGTGTGTGTGTGTGTGTGTGTTTGCGCGCGCGCGTAAATGAGGTATAGGTGGGTAGGTGAGGGACTCATGGGCAGGAGGGCTGCTAGTCTGATGGTGTGAGGTGGATGAAGGTTTGACTGAGAAAGGAGAAGGAATGGGACAGTGGGTGAAAAACTGAGGCTTTTATAACATACTCCAATGCAGGCATAGACAACTTTTCTGAGTTGGCGGGTGGATTTACCATTTTGGTATCGATCCGAGAGCGACTTTCCGTCAGAATGATTCTAATTATATTTATATTGTCAACTAGATGCAAGTTAATAAATATAAATTGTCATCTATTTTCATAATTGTTATAAGAGCAAGTTAAGAAATAATATATATGTGATAGCCAATACTGTATGTTGTACCACTGGACATTTTCAACTACACTATAATGCACTGCGAACAAAGGCGTATCCTTGCGTTTTGAAAGAATATCTTCGCTACACGATCGATTATTTTGGAAAGATGCAAGATTTATTCACATTTACTTACCCATGATTCATACTAAAAGTAAAAATGAATATGTATAAATTTAAGAATATTAACACCGAGTAAGTGCCAGATTTGGTACATGTGTTGTGAAATGTAATTTTTCCTCAGAGTATCAGATATGGAACGACAGTAACAAAAAAGTGCCACTCGCATTTTAAAGGAACTTCTGGTGAAAATTCATGTAATTATAACATGGTTCTGTGCGACGAACAGAGGTTGCACCCGGGCCTTAAGTTGCCCATGTCTGCTCTAAAATGTATAAAATCTCAAGCACTGGCCAGATAATGCGAGTAATAAATGTTGTCTCGACCATGAGATGGTTAATAATGAAATTATTTACACACAAGCTTGTATGACTTACACACAGACTTATAAAATCATCCGGCAGTAGTTAGAAAATGCTGGAGTTATGAAGGCCATTAGGTGGCTAATTGATCAATTTATTATGAGGTATATGAGTGAGGAGGATGTGAGCTGGGAGCAAGGCAGTAAAATGGCGTTGAACAGGGCGATAAAGAGACGATTTGTTTGTGGCCACCCCTTACGGGATTGAGACGCCTGGCAATAGATAGAAAGGCAACATTCACATTCCGTTCCTGCTATAGCCGAATGAGTTTTAAAACTTATTGGAGCTCATTCTCAAAGTGTACTAATATTATTATGTAAGGTTGCGCCCAAATTTTCAAAGAGGGAAATGAAGTAGACGGGAGGAATCAGAAGAGAACCAGCATGGAAGAGGATGCAAATGGGGCAGCTAGGGACTTCCCTGACGCCTGATGGCAGGGCGGGTTGAGGCGCCCCAGCCGGATGGGGTTGCAAGGGTTTCCATCCATGGGTTAGTTGGGGTTGTTTGTTCGCATAATGCCACACGTGGATGAGTGAGGATGATCAGCCTCGCCTTAAGTGTCGGACTGATTAACCTACCCCTGGGCCTGTACGCTTTTCATGGGTCATACTGTAATATGGTTCGATGATGAATGGATGGACCAACAACCTTTAAAATTGAGGTTTTGAATTTGCCGGCAACTTGACACTTGTGGGGATAAGTAAGAATCGGCATAGAATGGGAGGGAAAAAAAGCCAGACAGAGGGAAGGGGTTGTGTTGTACGGTTTTAGTTTTGTAGCTGTGGTGTTGTGTAGGTACAGTGGTAGTATTATATGGTTGAAGAACTGTGTGGGTGGAGTAATGTTTGTGCTGTGTGATGGCTACATTCTTTGGTCCTAACTCTAATTTCGTTCAGTCCTAACCTTAGTGTTCTTCGGTTCTAGATCACAACTGAATTGCATCCATTAAGAATGTTCACCTAGTCCCCCGTCTTTCACTTAAAGAAATAGGATGCAGGTGAAAGATTTGGAAGAGTATCTAGATGAATTCTATGTACATTTTTAACGCTAGTGAAGTGACTGCATGTAAAACTTTAATACAAATCATAAAAGCAACTACCTAATATTAATGGTTCTTCTTTTTCATAATCCATGTTAGTGAATGTTTTTTTTTTTTTTTTCTTGAAAAGTTTAATGTTTACAATGAATTTCGAGAAAGTGTTTGTGTCCGTGGCATGACTTATACCGCTCTAAGCATTTCATTTTCTCTTGGTTAAAGATCCACCTCTTTCTACATATTTTTTGATGTGATAAATGAATTCCACAGTGGTGAAACTTAATATTTGCCATGAACTTTTCCACAACAGTTCTCCAAGTATCGTTCGTACAGGAGTGAGGCGATGATATCCTAGAAGGTCAGTGTAGCTCCTGATGCCCCAAAATGAACGGTCAATTATCCTCGTAGTATTTACATGATAACAATACTGACCAGAAAATCTCGTAACGCATCCTCATAAAAGTAAACTTACCATTTTGTATTAACCATCGTCTGTGGTGGCAAATTGTCTCGCGCGAAGTGTGCAACATATTCCTATGGATTAAATGTGCGTTTTCATGTATACTTTTGGACTTATCTTGGCCGGTGTACACTCTTTTCATGTTTTTATAATGTTATTTTGTTTACATTTTATGTTCTTTACTATTTTTGTCATTCTTTTAATCTTTTCCTCATACCACTCATCTTACAAAGCGCTTTCTGTATCATTCAGATCCACTCAACGACGTCTTTTTGTCACATTCATTCTACTTTTTGATGGTTTGGTGTATATTAACACCCTCAGGATCCTGTGACACACTCTCATCTGAATAGAAGTAATCCAGCATAATCTAGAGAGAGAGAGAGAGAGAGAGAGAGAGAGAGAGAGAGAGAGCTGTGCCAACCATAGGAGAGCTACCATTCTAATATTAACATTCAGACTCCTACGACTCGCTATCAGCTGAATGAAAGTATCTGACGTTAGCTGGAATTAGATAATAGGTTAATTCCGACCATGGAAAGGTAAAGTAACAAGGTTCTGTAAACATGTAAACTGGTAAAGTATCAAAGTCTGTAAGGATACACAGAAGAAACAAAGACTTTTCTTTCATTAAAGTTATCATCATGTATCAACTGAGTAGTATGAGAAAAATATGCAGCTCAGAGATTTGATCCTGAAAGTAAGGAGACTCGAAAGCAGAATATTTATAATGCAGAACGCCAGTTAACTTCTTTATGCCCAGGGACGTTTTGTTTTTCTTCCATTTGCCAGGATATTATCCCAGGCTTATGACAAGACTTTTCAAAGTGGAGAGGTTAGATACAGCATTCATTTTCTTCTTCTCTCCAAGGGAGCTCTCCTAAGCTGAATAATGTCGCATGTTAGCGGCAAGAACACGAACTGAAACTACCCCACCGGAATATAGGACTAATGGAAGTAATGAGAGGACACGTCATATAATAACAAGACCGTTGTTGTTTATATTTTGATTATTGCTTTCATTTTCATTTTTCACTCTGATACCTTCATCTCATTATCTAGCTCCATTTGTTCAGTACTTCAGTTTCCATCCGTCCAACTTCTCTATTAATCCATTTTCACCCTTGTCTCCCCACATTAATATCCTCACTCCTGATTCTCACCCATTCATTGAGACATCCCATTTTGACTTTCCAACCCATCACTCCTTTCTACAAACCTATTAATGCATTTCTCCCCCTACATTCATCGCTTCTCCTCGATCTTCTCTAAATTTTTTTGGTATCCCCAATTTACATCTCCCTCTTGTCTCCCACTCTTTCTAGGAACCCAATATCACATTTCTCTCGTAACATTCTTCTCTTCACCCGAAATTTTCCTCCACATTTCTCAAGCGTCCTCACTTGTCTCTCCGCTCACACATAGCTATCCTTTATTTCCACTGACCTGTTTTTCTTTTTCGTTTTCTATCTCGTCTTGCTCACCTTTACCTCCGTAACCATTAGTCCACTACATCTTCCTTTTTTTTTTTTTTTTTTTTTTTTTTTTTTTATGCGAGGAAGAAGGAACCAAAGGCCATGGCCCGCAGTAACAGTTCCCTCCAAGAGAAAAACAAAATACAATAGAGAGCCAAATTCAAGATCCGATCATATTGAGATGCCAGGACACACTGCGTTTGAAAGACTGGAGATCATAGGCAGCAGGAAATACAGACAGAGGGAGACAGTTCCAGAGTTGACCTGTTGCATAAATGAAAGACTGGGAGTAACGGTTAACTCTTGCATTAGAGAGTTGGACAGAAAAGGGATGAGAGTTTGCTGCCAGACGGGTGCTACGCGCCCGTCGTAGAGGTGGAGGAATGCAAGCAGACAGTTCAGAGGAGCAGTGACCATTAAAGTAGCGATAGAAAAGAGATAAAGATGCAACAGTGCGGCGAAGAGACAGAGGTTGAAGGGAGTCAGTAAGAGGAGAAGAGTTAATGAGACGAAAAGCCTTTGACTCCACCCTATTGAGAAGAGCTGTATGTGGGGAGCCTCCCCACACATGAGAGTTGTACTCCACACAGGGGCGGATAAAACCTCTGTATAGAGTCAACAATTGTGCAGGGGTAAAGAAAGAGCGGAGTCGGCTTAGCGCACCCAATCTCTTAGAAGCAGATTTTACAAGAGATGTAATATGATCTTTCCAAGATAAGTCCCGAGTAAATGAAACCCCAAGCATGTTCAAGGATGATGCAGGATTAAGCTGAATATTATTAAACATTAATGGGTATACCTGTGGAAGATTTTGTCGGGTTGATAGGTGTAAGAACTGAGTCTTAGATGCATTAAAGACAACCATATTATTTTTACCCCAGTCAGTGATACGAGCCAAGTCAGACATTAGGTGTGCCATAGCCTCATCCCTTGTTTCTTGAAGCAACTGTTGAGATGGGCGTTGCGGGAACCGAATGGAAAGGTGAAGGGTGGAGTCATCAGCGTATGAGTGGATAGGATTAGATGTACAGCTTAGAAGATCATTGATGAATAAAAGGAAGAGAGTTGGTGATAGGACAGAGCCCTGAGGAACACCACTGTTGATAGATCTAGGAGAAGAACGATGGCAGTCTACAACAGCGGCTATAGAACGACCAGAAAGGAAGCTAGCGATGAAGGCACAGATAGAAGGATAGAAACCGTAGGAGGGCAGTTTGGAAATTAAAGATTTATGCCAGACTCGATCGAAAGCCTTTGAGATGTCAAGTGCAATGGCAAAGCTTTCGCCAAAGTCCCGAAAGGAGGATGACCAGGAGTCTGAAAGGTAGGTGAGAAGATCGCCAGTGGAGCGTCCCTGACGGAACCCGTACTGACGATCGGAAAGAAGGTTGTGATAGGAAAGATGCCTTAAAATTTTTCTATTAAGAATTGACTCGAAAACTTTTGAAATACAGGACGTTAAAGCAATTGGACGATAGTTGGAGGGTTGGGAGTGGTCACCCTTCTTTGGGACTGGCTGAATGAGAGCAAACTTCCAGCAAGAAGGAAAGGTACAAGTTGACAGACAAAGGCGAAAGAGTTTGCCTAGGCAGGGTGTAAGCACAGAAGCACAGTTCTTGAGAACAACAGGAGGGACCCCATCAGGCCCATATGCCTTGTTAGTACTGAGGCCAGTGATGGCAGAAAATACATCAACTGAAGAAATTTTAATGTCAGCCATGAGGAAGTCAGAGGGAGAAGTGATGGAGGAACAGCACCGGAATCGTCTAAGGTGGAATTGGAGGAGAAAGTCTGTGCGAAGAGATCTGCTTTATCAGTAGAAGAAATAGCTACAGAACCATCAGAGTAGAAAAGAGGAGGGAAGGATGATGAGGTAAAGTTGTTAGAAAGATTTTTGGCAAGGTGCCAGAAGGAGCGGGAAGAATTCAAGTTGGAGAGTTGAGAGCATTTAGTATGGATGAAATTATTTTTAGTAGAGCGAAGAACAGACTTAGCACGATTCCGGGCAGAAACGTAAAGATGATGTGATTCAGGTGTGGGTTGGCTCGGTACCTTTTGTAGGCCCTCTCCTTGTTGCGGACAGCATTAGAACAAGCGTGATTAAACCAAGGCTTTCTTGCGTTAGTCAAAGGATATGAGAAAGGAATGTATGCTTCCATGCCCGAGAGAATAACCTCCGTAATGCGCGAGGCACACTCAGATGGCTCCCGACCATGGAAGCAATAATCATTCCAGGGAAAATCAAAGAAGTACTGCCTGAGGGCCTCCCAGTTCGCGGCTCCAAAGTGCCACAGACGACGTTTCCCTGGAGGGTCCACAGGCCGTACCGGAGTGATAGGACAGGTTAAGGTAATAAGGTTGTGATCGGAGGAGCCCAACGGAGAGAAAAGATTAACAGAGTAAGCAGAAGGATTAGTTGTGAGGAAGAGGTCAAGTATGTTGGAGCTCTCTCCAAGGCGGTCAGGGATACGGGTAGGGTGCTGTACAAGCTGCTCTAGGTCATTAAGGATAGAAAAGATGTAGGCTTGTTCACCAGGTGGATCCGTGAAAGGAGAGGAGAGCCAAAGGTGGTGGTGAACATTGAAATCTCCAAGAATGGAGATTTCAGAGAAAGGAGAAATGGACAGAATGTGTTCCATCGTAGAAGTAAGATAGTCAAAGAATTTTTGATAGTCAGTAGAATTAGGGGATAAGTAAACAGCACAGATATATTTAGTCAGAGAATGACAGGAAAGCCGAAGCCAGAGTGTGGAGAATTCAGAAGAATCAAGTTCAGGAACACGAGAGCAAGATAAGTCGTTGCGTATGTATACACAACAGCCACCTTTGGCTTTGAAATGAGTATAGAGAAAGTAGGAGGATACAGAAAAGGGTTTGCTGTCGGTTGCCTCAGACAGCTGAGTCTCCGTCAGAAAAAGAAGGTGAGGTTTAGAGGAGGAGAGGTGGTGCTCAACAGAGCGAAAGTTAGATGAAAGGCCGCGAATGTTGCAGAACTGAAGAAGAAGAGAGTCAGACAGTGGTTCCAGGCACCTCGAGTCGTCACCGGGAGAGGGGCAGATGGCGGGGGCATTTATGGTCCCCCCCCCTGGGGACTCCGAGGCTTGATTAATAGACGCCATTTGTATTGATTTTTGAAAAGGAAGTGTAGCGTGTACTGTGCATGTAGTTTGGTGAAGATAGTTAGAGAAATTTGTACTGGAGAGCATGCTGGCCTACTCTCTGTGTAACTGAGACACTGAAAAAGTTCAGCAAAGGGGGATGGTCAGGAACTAGTCCTGAGGGCTGATGAAACGGGAGCTCCAGCACTCCCTGTCATCAGCTTTCCATCCACCTCGGGAGTACTGCCCTGCTCGACTGGTGCTACAGTCTACTCCTCCTATTCGTTGTTACCTAGTTTCACCTGCAGTCTTCATCTCTGACGAGCAGTTAGCTATAATTTACAAGAGTCTTATGCGCTCTCGGTTCGAATATTACTCACCCTCGTGAAGGGGATATGGAGAGGTTGTACTAAAACAACCAGACAAAATTCAAAACAAAGCGAAGAGAATTATTAATAACCATGTAGTTACAAATATATATATATATATATATATATATATATATATATATATATATATATATATATATATATATATATATATAAAATATTAAACTAGCCCTAACTCAGGAAGTTTCAGAAGATTTGGCTGAAATTTGTCTAGAAGCTCGCAGCAAGAAAAAAAAAAAAGCATTAACTTAAAAGCATTGTTAAATATAAACAAAACTGTTCCCATCAACTCTCTCCCTCCCTCAACCCATGCATTTTCCTGCCTCATTATCGCCAGTGCAACGCCCACTCGTCTGAAATTCAAAAGTTCGTTGACACTGAGTGAAATTAAGATAGGTGAGGCCGTCTGCACTCCCAGTAATTAATTCAGCCCCCTGGAACTCTCATTACTTCGGGAGTGAAATTTTTAATGATCTGAGAGTCTGAACAAAAGACTTGCTGATGTCTGACAGCAGAATAATATGATCCAGGAAGTCGGAGAAAAATCATGGCAATTAGGAATTCTTCTGGAGCACTGCACGAGTATGTTGATTTTATATGTGTGAGAGAGAGAGAGAGAGAGAGAGAGAGAGAGAGAGAGAGAGAGAGAGAGAGAGAGAGAGAGAGAGAGACTTACCTGAAGTCCCCATTAATACATTGTTTTCCATATTTGCAGTGGACGAATATGAAGTCGTATATGCACTGGATTTTCAGTGTTCAGATTGATTATTATGATAAAAAATAACAGTATGATATTACTTACTTTTCTATTAACCGCCCGTGTCACTAGTACGGATACATTACTTATAATTGTGAAAGTACTTCCTTTTCTTTAAATAATTGTCAACAGTTTGACTTAAAAGTATGTCTTAATTTTACTAGACTAACCCGATATTTTTTAATAAACGTGCATATTATCACAAAGTTAAAAGCAGAAATGAACGGAGAAAAGGGGGCACTAAAAAAAATATATCCTTGACGAACATGATCTAAGGTACTGAAAAGAGAAAAGTTATTGAAGATGGAAAAAAAGGGACAAGAATGTTCCGTTAAAAAGTGGCATACACTAGCAAGAAGAATAAGAAAATAACAATGAGGAAGTACAATGCAAAACGAAGTGAATAGGGGAAGGATCAAGATGGATTTAGATTCAAAGAATCGTGGATCAGGAAAGGAGGGTGAAATTTTGAAACAAGGAGGATAATTACACGTTAATTTGAAAACCAAGGGTAGCACTGTGGGAAGAAGAGGAAGAGAAGTAATGCTGCGAGGAACAGAGTGGAAGAGAAGGAGGAACAAGAAGGACTATACCGCTGCATATGGGAAAAGAGGAATACAAACTTAAATTGTACACAAATGTGTATATCTCCATCTCTGCCAGTATCTATGTATCCATCCATATGTCTGTCATTCTCTCTATCTACAGCTTATATATATATATATATATATATATATATATATATATATATATATATAGAGAGAGAGAGAGAGAGAGAGAGAGAGAGAGAGAGAGAGAGAGAGAGAGAGAGAGAGATCTATAATACTGCACACCATTTTTTACTGCTTCGGTCCCACAACAGGTGCGTGCAACCCAGGTTATGAACAGCTGAGCAAAATGGGGGTTCATCGTAGGAAAACGTCCGCACCATTGCTACCAACATGTTTCCAGCAATTTTTCGAATATGTTCAAGACAATTGTGTTTAGAGCATATATGAGAACTTTTACGATAAAATCTCGAATGTAATGCTAACACTTTCAGAGGAGGTGTATTCGTGGCCCTAGAATGTGCCTTCTCTGCTGGAATCTGGTGACGTCCTTTTTTTTTTTTTTTTTTTTTTTTTTAATTCGTGCAATTTTACAGATGATTTACTTTGGCTTTGGGGAAACCTGCCACCATGAAGAGGTTGGTGGCAGTCCCCATAACTCACCATTATGGAAGGTTCCTAGAAGACTGAATTAAGAAAAAAAATCGATTGTAAGTAGCAACAGTAAAGTGAAAATTTCGTCACCGGGCTTGAAGGAACTTAAGTTGGAGAAAAAAAATTACATTAGAAGATAAATCTTGGCAAGTGCTCCTTTTCAAAGTACTTATATAACACAAGGGAAAATAATACATATGTTGCAGTATTAATGTGAAGATAATTGCACACTTACTTTATTACTAATATGTGTTCATTTTGATATTTGTTTTTAGCTCTTTGTCAGTATAATGAAGCCAGTTATGAAGATGGTAAATCCTGATTTAGATACTTTATTAGACAACCTAATTCTCAGCTACAAATAATGGCTATTCCAACAATAATGCATACATACAAAACGAGCACCCCGATTATGAAACTGGAGCTTTAAGCCATTTACTACAACACGCGGCAGTTAAAGTGAAATATTGTGCCGGGAGTGTCCATATTTTCAAGACCCAGGATTTATGTCTATTGAGTAACATTACACTCCGATTACTTATTTTCAAGGTATTTTTGTTTTACCTAGGCGGTATTTCTCAGCTCTGCAGAATTTTCAAACTGAAACTGGCTAACTGTAACCATATATTTCATGAACCTTTATTTGTATTTAAATCCGTTGACTATTGTTTATTTTATTTATGCAATACATGGGTCTGCAGCCATTTTTATTTTCTGCTTATCCAAAACTTTTCTAACTGGCTGATGCAATCACTCCCAAGCTGAATGAACCGTCTGGTAGCAGCAAGGGTAAAATAAACTAGGGTTGAAAGAGTTAAAATATATCAGCTCTCTCTCAGACTGCTTTGACTCACTCTTAGCTGGATATAAGCGTCTGACGTTAGCTAGAATAAACTACTACCATATTCCTGACCGTGGGAGAATTAACAGTGTTAACACTCTCAGACATCAGTAATAACTCCTTTGAAAAAAATCGTCTGACGATGGCTGAAAAAGAATAACAGAGCTGTTCCGTTTATGCGATATAAAATGCTCTGAATCATTTAACTCCCCGTCGAGGTTAGCCGTGAAATATGCCAGAAAATGCAGAATATTAATGTGCACTGAAAGCTAGCAGTACTCTCACCTTTTTTCTACTAGAGATATCTGGACGATTAACAAGATAAACGGTTTAGCAAATGGGAAAGCTGTCTTTTCCATTACGTCTAAATCCATGGCTAGAAATGAGGCTCAGGGTAACTCTGGTGAAAGTATGCTGCCATAAATGAGTCAATTCGAGCAGCTTCTGATGTTAAGGTCTTATGGCCATATCCTTAAAAGATAATTCACAAAGGGAAAGGCAGTACATAATTTTGACAGACATTTATGGACTGAATATAGTTATTTAATATGTGATCAGCTTACGTCCCATATTACAGATGCAACCAGCAAAGTCATACGGTAGTCAGACAAATTTATTTTTAGTCATATTCATCAGAACTTATCTTTAAAAGAAAATAGTGGGTTGTCTTCCTCGTGGCGCTTGGTGGTTTGGTGGTCAGAAAAGACAAATCAAAGTGACGGCCTCGTAACAGGTTCGATTCTCAAGAGGTGAACGATAGTTTTCCATCATATAATACCACCAAGTGAAGTACATCTGTCATCTCCCCATAAATATTCCGGACTACGATAGCCTAACCTTGAACAACGTACACCTCGTAGGAAGTAAAATTGATTGAGCAGGGGTACTAACGTTCAAGATATTTGAGGAAAATGCAAATTAACGATGAAAGATCAGGGACAGGCAAAGCAACGAGGATAGTTGTTAGGGTTAGGAAGGTAAAAGCGAAGAACTTAGCAGGATATCGGAAAATAAAAATGGGATAATAACGATGGGGATATTAGGATCATTGTTTAAAAAAAAAATAATAATAAGTCGGACGGTCCGCTCGTCAGCCATGACGACAACACACTGTAATCTTTTTTAAAAATTTATCTTGGCCCAAAACTGCCGTCTCTTCATCTTGAGTGCTGAGTTTTAGCAACATTTTAACAGAAGACAATGCCAGTTTTCACTCTATAATTTTGTTAAGCCCTCCTACAGGCACGCTAAACTGCATAGAAAAAATTGTTTCACAATAGGAGAAAGAGAGTGCGAGGAGCTATTATTATCTCCTTTCTCAAGTCTGAAAAGCATCAGAGAGAGAGAGAAAGAGAGAGAAAAGTGTGACCAACTGTGGGGTGTCAGAGGTCCTGTATAGGCTACCAAAAAACTATTCGTATTTGTTTCTGTTAATTGTCTTTTTAGCTGTATTTTCTGTGACATGTATACAATATGTTTCTTAATAAAATTTATATATCTGGAGACTCTAAACGCGATGTTCATATGAGAGATCTAGTATTACAGTACGACAGTGTAGACTGCATTGGTGGTGCTGCTCGAGGCTGGCTTATTACGATTAACTGACTCAGATACAAAGCCGTTTATAAGTCGACCCCTGCGACTGTCGAGGAAGCATGATTTTTTTCTCCGGGTACACCTAGTCATCCAGTAATACTGGCACCGTCAGTGTGAGTTCAGCGAGAAATGACTCGGCAATGTCGTGCCCTCGCTTGGGAATAGATGAAACAATTCGACTAATCAAACTAACAAAATAGTAAGAAAAGCCGTGTTTTGACATTAAACCAGCCTATACCTAACCAGCTTGGGCCTAACCTAACGTTAACCTACCATAATGCCTTATTTTTTTTTTGGGGGGGGAGGGGAATGGCCAAGGTGCGACGTCTTTCCTGGAGGCACTCGATTCGGCGTTGCTAGCATGACTAGATGACTGTATACCGGGCAAAGAAAATTGCGTCCGGGAATTACGAGTATCATAATACTCATGAAAAAGTGTTATAGAAAGGACGTAGAGCTGTGGTATTGTCTTGCTTTTCCAATGAACCACATGAAATGGGTTACACATGTACGAAAATCTGAACCAATTTAACGTGAAAAGACTACCATAACCAAGGTGTGTAAGTACTGTCGTGGTCATGTCATCTCAAGTGTTTTATTGTTTCTATCGCCAGGACTACAGTCAGCTGGAGATGTGTCAAAAGACTTTCACCATTAATCCTTTCATGATTGAGACAACCATATCATTCTATTCCCTCTATCACCAGACTATTTTAAACAGCTAAGCGTGTGACATAGGGGTTCGCCGTGTGACTACTGGCACCATTAACCCTTTAACGATCCCGAAGTACCTTACTATTCTATTTCCGCTAACAGCAGACAGTTTTATTTAGCCGCGAGTGAGTCATATGAATCTTCGAGTATTAACCGATGACTTGGTGCGAGCAGGGTGTAAGCCATCCCAAAGGGGAGTCATCAACAGCAAGGTTAAGGACTGATCCCTTCACTACACAAGACCTCTCCAAACCACAGCGAAAGCGTTTAGAGGAAGCAAGGAAGAAATACATCATTTGAGTGAGGTGGTTAATCCTTTCAGATCAGTTCCTTACTTTGGTGTACTTTTGATGCCAAACTTGAAAGATTTTATGTAACATTTGCAAAGTCCATCACTAACATGGGACTACTCTACGATGAAGTAAATAGCTTATTAGCAATAGTGGGCTAAGAGGTGAGGGAGTGGGGGGGGGGGAGAGCCGAGTTTGGGGCGGCCTGAAAGAGTCATCAACAGGGAGGGAATGGAGGGTGTGCCTGGCCTCCCGGAATATTGCAAACTTTGGCACGACCTCTTAAACTACCAGGTTATTGCACGTTGCCAATCCCTGCACCCTTATCAAGGTCATCCCCTCACTTACCAGAAAATAAATTAATGCAGATGGAGAATGTCTTTCTTTAAAGGGAGGGGAGGAAAATAACGATAGAGATAAAGAAAAAGGAGGAATGGAGAGAGATGGCATGAGGAATCAGAGGGAAGAGAAGGCACATTGGCCGCATTCTAAATGATACCCGAGACTTCATGAAAAATTTTCCTTAGCGACATATTTTGTATATTACGTGCCCCTTTATACGCTACTACGTTACTGAAGCAAACTTCGTTATGTTGACAGAATATCACCACCTGTTTTAGTACCATCATAGATATGAAGATACTGAAGCCAAAGCCTACCATGAATGTATACTGAGAGGGAGAAAGAGAGAGAGCAGCGAAGAACAAACATTGAGAATCCTTCTCTTTCATTTATACATGCACTTTCATCCTTTAAAAACGTCAATGAAGAATACATCCCGATGATAAAGGAAAATAATCAGAACTGGACTACGCAAATGTCTGCTTGCATCTACGTTCCCAGACAATGTAGAGACAGGAATCGCTTTTACAGAACATTTAGCTTTTTCGTTTGCCCAAAACGCTGTTTACATAAAGGAAATGTTAGTTTTAAAGACTATCACCCGCACATCCCTCTCTGATTCGCAACATGGAATCTGACCCAAACATTCAACCACGACCCACATCTCCAAATTACCTCATCCTTGATGGCTTCAACAAGAAACAATCACTATTAAGATTCACCCTTGCATCTATTGCCATAAGCAAAGCTCTTGACAAAGTACCAAATTACATCCTAATTAATAAAACCTTGGACAAGAACATGGAAGAAATTGATAAAAACAGTGGCTGGCAAACTTCCACAAAAACCGAAATACATAATACCATCCAGCAGTGTCACACGGGGTTTAGTCCTTTCACCCCTACTGTTCAGCCTTTTCCTCCACAACCTACCATCCCCTTCCCCCTTCAGTAACAGTACTGTCCTATGCTGACGACTTGGCAATGGCTTCACAGCACTCTAATTCTCAACAAGTAGCAGCCCAGTTCCAGCTGTATTAAGCTCTCCAGAAAACCAACCATTGCCCTCTTCAGTCCAGACATACATGAATCTCAGACTCACTCACATATTACCCTCTTTAACCAACCACTCCTACTGGAAAGACACCTCAAAATTCTAGAACATTCACTTGACACACACACACACACACACACACACACACACACACACACACACACACACACACACACACACACACACACACACACACACACACACACACACACACACACACACACACACACACACACACACACACACACACACACACACACACACACACACACACACACACACACACACACACACACACACACACACACACACACACACACACACACACACACACACACACACACACACACACACACACACACACACACACACACACACACACACACACACACACACACACACACACACACACACACACACACACACACACACACACACACACACACACACACACACACACACACACACACACACACACACACACACACACACACACACACACACACACACACACACACACACACACACACACACACACACACACACACACACACACACACACACACACACACACACACACACACACACACACACACACACACACACACACACACACACACACACACACACACACACACACACACACACACACACACACACACACACACACACACACACACACACACACACACACACACACACACACACACACACACACACACACACACACACACACACACACACACACACACACAATTTCTCAACAAACAAGAAACAACAAAGGAAAGTCAAATAGCTCTATGCTACAAAGACTCTCACAAGCACTGCGTTGGGATGTCAAAAAGAATCCCTGAAAGCTCTTAACAAACATTTAGTTTGAACAGCCCTAAACTACACATTCCAAAACCGGGCCCCAACCTTAACCAAGACAGTTATGCATAAACCCCAAAAAGCACAAAACAAAACCATAAGGATAATAACAGATTTCACCAAAACTACAGATGTAGATCACCTACATCAAGGAAAAGCAATACTTCAATCAAAGATCATATGAATATGAGAAGCACACCATTCATTGCTTCAGTTCAACGCATCCCACCCTTATAGCATCACGCTGCATCACCCAAAACCACTAAGTAACAAGAAACGAAAACTCCCCAACACTACGGAGCGATTCAGCAACACCAGTCGCCACAGTTCAAAAACACACACAAATACAGCACCACAGCTATCCAAAACTTTCAGTCACACAGAATCCTTGAAGAACCTTCATAACACATACATCTCTTCAAACCTACCCTACCCTGAGAGACATACGAGTAAGTACGCCTTGCCAGACTGCGCTGTGGTAACCATCCTTCTCTGCTACAGTGCCAGCACAGAGTACGGTACAACTCACAAACAATCCACTTATTTCACACAACAATGTAGCCCCTTACACCACAACTTACTCACCACATTCATAACGTCACAACACAGACAGCATAACCTCAACTGAAAACCTCTGGTCGAAGTCGCCGATTTCCTGTAGTCCACTGGGTTCAGGAGATCAATCTGGTGTTGCAACAGCATACATTTTATAGATTTCCAGTCGTACTCGTTTCTACTGATAATTTGACAGTTGTGTTACATCGTGGGAGGTGGTGACCAAGTACTTAGAAAGGTGATTTGTTGTCTAAATGGATGCGTTTTCAGTCCCAGGCTGGGTAGGGAAACAGTTTGATTAACTAAATTCCGTTAAATAGTCTTTACTGTTCTTCCACAAGACTATACCAATTATTTAATGAGGAAGTCCTAGCATGCGTCAGTATGGACGGTGGGTATTAGGGCCAAAGTGGTGGTAAATGAAGGAGTTTGGCAAGTTGGAGAACTCCTGGGTCTCAGGGAACCGGATATCATATGTATGGAGGGTTGGATAAACACACACACACACACACACACACACACACACACACACACACACACACACACACACACACACACACACACAATGAAAAAGAAAATCATAGTGTACGATCTGCATAGGCCGGCACCCTATTACGGTAATTCATTGAGCCGTGGTTTAGGCGAGGAGTGCAGAAGTTTAATCATTGAACCCCCTGACGCTCACAGGACCTGATAACACGTACCCCAACTCATTCAAGCCGAAACAGACACCCAAGACGCGAACTGAGGCAACTCTGAGCACGGAAACGAGAACCCAGAGAACATCATGCATATTCAGGCGAGGAGAGAATTGATACCAGAATTACGGCTGCATACAAGGATGGTGACACAAGACACAAATTTAGACCACTTCGCGGGCAGAGGTGAGCATTTGGACAGCCTCAGGGGCGTAGACTAGAACTTTGACAATTTAAGAAACACAAACTTTGCATGAACAGCTGCAGGCAAGGAAATTAAAACTTAGCGGACATAAACCGACATACGGAAGAAACTGAGAGGGTTGTGGCTAGATTCTGGACAAAATTAAAACGTTGGAACGTGAAATTTCAAGTAGTGTTGATAATGTAGCTAGACATCATCAGCATCAGCAGCAGCATTCTAATAAAAAGTGAAGGTGAGAAGATTCAGAAATAGGAAGATTAAGGCAGAAATGCAAAGCTGTAAAGGGAATAGGTAGACAACGTGAATGATTCTAAAATGAATGCAGTTGAATATATTGTATTATTAAGAAAAATATTGTAGTTTATATTACTGAAGATTGCCACCAATGCTTGTTGAATGCAATATGTTCTCCTCACAGCTATTGTACACTGCATGGTGCAAATTGCCAATGTGATTAAAGAATATACAAAAACGTAAGATCCTCAGATTTGTGTGTTTGAATGGTTTGGCACTGTACCCCATAAAACTTTTTAAGAGACCTAAAAAGTGGAAGCATTAGCCCAAGGTACAAATGTGGCAAGCTTGAAGTAAACTGATGATGAATTAAAGGTTTGGCGCCAGAGTGAAAAGTGCTTGGAAGAAAGAAAAATAAGAAAATGAGGAAATTATAGTGGAGAGTTCAAAGCAAATTATTCATAGTTGTTACCAACAAAATAGGTAGGCAGCAATTATTCAGCTACTATTAGCATATTGTTTAAACCACATAAAACAGAGCTTCTTAAACTAGTGATGGCTCATCCAAGAGTGAATGAAACTCTTTTGAGGGCGAATGAAGCTGGAGTGGCGGATGAAAGGTGAGTGAAGTTTGAAGTGTGAATGACTTAATTTTGATATTTAGCTTTTTTTCTATGCCTAAAAGTAAGAGGAAGTGGTTTGTAAGTGCCCATTACTTTTTAATGACAATCGAAATGGAATGTTGATGTTTTTCCCTCTACCTATGGTTTTCCATTTTAAGTGCAGCAGGATATTTCCCAAATTTAAACTAATGCAACTTTTTAGAGGGAAACCAGATGAGCCAGTGGGATCATTTAAATAATAAAGTCAAGCTGCGTGTGTTTGTGTGTGTGTGTTTATTTGTCTGTCTGTCTGCCTGTCTGTCTTTCTGTCTGCGTTAACAAAATAACTGTGAGAGTTTAATTCGATTTTGGCCAATTTTTGAGGAAATGTTGAGGCTAAGGCAACGAGAAAGAGATTTGAGTTTGAGGTCAACCAGGTAGATGTCTAGATGACAGGGAAAGGTATGAGACCAAGGTCACGATATAGTCACCTCAAACTTTAGATCAGAGTTGAACCAAACTTAGTGATAATGTTAAATGTCAGGCAAGAACGGAGAGATTCAACTTTGAGAACAATCAGTCAAAAGTCAAGATCATGGGACAAGATCAGAGTTGACCCGTTTGTATGTGTGTGAACAAAATGACTAAAGCAGTTTAATGTGAATATGATCAAATTTGGGGGATGGTTTAAGGATCACCCAAGTCAGAGGTTGACCCATTGTTTCTAAGAACAGCAGGTCTAGGCAAAAGGTCAAGGTCACTTGGCAAAGTCAACTTAAAACTTCATTGTCCGATTTAGACTAAACTTAATTGAAGGGTGCATATAAAGACAAGGATAAAGAGCTTCGACTGTGAGAACATCCAGTAGAATGTCAAGCAGGGAAAAGTAAAAAATTAAGGTTACTGGGCAAAAGCATCTTAGACTGCCTTGATCTGTTTTGATCCATAATTGGTGGAACAGTTAAGAGTTAGGCAAAAATGAATTAATTCGATTTTGAAAGTGATTAGTTGAAAGTCAAGGTCACAGGGCAAAGTCAAATATTTGGCCCTTAGACCAGGTGGTGGGCGAGAGCTTTGCAGTCTGTACGTGCGCCTTCTTGTTTCTTACCAGACACACCCAGGCCTTGGAGTTATGGTTGTCTGTCGATAACAGCCTCACTGGCTATAGTGAAGTACACTATTATCCCATATTATCGGTATGCAGAACGGTATAGAAGGTTATTTCATTGAATTAAAGGTTAGATTATGCAACTTGTCTTTTTGCGTCCTTTGGGAAATGTTTATTGCTCTGATAGTGATCTTGATGGTATATTCAGTAATTTGTATTATAGTAAAATTTACAAAGTGATATTGCAGATACGGTATCAATTTATTTTGATGATGTATTGTAAATTATATTCCTGCAACTCTAGACAGTTGTATTTAATTAGAAGAATCTTGCAATGATGAAGGGATTAATGACGACTACCTCTGACGTCTCCAGTTTGAAAAGTTTCTCCTAAGCTGAATATAAACATGGTAAGAATAAAATGAGAAATACATCAGTTAACTGGAGTTGTTAAAAGATGAGCAACCCATTTTTTAATAAGGTTGTGTGAACATAGAACCTAGTCAGTAAGATGATTAGGGAAACTGTGAAGCAAGGTTATATGTAGATGAACCTTCTTGCTGTTGCTCCTGATATCTGTTTCTCCTGATCAGACGCCTGGTGGTCTAGTGGTTAGAACGTCTTAGTCTGCGTGACGGCCTTGTATACGGTCAATCTCCCCGAGGGATTGGAGTTTTTCCGATCATATAATGGAATGAGGGAAACACACTGGTCATCTGCACGTAAATGTGTTGAACTACGGTACCTAAACCTTGAACCCCTCCGCCTCGAAAGGGGTAGTATGGACTTGACTGTTACCATTTTATCATCCTTTCCACACTCATTCTAACTTCCCTTCTCATGCGTCATTATTTCCCTTGGTCGTCGTTTCAGCCTTCATTTTTCCCAGCCCTGTTTCTTTCCAAAGTCTTCATTTCCTCCCAAAGGTTTCATTTCCTTCCAACGATTTTATTTCCTCTCCTGACTTTATTTTCTGTCAGGTTCTCCTTCCTCAGCTCCTTTTTTTTTTTTTTTTTTTCTTCTCGACGTTTCATTTTTTCTCAAGTTTATTGCTCCGCCTTTTTATTCTCATTTATTCCTGCTGTACTCTCTCTCTCTCTCTCTATCTCTATTTCTCTCTCTCTCTCGACCACTCCAGCATGATTATGTCTTTGCTTATCTTTTTCTTGCTTCTAAAAAAAAGGTCCTCTGGAATGTAATTTTCCTCCATATGCTGAATATAATCGTCTGAAAATATCAAAAAATAAAATAAACAGTAATTTCCAGACTAAAAAAGTTAAACACATGCTCTTGTTAAATCTAAATCTTCTTGCCATCGAACGACATTACTTCAGCACAGGTAATACTTCTCAGAGGCAAGAAATGGCTTAAAGTGACGTATATATACTGAATATAAGGGGAAAAGATATAAAATGGGAGAGTTGCATATGGATGTGGAAGATTTCGTAACATACATTTCAGCTACAAGTTTTATCCAGTAAAACTAGATTCAGTATTTCAGTATCGTCTTGTATACTATTACTGCAACTTAAGTCGATATTAAAAGGAGTTATTCATAGAAAGAAATAACATGAATATGTAATAGGCAAAATAAATCGCCAAGGAAAGAGTACTACGAAGAGTCCTCGAGAATACAAGGCCTGATGTTGCAAGGAGTGAAATGTGGGGGAATATGAACTTAAAAACGAGGAAACACGAGAGCAGTGAGAGAGAAAGGGGAAATGTGAAAAAATGAAGGAAGGAGAGGGATAATTATCTGAACTAATTACAGGGGAGAGAAGAGAAAATGTAAGGGATGAGAGGGAGAGGACGTGAGGGTTAAGTGAGGCGGAAAGGGAGAGGGGAAGAGAGTTGAGGAAGGAAGTGGGGAAAGGGCGAGCAACAAAGACGGTGGGGTGAGTGAAACAGGGAGAGCCGCCACCCCCCCTCCTCTCTGGGTATGAAAAAGGAAGGTGTGTGGGGGTGGGAGGGGGAGGAGGTGTTAAGAAGAATGATGAGGGATTATGTCAAAAGCACAAAGATGAATGTTTACTAAATGAGAAATGGTGTATGTGTGTGGGTGTGTGAGAGAGAGAGAGAGAGAGAGAGAGAGAGAGAGAGAGAGAGAGAGAGAGAGAGTTGATTATTTTTCAAGAAACTGTACTGACTCGTTTTACCTGGAATTTATTGCCTTAGTCCATAGCTGCATTGAGCCTCTCGTGTTGTCTTGCTCAGTGACACCATGTTCTCTTAATTTACTCATTCTTCTCTAGTGTTTAATGCCAGCTAACTCCAGACGACTTTATTCAGCTTTAGGTAAAGCCCAGGAGCCTAAGAGTTAATATTGGTAGCATTAAGCATCTCACGCATGGGAAAGTTACCTCTTCAAATTCAGAGGTAAAGAAAAACCCAGCCAGCTCGATCACTTGTCAGTTCCCTAGCCTCCTATACCTCTCTTTCTCACACATTCATTTATCATATCTATTTCCTCATCTATATTCTTTCCTCATTTTGTATTTTATAAAGATGGGTGATCCATACATCCTTACCCTGTACTACAGTTTAACTTTGTATGGGAAACAATACTACCAAGGCTTGTATGATGTGCAAATGGTTGTGTGGCCTAATTCATTGGGTATGCTGTTGCTAGTACTCCCACTCTTATGCTTTGTCTCTGTGTTTGTGGATCCTGCCGCACTCCATTTTGAGGAGAAATAAAATGATGAAGACAGTAGTGGCAGTGATGATGATGATGGTTATGGTGGTGGCGGTAATAGAGTAATGGTGATGATAGTGATGTTGGCGTTGTTGTTGTTGGTGATGGTGGTGGTAGTGGTTGTAGTGAAGGTGATGGTGCTAGTGGTTGTTACAGTGATGATAATAGTGATGGAGATAATGACAGAATAAACAGTCAGATAATAGAAAGGACACTGTTGACTAACTCCTCATCGTGGTATTACATTCCAGACTATGATACTATTATTACAGCATTGTAGGATCAATAAATATAATCGTCTCAAATGTAGGAGGTAGTGCCCACCATCCACTCATTTGATGTGGTGGTTACCGCCAGGTGGCTCTACATTAAGCGACCACTTTAATGTTTAACTGTAACCCCGGAAACCATTTACAGCACGGCATTGGGTGGTAACCATGTAACCAAATAAACATCAGGTGGTGTAGTGGGTGCGTGGTGTTGATTGTTCACATGATGCAAGTCAGGGAATAGTGACTCTTTACCAACCTTAATTATCCTCATCCTCGCATGACTTCACTCATACATACCTACACCCTCCCATACCCACAGCCTCACGTACCCACACCCTTACAGGAGCACACCCTTATGGCCCCACACCCTTACATGGCCACACCCTTACCTGTCCACACCCTTACATTCCCACACTCTCACATACCCACACCCTTATGCCCACACCCTTACAAGCCTACTCCCTTTCATGCCACATCCTTCCACGCCCACACTCTTACCTGCCCACACGCTTACATATCCACACCCTTACATGTTCAGTACAGGGAGTCAATTACATGTATAATACTCATTATATACAGTATAATGTAGTTTACGTCGGTATAAAAATAGGTGAAACATGAGGGGTGGAAGAGAGAAGTGGGTAATTTGATTTATTACAGTTTATGCATTCATACAACTCAAGAAAGGTTGCTGGTTCCTTGAAAGCAGTGATAAGAAACAGGGAAGTGAGCATGGAAGTGAAAAAGTTACTACATGACAGTATTGTGATACCAACTCTAACGTACGGAAGTGAAGCTTGGACGTTGTTGGAAGGACACAAGTCAAGAGTGAGAGCAGTGGAAATGAGTTATTTAAGAGGAGCCTGTGGAGTCACATGGAGAGACAGGCTGACGAATGAGGATATAAAGGAGCGTTGTGGTGTTGATGTGGATGTGATAGGAAGCGTTATGAGGAACACACTGAGGTGGTTTGGCCATGTGGAGAGGATGGAGAGTGAAAGACTGACGAAGAGAGTGTATGTGAGTGAGGTGGAGGGGGAAAGAGGGAGGGGGAGGCCGAGGATGAGATGGAGGGATGGGGTGGAGAGGTATATGAGAGAGGGGGGTGTGACCTGGGAGCAGGGGAGTGAAATGGCGGGGGACAGGGCGACTTGGAGGCAATTTGTTTGTGGCCACCCCAAACGGGATTGAGGCGTCTGGCAATAGATAGATAGATAGATAGATAGACAACTCACATAAATCTTTGATGTATGCTTCGTAAAGAATTGTAAGGACATTAAATGTTGACTAAAGAGATGATTAATGAACGGGTTAATGAAAGTCATATTTGACTGAATATTCGTCTTTGGTCACGTCGTTATGTAGTGAGGGAAGTAGGAAGGGTTCAGGGAGGGAGGTATGGAGTGCTTTATTTAGTTAATTGGGATAAATTAATGCCTGTTAACTGCACAAAGGTCGGTAAGACATAACCACACTGGGCGTAAAATTTGAGGAGGGTGATTCGACAACATCCACTTAACTTCTTCATTAGGGACTGGAAGGGATGGAGGCTGGGAGGGAGGGTGGGGGAGGGGACCCGCAGGCATTTTTTTTTTTTTTCCGTGCCATATTTGGTTATATAGTCATATTGGCATCGTCGAATCGAGTTCCTTAAGAAAAGACTTGGCACCCTCGCATCATCGTCATCGGTCCACACAAAATAAGGTATTATGATAGTTTAAAGTTAGGTTAGGCCTAAGATGGTTAGTTATAGGTTGGTTTAACGTTAAAACATGGATTTTCTTATTATGTTGGTCTGATTAGCTGAATTGTCTCATCCATTCCTGAGCGAAGGCGCGACTTTGCCGAATCCTTTCTCGCTGAACTCTCTCCAATGTTGCCAATATGACTGAATGCCTAAGTGAACCCGAAGGAAAAAACACGCTACCTGCACCACAGTTTCCCACCAGCTTTTGTGCCGTGTGTTTGTGAACATAATTTCGTGTATATTTGCCCGTATCTTTACTTGTAGGTGTATCTCATGTTTTCCCCTCCGTTGGTAAGTGTTATAGTTGTTTAAAGTGTTGTATATCAAGTTTCTGTTGTTTCCTGAGTCGCCAACGTAGTATTGAACAACAGTAGTGAAGTGGACAGTCACTACATTAGATCAGGAATGGTATTCCTAAAACATCTTTATTATTGTCAGACTTCTCTGTAACAGTTGAATATTATCCAGAATTATTTTTCATGTTATTATTAATTGGAATTTGGTTATCAAGTATGTAACAGCACGAGTTAAAATTATGAACCAAGTAAGTATTGCACAACTCTAGAAAATTTATGAATATGGTGCCAGACACGAGTCGGAAGTTGTATTCCTGTTGATTCTTGGGCCGATCAGACTGTTAGGAGCTGTTTGTTTGCTCATTGTCTCTTCACGAAACATAACTGAGAATTTAGATATAACATTAGCTGCTGGGGGCCGTGGTTTACGGAAAGTGTGGGACAAAGCAAAAATTGGCGGCCTAAACTATTCATGATGTAAAATTACCACGACGTATAAGCCGCTTGACCTACGTTACCCAGAACATTACTTAAGGCTCTGAGACTGAGACTCAAGGTGTGGGCTGTGTGAATGTGACGACTTTCTAAATTACTCTTATATCCAGTCAAAGTGTCATGGAATATGGACTTTCAAATGTATGGTAGATTTATGCGCTTTTCCAGAAACAAATTGCGTTGTTACATTATTTTTTTTTGTTATGATGATGGTGATATTTAATCTTTCCTCATGTCAGGTGGTAATATTGATTAAACTGTGCTTGTGTGCATGATTATGCGCTCGTGCGAGTGTGTACTTTTGCATATGTGTGTGTGTGTGTGTGTGTGTGTGTGTGTGTGTGTGTGTGTGTGTGTGTCAACGCGATTGTGTGCATGTGTGGGTGCGTGCACAAGTGTGCATGTGCGTGCGTGCATGAGGGTCGCGTTTCTACTTGTGAGTGTGCACGTGTGTGTAAGTGTTCGTGCTAGTGTGTTTGTGTGCGTGTGTGTGTGGGTGCATGTCAGCATGTGCGTGCGTGCTTGTGATATGAGTGTGTGTATTTGTCTGTACACGTGCTTTTTGTTGCACATCATGGATTTTGGATACGTATGAATGATGTGTGGCCCTTTTCACTTTACATGCTATTGATACGGTAGTTATGCTTTCGTTCTTTGTCCTTTGTTCATGGATCCTGCCACACATCAGCTTTAAGTGTAGAAGAAAGGACAGCAAGATGATGGTAGGAAATATAGATGATGATAAACATGGTAGGAAAACAAGTTGTGATGATGATGAGGATTGTGGTGGTGATGGTAGGAAAAAAGGTTGTGATGATGATGGACGAAAAACGTCATAATGGTGGTGGTGGTGGTGGTGGTGGTTGGTGTGGTGGTGATGACAGAAAAAACATGTTGTGATGATGATGGAGGGAAACTGTGATGGTAGTGATGATGATGACGATGATGGTGGTGGCGGTGGTTGTAGGAAAAATACAGTTTCTGGTGATGCTTGATAGGAAGACAGTTATAGTGATGATCTGTGAATTAACCATTGGAAATAATTTTCTTCATCAGTTTCTGCCGTGCTTCTGTGTTCGGTGACTTCCCAGCCGTCTCCCCTGGCGTGTTGGTGCTTTCCTACATCCCTTCAGCGAGTGAGTGTTCCACTTGCATGCCTTTACTCTATTAACTTTAACTTGCCCTAAAATTGCCTTCTTGCCATCATGAATGCTGAGTTGTAACGGTAGATAAATAGAATACAGTGCTAGTCACGAAAAGATGCTGTGGACATAATGTATAATTCGTAGCATTGCTTTTCCTTTTCTGCCAGTGATGTATGTAAAATAATCTGCAAAAAAGGATAAAACTTTGGGTCAAGCAAAGTGAAGGTGCTTCAATTATACAGTAAGCGGCATTAATACTGGTATCGAGAGCATTAAATGAGGCTAAGTCTCCATTTTTTTACGTTTCTTTTGTTACGCGTTTGATGGTGATAGAACAATTCTTATTTTTCTGTATCGTTACTGAGTACATAATGTAATGTGGGATGCAGGTTCATCACATGTAATGGTAGCAAGTGTTCCTAGATGACCGCCAATAATTATTGGCAATTATGTCATATCACTAATGTCTCTTAATCATTGTAGTATTAATGTCATAAGTTCTAATTATGTAGCAAGATTATGTACCAAAATGATAACTTTTTGTGGAAATGGTATCTTAGATGTAGGTATGTAATCTTAATAAGTAGTCTTTAACTTATTTTACGGCACTTAACTGTAAAGAGGACACGAGAAAGAATGATAACGAAGACGATTAGGAAGAAAAAAGCTAATAATCAGTAAAATACAAGCTGAGACTTGCACTGTTGCACAGCATTAAACTTCTGAGATTTCCTTTCCCCGAAATAGTTCCCAGCAGCTGCTGGGAAGTACCAGACTGGTTTTGACATGTTTAGCTTACAGTCGATAGAAATCATCAGCTGTGCCATAGAAAATCGTAATATGAAGATGATAAATGTTGCATCACATCATTACACTTCTTGAAATTCTTTTTTCTGTAGGTTTCCAGCAACTGTTTGGAAAATAACTGTTTTGGTAATTACTCTAGCTTCCAGTCCCTTGAAAACATTGGCTTTACCATGGAAAATTGCATTATGGTGATTCCTTCAGAGGAAGTTTAGACCTTTTTCGTTTCATACAATAACATCGGATATTAGAGTCGTAAAAGCATTTGTCATAAAATGGATTAGATCTAAGACTGACATAATCAACTTGCGACAGATATCAAATATTGATGTGTTCAGAACGTACGAAGCCATAGAGAAAACAAAATTTCAAATCTAGGAAGATACAGATACATAAAGAAGGTAAATGGGTAGATAATAGATACCGATATCAATCAACAGATAGCAGTTGTTAAAAATAACAAAGCACCCATATCCATTTTTTTTTTTTGCGTTAAGCACAAGAGTAACAAATGAAATATACGCACAAATGTTGTGATTGTTCTTGTTGCTTCTTAACCCCGGTCCGCCTCGCGGAGGAGACCCGTCGACCGCAGATAAACTCCTACCCTTTTGGGTCGTCCTATAGGTTCTTTACGCCGGTGATGCTGTGTTTGCGTCCGTGCAGTGCTCCAGTATGTGTTTTATGTTGTCTAGGCCTAATCAAACAGAGCACATGTTTTCTGTGATTCTACCCAACCCGAATCTAAGCTGGTAACTGGGGAGGGCTAGGTGATTCCTGATTTAAGCCTAGCAATCAGGTCTGTATAAGAATATCTAGGACGGATGAATGTTGTGGGGATGGAGACTTGTAGCAGTGTTTTCGTCGATATATTGTTTTGCCCTTCACGTGAAATGAGTATGAAGGTATGCGGGTAATGTTTTCACTCGGTTTGTCTGTTTGTTTGTTTGTTTGACTGCCACTTAACAATTTACGCGAAAACTACTGGTGCGATTTTGACTAAAATTACAGGGATGATGGGTTATGACCCTCTGATCACCTGATTAAAATCTGGGCCAAATTGGGTCAAGGCCCAGGCCATAAGTAAAAAAAAATGTAAAATATTAAAAAACGTTTTAAAATCGTGTTTTCTTTCAGATTCGTCATATCGACGTGAAACCAAAACCTAAAGGTACATCTTTCAAATCTGCATCCTATAACATGCCTCATTAAGTCAGGGGGGTTCCCCCCCCCCCCCAGTTAGCAGTAGGGGAGGGCAATGTCTCGTAGGTCCGACCTAAAATTTCAAATGGGCATAAAATTGTCAGTTTTCACCCAATTTACTCCAAATTTTATATGTAATACCTTTGACTTGATATCCTGTTGTGTTTATACGTCAGCACTAAAGTGACTGCTGGGGACGGGTTTGCTGTGCCTTGCCACCGCTTCTTGTTGCTGTTGTTGGAATGTCTGGGGTGGGATGGTGCTGAAGAAGGTCTGGCAATGCTAATGAGGTTATTGCATTATTGTTTTATTGTGTTGTGAAGATCGGTTATGTAATGACGGGTGTTGCGTGTTAGCACAGTCTGCCGCTGAGAACTGTGTGCTTCTTATATTAAGGTATTCCCCAACAAGGAGGATTGTACGAGCAAGCACCCGGATGTTCTGTGCTGAGGCATCTGTGGACTTCCTGAGTCAGGCTGAGGCTGGTAGACCTCTTGCAAATTCTGCTGGAGTGACAGTTGTATTTGTAAACTGTGTAGGCGTGACATTGGGCAACACACACAAAGGAAACTCTCTACTTGTGCCCTGAAAGATTGTATGAGAGTGAGAGATCAGCTACACTCTGTGGGAGTAATATCCCAATCAATTAATAAAGAAAGGGCAGACGCCTTGGGGCGCATAGCCTCACTCATCCTCCGACTCTTCCCATGCGTGTCCCTTTGTGTAACCCTCCAGGCAGCGGCTCTTCTCCCTCTAGGTATCTCCTGACAGAAGTGATCAACCTTCTCCAGTCATGAGCTTCATGGTCTTCCCCTTGACCTTCTCTGCCCTGGGTGAACTCGTTCTGAGATCTCCCTGTGAGTCGGATCAGCCTCAGGAAAGCGGACCACGTGCCCATATAGCTGGAGTTGGCGTTGACGTATTATGTGGGTAACAGGCCTCGATTCAGTTCCACAGAGTAATCATTCGTTACGGATCTGATTGTACCAGCGTTATCCCATGATCCTGCGAAGACACTAAGTACAAAAGGAGTCAGTTTGCTGCTTCAAGTCAATGTTTAGTGTCCATGTCTCACAGCCATAATGTAAGGCAGGGAGCACCAGCGCCTTGAAGATGCGAACTTTCGTTCATCTGCTCAAATAACGACAGCGACAAATACCAGAATTGAGTGAATCCATAACCCCGTAGGCCAGACCAATGCGACAAGAGATCTAACTGTGATGTACTGTTGTTATGGACCACACTGCCAAGATACGTGAGTCTTTTCAGGACTTCTGTATCCTCACCATGTGCTTGGATAGACTAGAATGCTTCGTCCAACTAGCCACCAAATGCCTGGACCTTGGTCTTGGCCCAAGTGACTTTTAATCCCAGTGGCTTCGCATTCTCGGTAAATTCTTCGAGGGCACACAGCAATTTTTCCAGCGACTCTGCTAGGATAACTGCATCATCAGCAAAGTCAAGGTGAGTACCCCTGAAACTGCCAATTGAGACCCCACAGTGACTTCGACTCACAGCCCGGTCCAGTATCCATTCAATACATGTGTTGAAAAGTGTGGGAGCAAGGACACATACCTGTTTTACACCGGAACTTACTGGGAAAGAGACGGATGTCCCCTTCTCCTCCACACACACACACACACACACACACACACACACACACACACACACACACACACACCTGACAGCATTCTCAGTGTCTAAGTACTGTGCAAGCCAGCAGTCAGCTGGATTATCCCTGCTGGGATCCCACAGAATCGCAGGAGTTCCCATACTACCTCCCGATTTACTGAGTCAAACGCCTGCTTGAGATCCACATACGCTGCTAGCTAACCTTGTCGAAACACAAGACGGCGTTACACAAGAACGCAAAGAGCTAGGATACGGTCAACAGTAGACTTCTTGGGCATGTATCCAAATTGCTCAGGCCTCTGAAACTTTAACAATTGGTCCCGGATATCAGAAGAATTTGAGCAAGAACTTTGCCTGGCACACTGAGCACTGTAATGACTGAAAACTGAGTGACATCCCAAATGGTTTTAACATCTTTAGGAAAGCATTTGTATGTGTGTGTGTGTGTGTGTGTGTGTGTGTGTGTGTGTGTGTGTGTGTGTGTGTGTGTGTGTGTGTACATAGATAAGTAGATATAGACAGACAGACACATGAACGATTTAATGACTGCTAGATGGCTGAATATATAAACTGTGGGGTTTAAAATTACAGATAAAGACTGAAGAATAATAGTATATGAAGGTATGGGAGGAATCTGTATGCATGACATGTGAGGTTTTGGGTGGGCAGCATTCATCTCGATTTGAGGATGAGGAGTTATCAGGAGTTATGGCCTCTTTTTTGGTATGCATGTCAATGAAGTGTTTGTTAACAGACTGTGGATGATGTATTGTGCAGATAGATAGATATAGATAGATAAGTATAGACAGATAGATTTACTGACTGATAACTGGATAGATGGATAGACAGATAGATAGATAGATATACAGATCGTTAGATAGATGTACAGCGAAGGAGAGAGAGAGAGAGAGAGAGAGAGAGAGAGAGAGAGAGGCAGAGATATATTCGAGTGGAATATTACAGTAAGTGCATGTGGCTCTTTGTAGGTGTATTTCATCATTATCATCATCATCATCATCTTCAGCCTCATCATCATCCTGAGCCTTTTTTACCATCTAAGGATGGGGTGACAAGACAGATTTCAGGAACAAATCTAGTTATGTATGTCAGTCTCAATGAACAGAGAGGATAAGTAGGTAGAATATGTGTTTTTCCTCTGTGGATGTTTCAGTGGAATAGTTTTGTGAAATAAATCCTACATGCATCAAATGAAATATTAATTGCAAGGTGTGGGAGGAGATCAGCTTGCAAGTCAGAGTGTTCAAGTAGGATGCTTGTATGTGTGTGGACGTATGCGAGAAATGAGATACATTCAGGGACGAAAGCTCGTTTTTTTTCTTTTTAATGCTTTCGATTCTGAATTTAGTTTCAACAGACCGTTCCCTAAGGCTCAACAGTCTTCCAAAGTATCACACACCTCCACATGTCACCACTTCTGCGCTAACACCCACCATCCCTAATCAATACATGCCAAAGCTGTCTCACGCAAAACTGGTGTATTGGTATAAGCGAGGAGTCCCTTTCCAGCAACTGTAGTAGGGCTAAAGCAAATATAATGGTTTGCCAGAAGTAAAGAAAAAGTAGTCATTGTAGGAAGAGGGCGATAAGGAAGGGATTCGGTTTTGAGAGGAGATACAGTATAGCGAATTTTCCCTAACTTAACGAAGATCACTAACCCCATTCAGATTGGTTGATAGCCAGGTGTTATCAGATTGGAGGGTCAGTTTATCTCGCAACCAAGAAGACTCATTCGTACTTCATAACTTAGTCTCATCGAATTTCCTGTAATCACGACACAGTGATTACAGGAAAGAGAGAGATTGTTCAGGTGCTTGAGGATGCAAAAGTGGATATATGTGGATTGACTGAAACTAAATGGGAAGGTGAAAGGGTGAGAGAATGGGAATATGGTTTAGGTATATGTGCGGGAGTCAATGAGAATGAGAGGGCAAGAGAGGGAGTATGTCTGATGATAAGCAAGAAGTGGAAGGAGAATATAAGAGAGTATGGAACAGTGGGTGCAAGGATTGTATGGGTGAGGATGAAAGTAGGTATACAAGCGTGGGCGATTGTATGTGTATATGCCTCGACGGAGGATCGAGTGACAAGAGTGAAAGATGAGTTTTGGGCAAGAGTAGAAGCGTGTATGGACAAGTTTGAGAGGAGCGAGAGAGTGCTGTTGACTGGAGACATGAATGGCAAACTGGGAATGTACGAGTGGATGGAGTGGTTGGTCACTGGGGTGTGCCAGCTGAAGTAGATGGGAATGGTAGTGCTTTGGTGGACATCTGTGCTTGTAAGGGGTTGGCAATATCCAACACCTACTTTCGTCATAAGATGATCCACCGGTATACATGTAGAGTAATGAGGAGGATGGATGGTGAACTTGTTGAACGAAAGGCAATGATAGACTACGTGTGTGTGGATGAGCGAATGAGAAGACAAGTGTTGGATGCAAGAGTGTGGAGAGGGTGGGGGAATGGAGTCTCGGACCATCACTTAGTGATGGCCAAGGTAAAGATGCAAAGAAAGTGTTGAGGAGGCGAAGGGGAAGACAGGAGGAAGCAGCTCCTGTGAGAAGAGTGGAGAAATTGCAAGATAGTGAGAAAATGACAGAGTATAAGAGCATAGTGGAAGAAAGATTGGGAAGGTATGAGCTAGAGCAGATGGAAGGGGTGGAAGACGTATGTAAGATATTCACGGAAGAGATAGGTGCAGCGTGTGAGGCGGTTTGTGCAGTGAGGAGGAGATGCAAGGGTGTACAAGGGGACAGCATGGTGGAATGATGAGGTGAAACGAGCTGTGGAACAAAAGAAGAAGGCATATGGTGAATGGTTGGCGAGTAGAGGTAGGGGAGAAGATGAGAGAGAGAAGAGAGAGGTATATGTGAGCAGGAGAGGGAGGTTAAGAGACTGGTGAAGGAGAGTAAGAAGAAAATGGATGAAGAGTTTGGGAGGAATCTGAGTGTGAAATGGAGGCAGAGTAAGAAATTGTTTTAGAAGGAGGTAAAGAAAGTAAGGCAGTGTGAAAGGGGAAATAATAGGGGAGTGAAAGATAGGAATAATAGATTGTTGGTGGAGAAGAGAGAGAAATTGAGGAGATGGAAGGAGCACTTTGAGGATTTGTTGAATGTAGAGAGTGAAAGCAGTGTGAGTATAAGTGGTTGGGGAATGGCTGGGAGAAGAAGAGATGAGTGGAGGGAGGAAGAGATCAGTAGAGCGGAAGTAGTGGAAGCGATGAAGAAGATTAAGCTGGGAAAGGCCCCAGGAATTGATGGAGTGTGTGGTGAAATGCTTAGGTATGGGGGTGAGATTGTTGTGGAGTGGATATGGAAGTTGTGTAGATTGGCTTGGGAAGAGGGAAGGGTTCCAGAGGACTGGAAATCAGGTATAATTGTTCCTCTGTACAAAGGAAAAGGGGAGAGAGAAGTATGTGGTAACCATACGGGTATTTGCCTTCTTAGTGTGACTGGTAAAATATATGGTAGAATACTCATTGATAGGGTTAGGCATATGACAGAGGAGCTAGTTGGAGAAGAACAAGGGGGATTTAGGAAGGGAAAAGGGTGTGTAGGTCAGATATTTGTTCTAAGATTTTTAGTGGAGAAGTATCTAGAGAAGGGAAGGAAAGTGTATGCTGCCTTCATGGACTTGGAGAAAGCTTATGACAGAATAGATAGGCAAGGTATGTGGAAGGTATTAAGAATATATGGAGTGGAGGGGAAATTGTTGAGTGCTGTGAAGAGTATGTACGAGGGAGCTAGGGCTACTGTGCGAGTGGATGGTGAGCTGAGTGAGTTCTTTGATCTCAGTGTGGGACTGAAACAGGGGTGTGTGATGTCTCCATGGCTGTTTAATATATATATGGATGGGGTTGTAAAGGAGGTGCAAGGTAGGGCAGTGGATGTGGGGCTGGCCCTAATGAATGAGGGTGAGATTTGGAAGCTTCCGGTGTTGCTGTTTGCTGATGATACAGTATTGTTGAGTGAAGATGAATGGGAGTTGCAAGGTTTGGTGAATGAATTTGGGACAGTGTGTAGGAGGAGGAAGCTGAAAGTTAATGTAAACAAAAGTAAAGTTATGGTGTTTGAGAGGAATGAAGTCAGAGTGTGCAGTGAGGTTGGATGGTGAGGATATGGAGAATGTGAGTGCATTCAAGTACCTGGGTAGTGTGATGAGTAAGGATGGAACTTTGGGGGATGAAGTACGTGAAAGGGTACAGCAGGGAAGGAAGGTTGTTGGTACACTGAAAGCAGTGATGAGAAATAGGGAGGTGAGGATGGAAGTTAAGAAGTCACTGCATGATGGTACTGTGATCCCTACCCTGACGTATGGAAGCGAGGCGTGGACCTTGAAAGAGGGGAACAAGTCAAGAGTGAGAGCAGTGGAAATGAGTTACTTGAGAGGAGCATGTGGAGTGACGTGGAGGGACAGGTTGACGAATGAAGAAGTGAAGGAACGTTGTGGGGTAGATGTGGATGTGGTTGAGATTAGGAGAAATACACTGAGGTGGTTTGGACATGTGGAGAGAATGGAGAATGAAAGACTGACTAAGAGGGTGTATGTAGGTGAGCTGGAGGGAGGGGTAGACCGAGGATGAGGTGGAGGATGGAGTTGAGAGGTATATGAGGGAGGGGGGGGTGAGTTGAGGGGAGGGTAGTCAAATGGTGGGTGACAGAGTGACTTGGAGGCGTTTTGTGTGCGGCCACCCTTTGCAGGATTAGGGCGTCGGGCTATAGATAGATAGATAGACGACACAGTATTTATGTTGTGGGAGTGGCCCAGTTCTCTCAGCTGAAAGTGTAATAACCAACAGTCTGGCAGGGAATGAACAGTAATGAAGCATCTAACAGAAATAATGCTTTTGTGTGTGTGTGTGTGTGTGTGTGTGTGTGTGTGTGTGTGTGTGTGTGTGTGTGTGTGTGTGTGTTTATGCGAGCAAAATAAAACAATTTTCATCCGATTGTTACCATACATGATGGAGAAGTTCAGGGACAGCCTGTCAGGAATCCTATGCCGTAGTTACCTACTGAGAAGAATATGCAGAAGCCCAGTGTCACAGGGTTAATTCAAACGCTGACCTGTCAGAATTGACTTAACCTGTTTTTATTCAGTTTTATTTAAAGGTCCATTGAAGGTTTGTTTTCAGTCTTCTTTAAAGGTCCATTAAAGGTTGTGAGTTAGGTATGAATGAAATGAATTAATTTTAAGAACAGTCAGAGGTCGAGTTCACAGGGCAAGATCAGTTTAGGTAGTTTTTTCCGATTTATACTAAACTTTGTAGAAAGATGGAGAACAATTAATGAGTAAAATTATTCGAATTTAAGCATAATTAGTCCGAGGTCAGTGGTCAGAAGCCTGGATTATGAGTCAAGATAAACTCGAACAGATTTAAATTGAAATTAACCGAGCTTGATAGAATGGTCAAGCAGGGAAGAAGGAATTCAGTATTGATAACAGCCTAAGGTTTAGGTCAAAGGGAAGGTCAAAGAGTCGACCCGTGTTGCTGTGTGTAAAATATTTAACTAATAAATTTTTCATCTAATTTGAATCACACTTGGTGGATGAGTTGAGGATCACCAAAGAGGATGACCTATTGTTTTGATGAACAATAGATCATAGGTCAAGGTCACACGGCAAGTCAAGGTCACATGGCAAAGTCATCTAGGAGTTTCTGTGTGATATAGACTAAACTTTATTGAATGGCTCAGGTTAAAGTAAGGATAACTGTATTCTGTTTAGGAAAAGGTCAAAGTCACAGGGAAATGCCAAAGTTCGGGGTAATTAGACAGTTCAATTCCGATAGTTTTGTTCTGATGTGAACTAAAGTTGTGGGATGAATTAAGGTTTGGGCAAGGGTAAAGTGGTCATTCGAGTTTGAGATTCAAAGTCATAGGGCAAAGTAGAATACTCTTAGAGTTTAGACCAATTGGCCGTCGTGAGTGCTGCCCTCTCGGAGTGCATCTTCTTGTATTTTATAGTTTTCTTTCAAATTTTACCGTACTCTGCCATGTACCCCTGCTTTCTTATTTCCGTGTCATTTTCCTTAATTCAACAGATTTCTTTACATTTTACTCTCTCCCCCAAATTATCTAGTTCGCTTGCAGTTTTATCCGTCGTTCCATCTCTTCTTATTATCTGTTTATCTTTACATTTTCCTTTTATCTTGTCCACTACCCGTTCTGTTTCATTCTTGGCGACCTTTTCGTTTATGCTCCAGTCAAATCATGCCCTTATAGTTTATTCCATCTCATATATATATATATATATATATATATATATATATATATATATATATATATATATATATATATATATATATATATATATGGAGCCTCTGTGATACAGTGGTAGAGTGTGCGTTTCGCACGCCGGTGGACGAGGGTTCGCCTCCAGCCCTAGTTGTAAAAACTTTGGGATTCGTTCACCGAGCCACTTGCTGCTTTGGCCGACATGAGGGGCGCTGTGGTTGAACCAGTGTCGCATACTAGTATGCTTGCACCCAGTCGGCTTAAGGCGGGCCGATTACACTTGATTCACAGACTACACAAACATCCAAAGCCACTACAACACTACAGTTACACTTACAAGCACTTCTCACCCTACATACAGTCTCTACCAAACAGCCTAAGCCACTGGGTAGAGATACATTGGCTTTATCGTCTCTGCTTCGGTAGGGATAGGCCCGTCCTGCAGTAGACCTCAACGGCTGAAGATGATATATATATATATATATATATATATATATATATATATATCCTACATTGCCTCATGAGGAGCGTAGGAGCCCAGGGCTAGGCAGTTGGTCCCGACATTAAAGATGAGAGTGATATATATATATATATATATATATATATATATATATATATATATATATATATATCTATTTCCGTATCCACTTATCCAGTCCTTCTTCCCTCCGTCTTCCTTCTCCTCTCTTAAGATGTTTCTAGCTCTTCCTCGCTCTCGTTCCTCCCACCACCTCCTCGTTTACTCTTTTATTTTGCTCTCTCCCCCCTCCCCTTTCATCTCTCAGCTTCCGTCTCTTATCTCTGAGCTATCCTATTGCCTGCTATTATTTTTTTTCTTCCTATCTATCTACTCTGTTTTCCAAACTTTTGCTGTCATTTTTCTTCATTAATTCTTCATTGAATCTCTCTCGCGTTCCTCGTCCACTTCCTACCGTTAGCCTCTCTTCCTGCATTCTGTCCTTCCTCTTCTTCATTGATCTTCACATGCAAGTGCGAAAATCTTTCGTACTCGTATTTCCTTAGTTTCTTTCTCTTGTCTTCTTGCAACACATTTTTCTGCTTGGCAGCATTCCTTTACTTCATCACCAGGTCGCTTCAGAACTGGCACGATTTTTCCAGCAGTAAGTACCCCCAGACAACTTTTCATTTTTAACATAGGGCTTTAAATGGATTCATGGGATCAAAAGTTAAACCGTGCAGACACACAGTCTTTCAGCCCCCATGTTCCTGCATTTTTCAATACTCATCATGGCACTTTACACTAAGGTATGAGTATGTTAGTGTACTATGACTGTGTGGAAACCAGTCTGCTTTCTTGTAAGAATTCTGACATACATTAATTTTCTTTGTCACTTTTTTCTGTACTGCCCTTCCTTCCATCACCTTTTTCGCCATCCATGTCTCAGCTTAATTTCCTCTGTCCCTGTTTCATATACTCCTGTTTTCCTACCATTTTTCTTCTCTACTTCTTCTTCAGTCTTCCTTGCTTTTTTTTTTTTTTTTGTCCTTCTTCCTGTTACTTTCTTTGTCACCTTCTCATGTTCTATCTTTTCTTCCACTATTCCATCCAGTCATAATCTCATTTCCTTTGTCCCTGTATCATATCTGTTACTTTTCATCCCTCTTATCTCCTGCCTCCTTTTCCCTTTCGTCCTGCAGTCTAGTCTTCATCTCGCATTTTCTTCTTCATCTCCTTTCTGCTGAAATTATCTGTACTTTTGCTCTTCCCTTTCTTGTACCATTTCCACCATTCATATTGTTAACCTTATTTCCTGTCTAACATTTTAATCTCTTCCCCATCTATCCCCTCTGTTCTCTGCGTTTTGTTATTAGTTCTTCATCTTTCCATTCCCCTCTGTTGCATCCTTTTTTCTATCATTTCCACCATTCACAACCCTAACCTTATTCCCTCCTTTCCACTTAAATCTTCTCTCCATTTTATTGTTCCATTTTCTTCATCGCACTGCCGTTTCGTATTTCATTTGAATCTGAATTGTTGTACCTTTCCTTCCACCAATCACATCATTCTAACTCGACCACATTTCCGCTGCCCTGCTTTCATCTCTTACTCATCTACTGGACACCCTCTTGCCTCTCCTACCTAATCACCCTCACCACGCCACCCTCATTATTTTTTTTATTTAAACCACTGACTCTGACCTTCAGTCCTTCCACTTTTATTTTACCACTGTCATTTGAATCGCTTACTCATTTCCTCTCTTCTGACCTATCTGTTAACCCTAATTGACTCCCAGTTTTTCTAGTCTGTCTTTTCACCCTAATTTACTTTTTCATGTCCCGTCAGTTAACTTTAATTCACTCCCCTTTTTCTCATCTATCTATTTACCCTCACTCTTTATACCTTCGCCATCGAGGTTAGAGGAGGTTATGTATTCATCTATGATTGTCTTTTGTTTGTTTGTTTGTCCACACGATATTTCCAGAAGTTCTCAATGAATTTCAATGAAATTTTCAGGATGGGTAGGTCATGGACCAAGAAAGAATTGATTAAATTTTTGGGCGGATCCGGATCCGGATTCGGCATTGGTGGAGGTTTGCTCTCTGAGTGTCTCTAGTTTTGTCCCATGTAGTCACCCTCACGAAGTTTCCACTTTTCTCGTTATCATACCCGACTTCACATCGCCACTTTCATGACCATTTGTGTTTATCATTGATTCTATCCTTCTTAACCTGCAAATCCTCCAGTTTGGGTTTCCACTATCTTTAGAATCCCTCACTTCCTCTTCTCTCTTTGACCATCCACTCTCACCACTCCGCTCACATTGACTTTTATACTTATTGTATTAGAGCGCTTACAAGCTCATTTACCTAGATAATTTTTGGAGCCTGTCTCTTTGTTACTTGTTTTTGTAATTTATATCCTTGCAGTCCAGTTACTGTAGCTTGCGCACATAACATACAAGAGTTTATGAACATGTTTACATAGAATTAAATTGGTAAGGAAGAGGTGTTTATCACGTTTATTAATTCTCAAGTCCACCCATTTCTTTTCCCACTGCTGTTTCAATTCTTCATTGATTTCACGTAACCTCCGCCTCGCTGGTGCACTTCCAGTCTCTCACGCCTACTCATATCCTTGCCCATTCCCTCACTCCGACTCTCAGTCCCGATATCTTCCTCCCACCATTTCACTGCCATTCTCACACATTCACACACCTATTCCTTTCCACTTACTCTCACACCCACTCTGTAACACCGCTTAATTGCTACATTCCTAGGCACTCACTCCCCTTCTCTCTCTCTCTCTCTCTCTCTCTCTCTCTCTCTTAATCTCACACCTTCGCCTATATGCCACACTCACACTTTTTCACACCCTCTCATTCATTCCCACTCTCTCACACACTTCTTTTTCCAACTCCCGGTTAAGTATGTTCATTCCTGAATATATATATATATATAATAATCTTGTGTTGCCCCATGAGGATCGTAGGAGCTCGGGGCTAGGCAAGTTGGTCCTGACATTTCTGATGAGAGTGACCATCCTCACTCATCCCTGAGTGGCATTACGTGAGCTATAAACCCCAACCACCCTTTGGATATAAACCTGCACCGGCTCAATCCGATTGGAGTGCCATAATTACCCACTAAACCATCAGGCGCCATAATTTGGTTATATGGTTACCACCCAGCGTAGTAAATGGTTTCCTGGTGTACAGGAAACCATTTGGCATGTCACTTAGTGTAGAGTTACCCGAACTAGACAGAAGGAAGAGGAGAGAATGAAGGAAAGAAAGACAGAAGAGGGAGTGTAAAGTCACCCGTAGGCAGAAGGAAGAGGAAAGAATGAAGGAAATAGGAGTGAAGACAGATGAGGAAGGAAGGATGAAAGAGTGGAAAGGGCAGTCACCTGAGAGCAGCACTACATCGAGTGAAATTGGATATATATATATATATATATATATATATATATATATATATATATATATATATATAATCCTTTTTTTCAGAGCCTGGACAGGGACTACAGCTTCGCAGAATAACATTGATAAATATTGCTGACTAAATGTTACTTTCCATTTGAAGTAGATATTGCAGAATAAGATTTCCTTTCCCTCCCATTCCTATTAAATTTCCATGACAGCTTTTCCTTGCTACACGGTGGTCCCCTTCACTATTTCCCGCCAGCTTCAGCTAGCCAGAGGTTTGGTGCGTGGTGGTGGTTGGGGGAAGGAGCCTTCCTGCATTCGAGCCTTCCAACAGGATAGTTTCGTTAGTTAAGGCTCTTTCCTGTACCAAACATTTGCGAGAAGGCCAACAGGTCTGTTGCTGTTTGCTTTCCTTTGTACTCCTTTGTACACTTTGTTACCCACTCTCCAGGGATGGATCCAGAAATTTTCGGTGGGGGATCACGATTCGCTGATTCAGCCAAGGCTTGACGCGACATACTTGATGTTCCAGTGTTGAAATTGCCTCTTTATTCAATGATGCATGGCCGGTGGGGGGGGGGGGATTACTCTTTATCCTCCCCGGGATCCATCCCTGCCCTCTCTCACACCCACACTCTCACCTCAGCTCTCTACACCCTCTATTCAATTGGTAGCCTCTCACGCTTCTTTCATATTCCAGTATTGCAGGCTGAAGCATTGGGTTATTCATGCTTTCCATCTTGGTGTGTCTCTTTCCCTTTTTCTTTGCATTCATGTTTTCCTTTAATACTTCTCATCAGCATTCTCCTGTGTGCCGCCACGAGT
>NC_136976.1:19441278-19521278 GCF_032717465.1 Coenobita brevimanus
TCTCAGGCGATTGTATTCAGATTAGGAAAGATCACAGTACTGAAGTGACTGATTAACAATATCCAATCAATGCAGCTAGAAAAGTCTCTTCCAAGCTAAATAAATGTTTGACGGTAGCAAGAAATAAAGAAAATTTGCCCCATGGAACTGAAGGGGTCGAAACGTTGCAAATATTTAAAAGATGTGGCAATAACAGAACTTCCACGCTCTCAGATTTTCGCCGAAGTTGCTCTGAAGGATTACTGTGGAGAAAAATGGGCATTAGACTAAATTTAACCCTTACAGAGTTAAAGAAGCCGTGGGTAAATACGACTCTGCGTGAATGTGTTGAGGTGCATATCCTTGCATTCAGTATATCGGCGAAGTATAGTTGAGTGAGCAGAATAAGAGATAAAAGTTCGCCAGATATTTTAGCTCGTGCGTATCGCTTTCCTCTGATAGCTCATATTCCTAAACTGAGAGTGGTCTGATATATTTTCTGTCCTCAAATGATTCTCGCTGATATGATGTATCCGGGAGGAGAGTGACAGAAACTTTTGAATGTAAACAGTGGAGCAATAGGCGAATTTCTATCCCTGACTGTGCTTGTACCGAGATAAACACGTTGGATCGAGCATCGCCCGAAAAAGCAAAGTGGAGGGCAGATAAAGCAGGGCGGAAAGGAGTGGGTGGGAATGGTTCGAGGAGGAAAAGTGCATTGGAAATGAGGCGGAGGATATGGAAAGAGAGAGGAGGGGCATGAACTGAAGAGGAGGGAAGAAAAAAAATCTGGGAAGGGTGAATGGTCGAGAGCAGAAGGTGAATATGGGAGAAGAGAAACGGATGTGGAACGAAGAGAAAGTGAGGTGAATAGGAGCGGGCAGGATAGCGGATGAAAGTGAATAACAGGGAAAATAAGGAGAAAGAGGAGAAGAAATTAAAATGCTGAGAACCAGGAGGAGGAGGAGAAGGAGGAGGAGGAGGACTACATCGGTCCTTTCGATACTGTTTCTTATAAGGTCTGCTGTCACTTAAGAAAGGTGGAGGGTAGGGGATAAAGGGCAAAAAAAAAAAAAAAGCTGCTGCTGCTGCTGATGATGATGATAATGATGATGGTGAGAAAATAAGGAGAGGGAAAAGGGGAAGCAGAGTAGAAGGGAAAAAAGGGTGTAAGAAGTAAGCTGAAGGAGGGGGGGGGGTAGAATTGAAACTGTTGGGAAGATGAGGAGAAAAAGGGAGAGAAGAACATGGAAAGGGAAGGAAGTGTTGACAGGAGAAGGTGGAGGAGGAGGGGGAGAAACTGAGAAGGAAAGGGTGATGGTGGAAAAAGAAATGAGGAGAAAGAAAAGGAGGACAAGGAAAAAGAACCGGAGGATGAATCAGAAAAGAACATGGTAAAGGAGGGGCGGAGGAAAGTACTGAGAAGAGAAGGGAGGGGAAGAGAAATTGGGAAGGGAAAGGTGATGGTGGAAACAGAAAAGAAGAGGAATGTGTGAAGAGGAGAATGAAAGAAGATGAACAAAAAAGGGGGAAAGAAGGAGAGTGGCAAAGAAGCAGTGACGAAGAGAGGAAGAAGGATAACAGGGGGAAAGAGAGGGTGAAGGGAGCTGCATGGAGTTAACGAGGACTGGCTGGGAAGGAGAAGGAAAGTGTAAGTCAGGGAAGATTGAGAGAGAGAGAGAGAGAGAGAGAGAGAGAGAGAGAGAGAGAGAGAGAGAGAGAGAGAGAGAGAGAGAGAGAGAGAGAGAGTGTGTGAGAGAGTTGCAGTGAAGGGGAAAGGAGGAGGGAGAACAAAAGATAAGAGAAAAAGAGGAAAAAAAAGTTGCAGTAAGGGAGAGGAGAAGGAGGAAGGAAAAAACAGGGAAAAAGAAGGACTAAGAGAGAGGTAAGAAGAAGGACAAAGAGTGGCTGAAGGAGGTAGGGGGTGCAGGAGGGAGCAGGGAGGAGCTAATAAGGACTCAATAGAAAAGAGATGCAAGGCTAGAAATATGGAAGATGAGAGAAAGGCGGAGGAAAGGATTAGGAATGTAGCAGTGAATGGAAGGGGAGGGAGAGAGAATGAAAGGAAGGAGACGAAAGAAAGAATAAAAACTAGAGGGCAAGGAAGAGAAGAGGAGAGAGAGAGAGAGAGAGAGAGAGAGAGAGAGAGAGAGAGAGAGAGAGAGAGAGAGAGAGAGAGAGAGAGATTACATAGATACACAGACCACACAGACCTTATGGTCCCTACAAGGCGGTCCGGCCTTAATACTAATACAATGCTACTGTATAATTATAGGAGCAGGAGAAAAGGATAGCATAGCAGAAAGCTATCTCCCCTACCCTCCAGACCCTCCGGCATTTGGCTGACAGGAAACAAGAGAGGAAGTAATACCTTGCAGGTTTGAAAAACCTGAAGGAATTTTATAGGATCGGCAGAAAGTAGAATAATATGGAAATGGAGAATTTAGGCATACAGCCACATACTCTATGCATGCACATTTTTTTTGCTGTTTTTTTTTTTTTTTTAAATAAAACAGATGAACAATGTTTATCTATTACATTTGCCCTAAAATACTGTCTATGTTGATTACTAGTTTAGAAGTACTGTGTTTAATAAATGGATGAATGTAGACACGAATATGCAATAATTGCTCTACCCTAACTAAACGATACCGATCGCGTCGAGATACATGTCCAGCCTCTTTTTAAAGGGAGAGAGAGAGAGAGAGAGAGAGAGAGAGAGAGAGAGAGAGAGAGAGAACGAAGGAAAATGGGAAAGACGAAGCAGTGAAAGCGAGAGAAGGAAAGAGAACAGACGGCGAAGAGTGGATGAAGAAAAATAAGAAGCAAAAAATACACAGGAAGAGAGGAGAAAGGAAAACAAAGGAAGAGGCGAGGAGGAGGGAGAAGTGGGGAGCAGTTAGCGAGGACTGGCTTGGAAAGGAGGAAAAGGTGATAAGTCAGGGCAGATGGAAGGAGATTATTGAATGGAATGGGATGGAGGAAGGCAGAGAGTGAGAGAAGATGGGATGAAGAGAATGGAATTGCGGAGGTGGATCGGAATGGAGAGTGTGGCAAGGAGTCATGATAAGCTCCAGGATAAGGAGGTGTGCAGGAAATGAGACTGGAACAAACAAAGGTGAGATGAGATGGGAAGACTTCGTAATGGAGGAAAGGAGGCGATGCAGCAGGTCTGATGGGAAACGAAGGAGTCAAAAGGAGAGACCAGAATTTAGAGACATGAGCGAAGATGGACGTTGGAGGATAGGACACAATGCAATACGAATGATATGAAGAGCTGATGATTTAAAGGAAACACCTGATAATAGAAACAAGAAGAGAAATGAACACTGGAGGATAGGACATTTCATGAAGCTTAAAAGGAAGCGATAAAGTTAAATGAGAATAATTCATGACAAGACTGAAAACTGGAAGACAGGACACAGAGCATGAAATCTGAAGGGAAACAAAGAGGATTAAAGGAGAAAAGTAACAAAGCAGCAGGAGAAAAAGTGAACAGAGAAGAGTACTAAAGTGAACAGATAGAGAGAGGGGGCATAGGGAGACAAACCGAGGTAAAGAAGGAGCGGAGAGAATACAGCAAGTCTAATGGGAAGAGAATAAAATACACAGGAGAGTGAAGGCCGAAGAAAAGAAGAAAGAATAGGCAGAAAAAGACAGAAGGGAGAGGGAAAGCAAAAAGGAGTGAAAAAAATAAAGGGAATGGAAGAAGAGTGAGCATATAGAAGTTCGGGGAGAATAGGCAGGGAAAAGGAGGAATGAGAGAGAATGCAAGGGAAAGGGAGAGATTCTAGATCGGATGTCAGGGAGGGTGGGGAGGACTGAAAGAGATCAAAAGGTTTGAGTGAGTGAGGCTTACCCCACCTGTACGTATGACCCCGTTTGTGGTAAAGTAAAACCTAGGGAGCGAGAAAGGAGAGAGTGGAGCGAAAGAAAAGATGATGAATAAAGGGAGACAGAAAGGAACACCGAGAACAAAAAGAGAGATAATGGCAGAAAGGGGGAATGGAACAAGAAGAGGCAGAGTTGGAGAGAGAGGGAAAGGGATAACAAAGAGATGGGAGAGGAAGTCAAATTTATTGTAGAAATGACGGACATACAATCATACACAGACAAAGCAAAGAGAATAGACATGTGTATGACATAAGAGAGATACTGACAGATAGAGGGATAGATAGACTGACAGATAGATAAACATAGATAGAGAAGGAGGAGGGAGCCTGGGAATTTAGGAAGCTGTTCGTAACAATTCGTGGCGGCACACAGGAGAATGCCGATGAGAAGTATTAAGGAAAAACATGAAGGTAAAGAAAAAGGGAAAGAGACACACCAAGATGGAAAGCATGAATAACCCAATGCTTCAGCCTGGAATACTGGAAGGTGAAAGAAGCGTGAGAGGCTACCAGTTACTGAGGGTGAGAGAGCTGCAGTGAGAGTGTGGGTGTGAGAGTGGGCAGGGATGGATCCGGGGGGGGATGGGGGGGATGCATCCCCCCCCACCGGCCATGCATCATTGAATAAAGAGGCAATTTTAACATTGAAATATCAAGTATGTCGCGTCAAGTATTTGGCTGAATCAGCGAATCAGACCCCCCCACCGAAAATTTCTGGATCCACCCCTGAGAGTGGGTAACAAAGTGTACAAAGGAGTACAAAGGAAAGCAACCAGCAACAGACCTGTTGGCCTTCTCGCAAATGTTTGGTACAGGAAAGGTTTTAACTAACGAAACTATCCTGTTGGAAGGCTCGAAATGCAGGAAGGCTCCCCCTCCCGACCACCACCACGCACCAAACCTCTGGCTAGCTGAAGCTGGCGGGAAATAGTGGAGAGACCACCGTGCAGCATGGAAAAGCTGTCATGGAAATTTAATAGGAATGAGGGAAAGGAAATCTTATTCTGCAATATCTACTTGAAATGGAAAGTAACATTTAGTCAGCAATATTTATTAATGTTATTCTGCGGTTGTGTCCTCCAGGCTCTGAAAAAAAGGATTATATATATATATATATATATATATATATATATATATATATATATATATATATATATATATATATATATATATATATATATATATATATCCACTCACTCGATGTAGTGCTGCTCTCAGGTGACTGCCCTTTCCACTCTTTCATCCTTCCTTCCTCATCTGTCTTTATTTCCTTCATTCTTTCCTCTTCCTTCTGCCTACGGGTGACTTTACACTCCCTCTTCTGTCTTTCTTTCCTTCATTCTTTCCTCTTCCTTCTGTCTACGGGTAACTCTACACTAAGTGACATGCCAAATGGTTTCCTGTACACCAGGAAACCATTTACTACGCTGGGTGGTAACCATATAACCAAATTATGGCGCCTGATGGTTTAGTGGGTAATTATGGCACTCCAATCGGATTGAGCCGGTGCAGGTTTATATCCAAAGGGTGGTTGGGGTTTATAACTCACGTAATGCCACTCAGGGATGAGTGAGGATGGTCACTCATCTGAAATGTCAGGACCAACTTGCCTAGCCCCGAGCTCCTACGATCCTCATGGGGCAACACAAGATTATATATATATATATATATATATATATATATATATATATATATATATATATATATATATATATATATATATATTGTTACGGAACAGAGAAAGATAATGTACACTTTAAGTGAGAATACTAAAAATCACTACTGTCCCGTAAAGTTCCAGGTTCAAAACAAAGAGTTAGGTAAAATTACAAGTCAAAGTTTAATGCTCAAACTAACAATAAAACATTCAGGACTCATGAGGATAATGTAATGGCAAAAACAGGTTAAAAATATGGTTAACTGCAATAGCCTCTATTAACACGAAATTAGCAAGAGTAAATTTATCTAAGTCAGCCCTGATAAAATGAGATACCAGATAATACTCAGTGAATGCCAGATAAATAATTACAGATACAAACTATTATCAAAAATGACTGACATAAAGAACCCTACATGAATTACAAAAACTTCACTAGGCCCCACAAATTAAACTTATGCTATACAGTACAAGAAAAAATGCAACAACAGTTATACTCAAATTACACACAGCTGCTAGATGGTTGGAGACTTCTTGAGCACTCACAATAATAATATCTGTACAGGGGAGGACAGAGATGTGAACAAAATGAGGAGCAGATCTAAGTGGCAATGATGCAGAGACTGAGCTCATTATATAGGGGCCAGCAGAGCCTGATACAACTTGTAAGAAGGACGCGCAAATGAAGCCATGGGGACAGAGAGCTGCAAATCCCGCAAAGTATAACAGAGAGAACGACTTACTCTACTATAACGGTAGAAGGGGGGACTGAGGCAGAACACGCTCGTGATCAAACATGCAGCAACTGTGCGTTAAAATTACACAAAGGATGATGAAATCATAGGCTATGTAAAAATATATATATATATATATATATATATATATATATATATATATATATATATATATATATATATATATATATATATATTCAGGAATGAACATACTTAACCGGGAGTTGGAAAAAGAAGTGTGTGAGAGAGTGGGAATGAATGAGAGGGTGTGAAAAAGTGTGAGTGTGGCATATAGGCGAAGGTGTGGGATTAAGAGAGAGAGAGAGAGAAAGAGAGAGAGAGAGAGAGAGAGAGAGAGAGAGAGAGAAGGGGAGTGAGTGCCTAGGAATGTAGCAATTAAGCGGTGTTAGAGAGTGGGTGTGAGAGTAAGCGGAAAGGAATAGGTGTGGGAATGTGTCAGAATGGCAGTGAAATGGTGGGAGGAAGATAACGGGACTGAGAGTCGGAGTGAGGGAATGGGCAAGCATATGAGTAGGCTTGAGAGACTGGAAGTGCACCAGCGAGGCGGAGGTTACGTGAAATCAATGAGGAATTGAAACAGCAGTGGTAAAAGAAATGGGTGGACTTGAGAATTAATAAACGTGATAAAAACCTCTTCCTTACCAATTTAATTCTATGTAAACATGTTCATAAACTCTTGTATGTTATGTACGCAAGCTACAGTAACTGGACTGCAAGGATATAAATAACAAAAACAAGTAACAAAGAGACAGGCTCCGATAATTATCTAGGTAAATGTGCTTGTAAGCGCTCTAATACAATAAGTATAAAAGTCAATGTGAGCGGAGTGGTAAGAGTGGATGGTCAAAGAGAGAAGAGGAAGTGAGGGATTCTAAAGATAGTGGAAACCCAAACTGGAGGATTTGCAGGTTAAGAAGGATAGAATCAATGATAAACACAAATGGTCATGAGAGTGGCGATGTGAAGTTGGGTATGATAACGAGAAAAGTGGAAACTTCGTGAGGGTGACTACATGGGACAAAACTAGAGACACTCAGAGAGCAAACCTCCACCAATGACGGATCCGGATCCGGATCCGCCCCAAAATTTAATCAATTCTTTCTTGGTCCATGACCTACCCATCCTGAAAATTTCATTGAAATTCATTGAGAACTTCTGGAAATATCGTGTGGACAAACAGACAAACAAAAGACAATCATAGATGAATACATAACCTCCTCTAACCTCGATGGCGAAAGTATAAAGAGTGAGGGTAAATAGATAGATGAGAAAAAGGGGAGTGAATTAAAGTTAACTGACGGGACAAGAAAAAGTAAATTAGGGTGAAAAGACAGACTAGAAAAACTGGGAGTCAATTAGGGTTAACAGATAGGTCAGAAGAGAGGAAATGAGTAAGCGATTCAAAAGACAGTGGTAAAATAAAAGTGGAAGGACTGAAGGTCAGAGTCAGTGGTTTAAATAAAAAATAATGAGGGTGGCGAGGTGAGGGTGATTAGGTAGGAGAGGAAAGAGGGTGTCCAGTAGATGAGTACGAGATGAAAGTAGGGCAGCGGAAATGTGGTCGAGTTAGAATGATGTGATTGGTGGAAGGAAAGGTACAACAATTCAGATTCAAATGAAATACGAAACGGCAGTGCGATGAAGAAAATGGAACAATAAAATGGAGAGGAGATTTAAGTGGAAAGGAGGGAATAAGGTTAGGGTTGTGAATGGTGGAAATGATAGAAAAAAGGATGCAACAGATGGGGAATGGAAAGATGAAGAACTAATAACAAAACGCAGAGAACAGAGGGGGTAGATGGGGAAGAGATTAAAATGTTAGACAGGAAATAAGGTTAACAATATGAATGGTGGAAATGGTACAAGAAAGGGAAGAGCAAAAGTACAGATAATTTCAGCAGAAAGGAGATGAAGAAGAAAATGCGAGATGAAGACTAGACTGCAGGACGAAAGGGAAAAGGAGGCAGGAGATAAGAGGGATGAAAAGTAACAGATATGATACAGGGACAGAGGAAATGAGATTATGACTGGATGGAATAGTGGAAGAAAAGATAGAACATGAGAAGGTGACAAAGAAAGTAACAGGAAGAAGGACAAAAAAAAAATGGAAGTAAGGAAGGCTGAAGAAGAAGTAGAGAAGAAAAATGGTAGGAAAACAGGAGTATATGAAACAGGGACAGAGGAAATTAAGTTGAGACATGGATGGCGAAAAAGGTGATGGAAGGAAGGGGAGTATAGAAAAAAGTGACAAAGAAAATTAATGTATGTCAGAATTCTTACATGAAAGCAGACTGGTTTCCACACAGTCATAGTACACTAACATACTCATACCTTAGTGTAAAGTGCCATGATGAGTATTGAAAAATTCAGGAACATGGGGGCTGAAAGATTGTGTGTCTGCACGGTTTAACTTTTGATCCCATGAATCCATTTAAAGCCCTACGTTAAAAATGAAAAGTTGTCTGGGGGTACTTACTGCTGGAAAAATCGTGCCAGTTCTGAAGCGACCTGGTGATGAAGTAAAGGAATGCTGCTAAGCAGAAAAATGTGTTGCAAGAAGACAAGAGAAAGAAACTAAGGAAATACGAGTATAAAAGATTTTCGCACTTTCATGTGAAGATCAATGAAGAAGAGGAAGGACAGAATGCAGGAAGAGAGGCTAACGGTAGGAAGTGGACGAGGAACGCGAGAGAGATTCAATGAAGAATTAATGAAGAAAAATGACAGCAAAAGTTTGGAAAACAGAGTAGATAGATAGGAAGAAGAAAAAAAAAAATAATAGCAGGCAATAGGATAGCTCAGAGATAAGAGACGGAAGCTGAGAGATGAAAGGGGAGGGGGGAGAGAGCAAAATAAAAGAGTAAACGAGGAGGTGGTGGGAGGAACGAGAGCGAGGAAGAGCTAGAAACATCTTAAGAGAGGAGAAGGAAGACGGAGGGAAGAAGGACTGGATAAGTGGGTACGGAAATATATATATATATATATATATATATATATATATATATATATATATATATATATATATACTGTATATGTAATGATAAACCATGAAGAAAAAAAGAAGGAAAATGTGAGTTAATAGAAAGGTAGTAATACTGACGGCTTGAAGTACGGCCGGTAAAGAGATGGAATAAACTATAAGGGCATGATTTGATTGGAGCATAAACAAAAAGGTCGCCAAGAATTAAACAGAACGGGTAGTGGACAAGATAAAAGGAAAATGTAAAGATAAACAGACAATAAAAGAGATGGAACGACGGATAAAACTGCAAGCGAACTAGATAATTTGGGGGAGAGAGTAAAATGTAAAGAAATCTGTTGAATTAAGGAAAATGACACGGAAATAAGAAAGCAGGGGTACATGGCAGAGTACGGTAAAATTTGAACGAAAACTATAAAATACAAGAAGATGCACTCCGAGAGGGCAGCAATCACGACGGCCAATTGGTCTAAGACTCTAAGAGTATTCTACTTTGCCCTATGACTTTGACTCTCAAACTCGAATGACTACTTTACCCTTGCCCAAACCTTAATTCATCCCACAACTGTAGTTCACATCAGAACAAAACTATCGGAATTGAACTGTCTAATTACCCCGAACTTTGGCATTTCCCTGTGACTTTGACCGTTTCCTAAACAGAATACAGTTATCCTTACTTTAACCTGAGCCATTCAATAAAGTTTAGTCTATATCACACAGAAACTCCTAGATGACTTTGGCATGTGACCTTGACTTGCCATGTGACCTTGACCTATGATCTATTGTTCATCAAAACAATAGGTCATCCTCTTTGGTGATCCTCAACTCATCCACCAAGTGTGATTCAAATTAGATGAAAAATTTATTAGTTATATAATTTACACACAGCAACACGGGTCGACTCTTTGACCTTCCCTTTGACCTAAACCTTAGGCTGTTATCAATACTGAATTCCTTCTTCCCTGCTTGACCATTCTATCAAGCTCGGTTAATTTCAATTTAAATCTGTTCGAGTTTATCTTGACTCATAATCCAGGCTTCTGACCACTGACCTCGGACTAACTATGATTAAATTCGAATAATTTTACTCATTAATTGTTCTCCATCTTTCTACAAAGTTTAGTATAAATCGGAAAAAACTACATAAACTGATCTTGCCCTGTGAACTCGACCTCTGACTGTTCTTAAAATTAATTCATTTCATTCATACCTAACTCACAACCTTTAATGGACCTTTAAACAACACTGAAAACAAACCTTCAATGGACCTTTAAATAAAACTGAATAAAAACAGGTTAAGTCAATTCTGACAGGTCAGCGTTTGAATTAACCCTGTGACACTGGGCTTCTACATATTCTTCTCAGTAGGTAACTACGGCATAGGATTCCTGACAGGCTGTCCCTGAACTTTTCCATCATGTATGGTTACAATCGGATGAAAATTGTTTTATTTTGCTCGCATAAACACACACACACACACACAAACACACACACACACACACACACACACACACACACACACACACACACACACACACACACACACACACACACACACACACACACACACACAAAAGCATTATTTCTATTAGATGCTTCATTACTGTTCATTCCCTGCCAGACTGTTGGTTATTACACTTTCAACTGAGAGAACTGGGCCACTCCCACAACATAAATACTGTGTCGTCTATCTATCTATCTATAGCCCGACGCCCTAATCCCGCAAAGGGTGGCCGCAGACAAAACGCCTCCAAGTCACTCTGTCACCCACCATTTGACTACCTCCCCCCAACTCACCCCCCCCTCCCTCATATACCTCTCAACTCCATCCCTCCACCTCATCCTCGGTCTACCCCTCCCTCTCCCTCCCTCCACCTCACCTACATACACCTTCTTAGTCAGTCTTTCATTCTCCATTCTCTCCACATGTCCAAACCACCTCAGTGTATTTCTCCTAATCTTCTCAACCACATCCACATCTACCCCACAACGTTCCTTCACTTCTTCATTCGTCAACCTGTCCCTCCACGTCACTCCACATGCTCCTCTCAAGTAACTCATTTCCACTGCTCTCACTCTTGACTTGTTCCCCTCTTTCAAGGTCCACGCCTCGCTTCCATACGTCAGGGTAGGGATCACAATACCATCATGCAGTGACTTCTTAACTTCCATCCTCACCTCCCTATTTCTCATCACTGCTTTCAGTGTACCAACAACCTTCCTTCCCTGCTGTACCCTTTCAGGTACTTCATCCCCCAAAGTTCCATCCTTACTCATCACACTACCCAGGTACTTGAATGCACTCACATTCTCCATATCCTCACCATCCAACCTCACTGCACACTCTGTGACTTCATTCCTCTCAAACACCATAACTTTACTTTTGTTTACATTAACTTTCAGCTTCCTCCTCCTACACACTGTCCCAAATTCATTCACCAAACCTTGCAACTCCCATTCATCTTCACTCAATAATACTGTATCATCAGCAAACAGCAACACCGGAAGCTTCCAAATCTCACCCTCATTCATTAGGGCCAGCCCCACATCCACTGCCCTACCTTGCACCTCCTTTACAACCCCATCCATATATATATTAAACAGCCATGGAGACATCACACACCCCTGTTTCAGTCCCACATTGAGATCAAAGAACTCACTCAGCTCACCATCCACTCGCACTGTAGCCCTAGCTCCCTCGTACTTACTCTTCACAGCACTCAACAATTTCCCCTCCACTCCATATATTCTTAATATCTTCCACATACCTTGCCTATCTATTCTGTCATAAGCTTTCTCCAAGTCCATGAAGGCAGCATACACTTTCCTTCCCTTCTCTAGATACTTCTCCACTAAACATCTTAGAACAAATATCTGATCTACGCACCCTTTTCCCTTCATAAATCCCTCTTGTTCTTCTCCAACTAGCTCCTCTGTCATATGCCTAACCCTATCAATGAGTATTCTACCATATATTTTACCAGTCACACTAAGAAGGCAAATACCCCTATGGTTACCACATACTTCTCTCTCCCTTTTTCCTTTGTACAGAGGAACAATTATACCTGATTTCCAGTCCTCTGGAATCCTTCCCTCTTCCCAAGCCAATCTACACAACTTCCATATCCACTCCACAACAATCTCACCCCCATACCTAAGCATTTCACTACACACTCCATCAATTCCTGGGGCCTTTCCCAACTTAATCTTCTTCATCGCTTCCACTACTTCCGCTCTACTGATCTCTTCCTCCCTCCTCTCATCTCTTCTTCTCCCAGCCATTCCCCAACCACTTATACTCACACTGCTCTCACTCTCTACATTCAGCAAATCCTCAAAGTGCTCCTTCCATCTCCTCAATTTCTCTCTCTTCTCCACCAACAATCTATTATTCCTATCTTTCACTCCCCTATTATTTCCCCTTTCACACTGCTTTACTTTCTTTACCTCCTTCCAAAACAATTTCTTACTCTCCCTCCATTTCACACTCAGATTCCTCCCAAACTCTTCATCCACTTTCTTCTTACTCTCCTTCACCAGTCTCTTAACCTCCCTTCTCCTGCTCACATATACCTCTCTCTTCTCTCTCTCATCTTCTCCCCTACCTCTACTCGCCAACCATTCACCATATGCCTTCTTCTTTTGTTCCACAGCTCGTTTCACCTCATCATTCCACCATGCTGTCCCTTGCACACCCTTGCATCTCCTCCTCACTGCACAAACCGCCTCACATGCTGCGCCTATCTCTTCCGTGAATATCTTACATACGTCTTCCACCCCTTCCATCTGCTCTAGCTCATACCTTCCCAATCTTTCTTCCACTATGCTCTTATACTCTGTCATTTTCTCACTATCTTGCAATTTCTCCACTCTTCTCACAGGAGCTGCTTCCTCCTGTCTTCCCCTTCGCCTCCTCAACCACTTTCTTTGCATCTTTACCTTGGCCATCACTAAGTGATGGTCCGAGACTCCATTCCCCCACCCTCTCCACACTCTTGCATCCAACACTTGTCTTCTCATTCGCTCATCCACACACACGTAGTCTATCATTGCCTTTCGTTCAACAAGTTCACCATCCATCCTCCTCATTACTCTCCATGTATACCGGTGGATCATCTTATGACGGAAGTAGGTGTTGGCTATTGCCAACCCCTTACAAGCACGAATTTCCACCAAAGCACTACCATTCCCATCTACTTCACCTGGCACACCCCACTGACCAACCACTCCATCCACTCGTACATTCCCAACTTTGCCATTCATGTCTCCAATCAACAGCACTCTCTCGCTCCTCTCAAACTTGTCCATACATGCTTCTACTCTCGCCCAAAACTCATCTTTCACTCTTGCCACTCGATCCTCTGTTGGAGCATACACACATACAATCGCCCATGCTTGTATACCTACTTTCATCCTCACCCATACAATCCTTGCACCTACTGTTCCATACTCTCTTATATTGTCCTTCCACTTCTTGCTTATCATCAGACATACTCCCTCTCTTGCCCTCTCATTCTCACTGACTCCTGCACATATACCTACACCATATTCCCATTCTCTCACCCTTTCACCTTACCATTTAGTTTCAGTCAATCCACATATATCCACTTTTGCATCCTCAAGCACCTGAACTATCTCTTTCTTTCCTGTAATCACTGTGTCGTGATTACAGGAAATTCGATGAGATTAAGTTATGAAGTACGAATGAGTCTTCTTGGTTGCGAGATAAACTGACCCTCCAATCTGATAACACCTGGCTATCAACCAATCTGAATGGGGTTAGTGATCTTCGTTACGTTAGGGAAAATTCGCTATATCTCCTCTCAAAACCGAATCCCTTCCTTATCGCCCTCTTCCTACAATGACTACTTTTTCTTTGCTTCTGGCAAACCATTATATTTGCTTTAGCCCTACTACAGTTGCTGGAAAGGGACTCCCCGCTTATACCAATACACCAGTTTTGCGTGAGACAGCTTTGGCATGTATTGATTAGGGACGGTGGGTGTTAGCGTAGAAGTGGTGATATGTGGAAGTGTGTGATACTTTGGAAGACTGTTGAGCCTTAGGGAACGGTATGTTGAAACTAAATCCAGAATCGAAAGCATAAAAAAACTGAGCTTTCTTCCCAGAATTTATCTTATTTCTCGCATACGCCCACACACATACAAGCACCCTACTTAAACACTTTGATTTGCAAGCTGATCTCCTCCCACACCTTGCAATTAATATTTCATTTGATGCATGTAGGATTTATTTCACAAATCTATTCCACTGAAACACCCACAGAGGAAAAACACATATTCTACCTACTTATCCTCTCTGTTCATTGAGAATGACATACACAACTAGATTTGTTCCTGAAATCTGTCTTGTCACCCCATCCTTAGATGGTAAAAAAGGCTCAGGATGATGATGAGGCTGAAAATGATGATGATGATGATGATAATGATGAAATACACCTACAAAGAGCCACATGCACTTACTGTAATATTCCATTCGAATATATCTCTGCCTCTCTCTCTCTCTCTCTCTCTCTCTCTCTCTCTCTCTCTCTCCTTCGCTGTACATCTATCTAACGATCTGTATATCTATCTATCTATCTGTCTATCCATCTATCCAGTTATCAGTCGGTAAATCTATCTGTCTATGCCTGTCTATCCATATCTATCTATCTGCACAATACATCATCCACAGTCTGTTAACAAACACTACATTGACATGCATACCAAAAAAAAAAAGGCCATAACTCCTGATAACTCCCCATCCTCAAATCGTGATGAATGCTGCCCACCCAAAACCTCACATGTCATGCATACAGATTCCTCCCATACCTTCAACTACTATTATTCTTCAGTCTTTATCTGTAATTTTAAACCACACCGTTTATATATTCAGCCATCTAGCAGTCATTAAATCGTTCATGTGTCTGTCTGTCTATATCTACTTATCTATGTACACACACACACACACACACACACACACACACATATATATATATATATATATATATATATATATACAAATGTTTTCCTAAAGATGTTAAAATCATTTGGGATGTCACTCAGTTTTCAGTCATTACAGTGCTCAGTGTGCCAGGCAAAGTTCTTGCTCAAATTCTTCTGATGCGTAACTGGGACCAATTGTTAAAGTTTCAGAGGCCTGAGCAATTTGGATACATGCCCAAGAAGTCTACTGTTGACCGTATCCTAGCTCTTTGCGTTCTTGTGTAACGCCGTCTTGTGTTTCGACAAGGTTAGCTAGCAGCGTATGTGGATCTCAAGCAGGCGTTTGACTCAGTAAATCGGGAGGTAGTATGGGAACTCCTGCGATTCTGTGGGATCCCATCAGGGATAATCCAGCTGACTGCTGGCTTGCACAGTACTTAAACACTGAGAATGCTGTCATGTGTGTGTGTGTGTGTGTGTGTGTGTGTGTGTGTGTGTGTGTGTGTGTGTGTGTGTGTGTGTGTGTGTGTGTGTGTGTGTGTGTGTGTGTGTGTGTGTGTGTGTGTGTGTGTGTGTGTGTGTGTGTGTGTGTGTGTGTGTGTGTGTGTGTGTGTGTGTGTGTGTGTGTGTGTGTGTGTGTGTGTGTGTGTGTGTGTGTGTGTGTGTGTGTGTGTGTGTGTGTGTGTGTGGAGGAGAAGGGGGCATCCGTCTTCTTCCCAGTAAGTTCCGGTGTAAAACAGGTATGTGTCCTTGCCCCCACACTTTTCAACACATGTATTGAATTGGTACTGGACCGGGCTGTGAATCGAAGTCACTTTGGGGTCTCAATTGGCAGTTTCAGAGGTACTGACCTTGACTTTGCTGATGATGCAGTTATCCTAGCAGAGTCGCTGGAAAAACTGCTGTGTGCCCTCGAGGAATTTACCGAGAATGCGAAGCCACTGGGATTAAAAGTCACTTGGGCCAAGACCAAGGTCCAGGCATTTGGTGGCTAGTTGGACGAAGGATTCTAGTCTATCCAAGCACATGGTGAGGATACAGAAGTCCTGAAAAGACTCACTTATCTTGGCAGTGTGGTCCATAACAACAGTACATCACAGTTAGATCTCTTGTCGCATTGGTCTGGCCTACGGGGTTATGGATTCACTCAATTCTGGTATTTGTCGCTGTCGTAATTTGAGTAGATGAACGAAAGTTCGCATCTTCAAGGCACTGGTGCTTCCTGTCTTACTTTATGGCTGTGAGACATGGACATTAAACACTGACTTGAAGCAGCAAACTGACTCCTTTTGTACTAAGTGTCTTCACAGGATCATGGGATAACGCTGGTACAATCAGATCCGCAACGAGTGACTACTCTGTGAAACTGAATCGAGGCCTGTTACCCACATAATACGTCAACGCCAACTCCATCTATATGGGCACGTGGTCAGCTTTCCTGAGGCTGATCTTACTCACAGGGAGATCTCAGAACGAGTTCACCCAGGGCAAAGGAGGTCAAGGGGAAGACCATGAGGCTCATGACTGGAGCAGGTCGATCACTCCTGTCAGGAGATACTTAGAGGGAGAAGAGCCGATGCCTGGAGGGTTATACAAAGGGACCCGCGTGGGAGGAGTCGGAGGATGAGTGAGGCTATGCGCCCCACGGCGTCTGCCCCTTCTTTATTAATTGATTGGGATATTACTCCCACAGAGTGTAGCTGATCTCTCACTCTCATACAATCTTTCATGGCACAGGTAGAGAGTTTCCTTTGTGTGTGTTGCCCAATGTCACGCCTACAGAGCTTACAGATAGAACTGTTAGTCCAGCAAAAATTTGCAAAAGATCTACCGGCCTCACCCTGACTCAGGAAGTCCACAGATGCCTCAGTACAGAACATCCGGTTGCTTACTCGTACAATCCTCCTTGTTGGGGAATACCTTAATATGAGAGGCACACAGTTTTCAGCGGCAGACTATGCTAACATGCAACTCCCGTCATTACATAACCGATCTTCACAACACAATAAAATAAACCTCATTAGCATTGCCAGACCTTCTTTAACACCATCTCATCCCAGACATTCCAACAACAGCAACATGAAGCGGTGGCAAGGCACAACAAACCTGTCCCTAGCAGTCATTTTAGTGCTGATGTATAAACACAACAGGATATCTAGTCAATGATATTACATATAAAATTTGGAGTAAATCAGGTGAAAATTGACGATTTTATGCCCATTTGAAATTTTAGGTCGGACCTACAAGACATTGTCCCCCCTTACTGCTAACTGGGGGGGGGGGACCCCCTGACTTAATGAGGCATGTTATAGGATGCAGATTTGAAAGATGTACCTTTAGGTTTTGGTTTCACGTTGATATGACGAATCTGAAAGAAAACAATTTTAAACCTTTTTTTAATATTTCACATTTTTTTTACTTATGGCCTGGGCCTTGACCCAATTTGGCCCATAATTTAATCAGGTAATCAGAGGATCATAACCCATCATCCCTGTAATTTTAGTCAAAATCGCACCAGTAGTTTTCGCGTAAAGTTGTTAAGAGGCAATCAAACAAACAAACAAACAGACAAACCGAGTGAAAACATTACCCGCATACCTACATACTCATTTCACGTGAAGGGCAATACAATATATCGAAGAAAACACTGTGCTACAAGTCTCCATCCCCACAACATTCATCCGTCCTAGATATTCTTATACAGATCTGATTGCTAGGCTTAAATCAGGAATCACCTAGCCCTCCCCAGTTACCAGCTTAGATTCGGGTTGGGTAGAATCACAGAAAACATGTGCTCTGTTTGATTAGGCCCAGACAATATAAAACACATACTGGAGCACTGCACGGACGCAAACACAGCATCACCGGCGTAAAGAACCTATAGGACGACCCAAAACGGTAGGAGTTTATCTACGGTCGACGGGTCTCCTCGGCGAGGCGGACCGGGATTAAGAAGCAACAAGAACAATTACAACATTTGTGCGTATATTTCATTTGTTACTCTTGTGCTTAAGGCAAAAAAAATGAATATGGGTGCTTTGTTATTTTTAACAACTGCTATCTGTTGATCGATATCGGTATCTATTATCTACCCATTTACCGTCTTCTTTATGTATCTGTATCTTCCTAGATTTGAAATTTTGTTTTCCCTATGGCTTCGTACGTTCTGAACACATCAACATTTGATATCTATCGCAAGTTGATCATGTCAGTCTTAGATCTAATCCATTTCATGACAAATGCTTTTACGACTCTAATATCCGATGTTATTGTATGAAACGAAAAAGGTCTAAACTTCCTCTGAAGGAATCACCATAATGCAATTTTCCATGGTAGAGCCAATGTTTTCAGGGGACTGGAAGCTGGAGTAATTACTAAAACAGTTATTTTCCAAACAGTTGCTGGAAACCTACAGAACAAAGAATTTCGAGAAGTGCAATGATGTGATGCAACATTTATCATCTTTATATTGCGATTTTCTATGGCACAGCTGATGATTTCTATCGACTGTAAGCTAAACATGTCAAAACCAGCCTGGTACTTCCCAGCAGCTGCTGGAACTATTTCGGGGAAAAGAAATCTCAGAAGTTTAATGCTGTGCAACAGTGCAAGTCTCAGCTGGTATATTACTGGCTATTAGCTTTTTTCTTCCTAATCGTCTTCGTTATCATTCTTTCTCGTGTCCTTTTTACAGTTAAGTGCCCTTAAATAAATTAAAGACTACTTATTAAGAGTACATACCTACATCTAAGATACCATTTCCACAAAAAGTTGTCATTTTGGTACATAATCTTGTTACATAATTAGAACTTATGACAGTAATATTACACTGAAAAAGAGACACTACTGATATGACATAGCTGCCTATAACTGCTGGTGGTCATCTAGGAACACTTGCTACCATTACATGTAATCAACCTGCATCCCACATTACATTATGTAGTCAGTAACGATACAGAAAAATAAGAATTGTTCTATCACCATCAAACGCGTAACAAAAGAAACGTAAAAAAACGGAGACTTAGCCTCATTTAATGCTCTCGATACCAGTATTAATTCCCCTTATTGTATAACTAAAGCCCTTTCACTTTGCGTGACCCAAAGTTTAGCTCTTTTTTTGCAGATTATTTACGTAAATCACTGACAGAAAAAATCAGTGCTACGATTATGCATCATGTCCACAGCACCTTTTCGTGACTAGCATTGTATTCCGTTTATCTACCTTTACAACTCAACATTGAAGATGGCAAGAAGGCATTTTTAGGATAAGTTAAAGTGAATAGAGTAAAGGCATGCAGGTGGAACACTCACTCGCTGAGGGGATGGTATGAAATGCACCGACACGCCAGGGGAGAAGGCTGGGAAGTCACCGACCACAAAGGCACACCAGAAACTGATGGGGAAAATTATTTGCAGTGGTTATTTCACAGATCATCACTATTACTGACATCCTATCAAGCATCGCCAGAAACTGTATTTTCCCTACAACCACCACCACCACCACCACCAGCCATCATCAGCTTCATCGTCATTACCATCACATTTTCCCTCCATCATCATCACAACATTTCTTTCTGTCATCACCACCACACCAACCACCACCACCACCACCATCATCGTGACGTTTTTTATCTATCATCATCACAAACTTTTTTCCTACCACCACCATCATAATTATCACAACTTGTTTTCCTACCATCTTTATCATCATTTTTATTTCCTACCATCATCTTGCTGTCCTTTCTTCTACACTTAAAGCTGGTGTGTGGCAGGATCCATGAACAAAGGACAAAGAACAAAAGCATAACTACCGTATCAATATCACGTAAAGTGAAAAGAGCCACACATCATTCATACGTATCCAAAATCCATGATGTGCAACAAAAACCACGTGTACAGACAAATACACACACTCATATCACAAGCACGCACGCACATGCTGACATGCACCCACACACACACGCACACAAACATACTAGCACGAACATTTACACACACGTGCACACTCACAAGTAGAAACGGGACCCTTCATGCACGCACGCACATGCACACTTGTGCACGCACCCACACAAGCACACAATCGCGTTCACACACACACACACACACACACACACACACACACACACACACACACACACACACACACACACACACACACACACACCCGCATATGCAAAAGTACACACTCGCACGAGCGCATAATCATGAACACAAGCATAGTTTAATCAATATTACCACCTGACATGAGCAAAGATTATATATCATCATAATCCTAACAAAAACAAAAATAATGTACCGACGCAATTTGTATCTGGGAAAGCACATAAATCTACCATACTGTATGTTTGAAAGTCCATATTCCATGACACTTTGACTGGATGTAAGAGTAATTTAGAAAGTTGTCACCATTCAGACAGCCCACACCTTGAGCATCAGTCTCAGAGCCTTAAGCAATGTGCTGGGTAACTTATGTCAAGTGGCTTATAGGTCGTGATAATTTTACATCATGAATAGTTTAGGCCGCCAATTTTTGCTTTGTCCCACACTTTCCGTAAACCACGACCCCCAGCAGCTAATGTTATATCTAAATTCTCAGTTATGTTTCGTGAAGAGACAATGAGCAAACAAACAGCTCCTAACAGTCTGATCGGCCCAAGAATCAACAGGAATACAACTTCCGACTCGTGTCTGGCACCATATTCATAAATTTTCTAGAGTTGTGCAATACTTACTTGGTTCATAATTTTAACTCGTGCTGATACATACTTGATAACCAAATTCCAATTAATAATAACATGAAAAATAATTCCGGATAATATTCAACTGTTACAGAGAAGTCTGACAATAATAAAGATGTTTTATGAATACCATTCCTGATCTAATGTAGTGACTGTCCACTTCACTACTGTTGTTCAATACTACGTTGGCGACTCAGGAAACAACAGAAACTTGATATACAACACTTTAAACAACTATAACACTTACCAACGGAGGGGAAAACATGAGATACATCTACAGGTAAAGATACGGGCAAATATACACGAAATTATGTTCACAAACACACGGCACAAAAGCTGGTGGGAAACTGTGGTGCAGGTAGCGTGTTTTTTCCTTCGGGTTCACTTAGGCATTCAGTCATATTGGCAACATTGGAGAGAGTTCAGCGAGAAAGGATTCGGCAAAGTCGCGCCTTCGCTCAGGAATGGATGAGACAATTCAGCTAATCAGACCAACATAATAAGAAAATCCATGTTTTAACGTTAAACCAACCTATAACTAACCATCTTAGGCCTAACCTAACTTTAAACTATCATAATACCTTATTTTGTGTGGACCGATGACGATGATGCGAGGGTGCCAAGTCTTTTCTTAAGGAACTCGATTCGACGATGCAAATATGACTATATAACCAAATATGGCACGGAAAAAAAAAAAAAAAAATGCCTGCGGGTCCCCTACCCCACCCTTCCTCCCAGCCTCCATCCCTTCCAGTCCCTAATGAAGAAGTTAAGTGGATGTTGTCGAATCACCCTCCTCAAATTTTTCGCCCAGTGTGGTTATGTCTTACCGACCTTTGTGCAGTTAACAGGCATTAATTTATCCCAATTAACTAAATAAAGCTCTCCATACCTCCCTCCCTGAACCCTTCCTACTTCCCTCACTGCATAACGACGTGACCAAAGACGAATATTCAGTCAAATATGACTTTCATTAACCCGTTCATTAATCATCTCTTTAGTCAACATTTAATGTCCTTACAATTCTTTACGAAGCATACATCAAAGATTTATGTGAGTTGTCTATCTATCTATCTATTGCCAGACGCCTCAATCCCGTTTGGGGTGGCCACAAACAAATTGCCTCCAAGTCGCCCTGTCCCCCGCCATTTCACTCCCCTGCTCCCAGGTCACACCCCCCTCTCTCATATACCTCTCCACCCCATCCCTCCATCTCATCCTCGGCCTCCCCCTCCCTCTTTCCCCCTCCATCTCACTCACATACACTCTCTTCGTCAGTCTTTCACCCTCCATCCTCTCCACATGGCCAAACCACCTGTGTGTTCCTCATAACGCTTCCTATCACATCCACATCAACACCACAACGCTCCTTTATATCCTCATTCGTCAGCCTGTCTCTCCATGTGACTCCACAGGCTCCTCTTAAATAACTCATTTCCACTGCTCTCACTCTTGACTTGTGTCCTTCCAACAACGTCCAAGCTTCACTTCCGTACGTTAGAGTTGGTATCACAATACTGTCATGTAGTAACTTTTTCACTTCCATGCTCACTTCCCTGTTTCTTATCACTGCTTTCAAGGAACCAGCAACCTTTCTTGAGTTGTATGAATGCATAAACTGTAATAAATCAAATTACCCACTTCTCTCTTCCACCCCTCATGTTTCACCTATTTTTATACCGACGTAAACTACATTATACTGTATATAATGAGTATTATACATGTAATTGACTCCCTGTACTGAACATGTAAGGGTGTGGATATGTAAGCGTGTGGGCAGGTAAGAGTGTGGGCGTGGAAGGATGTGGCATGAAAGGGAGTAGGCTTGTAAGGGTGTGGGCATAAGGGTGTGGGTATGTGAGAGTGTGGGAATGTAAGGGTGTGGACAGGTAAGGGTGTGGCCATGTAAGGGTGTGGGGCTATAAGGGTGTGCTCCTGTAAGGGTGTGGGTAAGTGAGGCTGTGGGTATGGGAGGGTGTAGGTATGTATGAGTGAAGTCATGCGAGGATGAGGATAATTAAGGTTGGTAAAGAGTCACTATTCCCTGACTTGCATCATGTGAACAATCAACACCACGCACCCACTACACCACCTGATGTTTATTTGGTTACATGGTTACCACCCAATGCCGTGCTGTAAATGGTTTCCGGGGTTACAGGAAAACATTAAAGTGGTCGCTTAATGTAGAGCCACCTGGCGGTAACCACCACATCAAATGAGTGGATGGTGGGCACTACCTCCTACACTTGAGACGATTATATTTATTGATCCTACAATGCTGTAATAATAGTATCATAGTCTGGAATGTAATACCACGATGAGGAGTTAGTCAACAGTGTCCTTTCTATTATCTGACTGTTTATTCTGTCATTATCTCCATCACTATTATCATCACTGTAACAACCACTAGCACCATCACCTTCACTACAACCACCACCACCACCACCATCACCAACAACAACAACGCCAACATCACTATCATCACCATTACTCTATTACCGCCACCACCATAACCATCATCATCATCATCATCATCACTGCCACTACTGTCTTCATCATTTTATTTCTCCTCAAAATGGAGTGCGGCAGGATCCACAAACACAGAGAGACAAAGCATAGGAGTGGGAGTACTAGCAACAGCATACCCAATGAATTAGGCCACACAACCATTTGCACATCATACAAGCCTTGGTAGTATTGTTTCCTATACAAAGTTAAACTGTAGTACAGGGTAAGGATGTATGGATCACCCATCTTTATAAAATACAAAATGAGGAAAGAATATAAATGAGGAAATAGATATGATAAATGAATGTGTGAGAAAGAGAGGTATAGGAGGCTAGGGAACTGACAAGTGATAGAGCTGGCTGGGTTTTTCTTTACCTCTGAATTTGAAGAGGTAACTTTCCCATGCGTGAGATGCTTAATGCTACCAATATTAACACTTTTAGGCTCCTGGGCTTTACCTAAAGCTGAATAAAGTCGTCTGGCGTTAGCTGGCATTAAACACTAGAGAAGAATGAGTAAATTAAGAGAATATGGTGTCACTGAGCAAGACAACACGAGAGGCTCAATGCAGCTAATGGACTAAGGCAATAAATTCCAGGTAAAACGAGTCAGTACAGTTTCTTGGAACATAATCAACTCTCTCTCTCTCTCTCTCTCTCTCTCTCTCTCTCACACACACACACACACACACACACACACACACACACACACACACACACACACACCATTTCTCATTTAGTAAACATTCATCTTTGTGCTTTTGACATAATCCCTCATCATTCTTCTTAACACCTCCTCCCCCTCCCACCCCCACACACCTTCCTTTTTCATACCCAGAGAGGAGGGGGGGGGGCTCTCCCTGTTTCACTCACCTCACCGTCTTTGTTGCTCGCCCTCTCCCCACTTCCTTCCTCAACTCTCTTCCCCTCTCCCCTTCCGCCTCACTTAACCCTCACGTCCTCTCCCTCTCATCCCTTACATTTTCTCTTCTCTCCCCTGTAATTAGTTCAGATAATTATCCCTCTCCTTCCTTCATTTTTTCACATTTCCCCTTTCTCTCTCACTGCTCTCGTGTTTCCTCGTTTTTAAGTTCATATTCCCCCACATTTCACTCCTTACAACATCAGGCCTTGTATTCTCGAGGACTCTTCGTAGTACTCTTTCCTTGGCGATTTATTTTGCCTATTACATATTCATATTATTTCTTTCTGTGAATAACTCCTTTTAATATCGACTTACGTTGCATTAATAGTATACAAGACGATACTGAAATACTGAATTCAGATTTGCTGGATAAAACTTGTAGCTGAAATGTATGTTACGAAATTTTCCACATCCATATGCAACTCTCCCATTTTATATCTTTTCCCCTTATATTAAGTATATTTACGTCACTTTAAGCCATTTCTTGCCTCTGAGAAGTATTACCTGTGCTGAAGTAATGTCGTTCGATGGCAAGAAGATTTAGATTTAACAAGAGCATGTGTTTAACTTTTTTAGTCTGAAAATTAGTCTATTTAATTTTTTGATATTTTCAGACGATTATATTCAGCATGTGGAGGAAAATCACATTACAGAGGACCTTTTTTTTAGAAGCAAGAAAAAGATAAACAAAGACATAATCAAGCTGGAGTGGTCGAGAGAGAGAGAGAGAGAGAGAGAGAGAGAGAGAGAGAGAGAGAGAGAGAGAGAGAGAGAGAGAGAGAGAGAGAGAGAGAGAGAGAGTACAGCAGGAATAAATGAGAATAAAAAGGCGGAGCAATAAACTTGAGAAAAAATGAAACGTCGAGAAGAAAAAAAAAAAAAAAAGGAGCTGAGGAAGGAGAACCTGACAGAAAATAAAGTCAGGAGAGGAAATAAAATCGTTGGAAGGAAATGAAGCCTTTGGGAGGAAATGAAGACTTTGGAAAGAAACAGGGCTGGGAAAAATGAAGGCTGAAACGACGAACCAAGGGAAATAATGACGCATGAGAAGGGAAGTTAGAATGAGTGTGGAAAGGATGATAAAATGGTAATAGTCAAGTCCATACTACCCCTTTCGAGGCGGAGGGGTTCAAGGTTTAGGTACCGTAGTTCAACACATTTACGTGCAGATGACCAGTGTGTTTCCCTCATTCCATTATATGATCGGAAAAACTCCAGTCCCTCAAGGAGATCGACCCTATACAAGGCCGTCACGCAGACTAAGACGTTCTAACCACTAGACCACCAGGCGTCTGATCAGGAGAAACAGATATCAGGAGCAACAGCAAGAAGGTTCATCTACATATAACCTTGCGTCACAGTTTCCTTAATCATCTTACTGACTAGGTGTTAGGTTCACACAACCTTATTAAAAAATGGGTTGCTCATCTATTAACAACTCCAGTTAACTGATGTATTTCTCATTTTATTCTTACCATGTTTATATTCAGCTTAGGAGAAACTTTTCAAACTGGAGACGTCAGAGGTAGTCGTCATTAACCCCTTCATCATTGCAAGATTCTTCTAATTAAATACAACTGTCTAGAGTTGTAGGAATATAATTTAAAATGCATCATCAAAGTAAATTGATACCGTATCTGCAATATCACTTTGTAAATTTTACTATAATACAAATTACTGAATATACCATCAAGATCACTATCAGAGCAATAAACATTTCCCAAAGGACGCAAAAAGACAAGTTGCATAATCTAACCTTTAATTCAATGAAATAACCTTCTATACCGTTTTGCATACCGATAGTGTACTTCACTATAGCCAGTGAGGCTTTTATCGACAGACAACCATAACTCCAAGGCCTGGGTGTGTCTGGTAAGAAACAAGAAGGCGCACACACAGACTGCAAAGCCCTCGCCCACCACCTGGTCTAAGTGCCAAATATTTGACTTTGCCCTGTGACCTTGACTTTCAACTGATCACTTTCAAAATCGAATTAATTCATTTTTGCCTAACTCTTAACTGTTCCACCAATTATGGATCAAAACAGATCAAGGCAGTCTAAGACGCTTTTGCCCAGTAACCTTAATTTTTTACTTTTCCCTGCTTGACATTCTACTGGATGTTCTCACAGTCGAAGCTCTTTATCCTTGTCTTTATATGCACCCTTCAATTAAGTTTAGTCTAAATCGGACAATGAAGTTTTAAGTTGACTTTGCCAAGTGACCTTGACCTTTTGCCTAGACCTGCTGTTCTTAGAAACAATGGGTCAACCTCTAACTTGGGTGATCCTTAAACCATCCCCCAAATTTGATCATATTCACATTAAACTGCTTTAGTCATTTTGTTCACACACATACAAACGGGTCAACTCTGATCTTGTCCCATGATCTTGACATTTGACTGATTGTTCTCAAAGTTGAATCTCTCCGTTCTTGCCTGACATTTAACATTATCACTAAGTTTGGTTCAACTCTGATCTAAAGTTTGAGGTGACTATATCGTGACCTTGGTCTCATACCTGTCATCTAGACATCTACCTGATTGACCTCAAACTCAAATCTCTTTCTCGTTGCCTTAGCCTCAACATTTCCTCAAAAATTGGCCAAAATCGAATTAAACTCTCACAGTTATTTTGTTAATGCAGACAGAAAGACAGACAGGCAGACAGACAGACAAATAAACACACACACACACAGACACACGCAGCTTGACTTTATTATTTAAATGATCCCACTAGCTCATCTGGTTTCCCTCTAAAAAGTTGCATTAGTTTAAATTTGGGAAATATCCTGCTGCACTTAAAATGGAAAACCATAGGTAGAGGGAAAAACATCAACGTTCCATTTCGATTGTCATTAAAAAGTAATGGGCACTTACAAACCACTTCCTCTTACTTTTACGCATAGAAAAAAAGCTGAATATCAAAATTAAGTCATTCACACTTCAAACTTCACTCACCTTTCATCCGCCCCTCCAGCTTCATTCGCCCTCAAAAGAGTTTCATTCACTCTTGGATAAGCCATCACTAGTTTAAGAAGCTCTGTTTTATGTGGTTTAAACAATATGCTAATAGTAGCTGAATAATTGCTGCCTACCTATTTTGTTGGTAACAGCTATGAATAATTTGCTTTAAACTCTCCACTATAATTTCCTCATTTTCTTATTTTTCTTTCTTCCAAGCACTTTTCACTCTGGCGCCAAACCTTTAATTCATCATCAGTTTACTTCAAGCTTGCCACATTTGTACCTTGGGCTAATGCTTCCACTTTTTAGGTCTCTTAAAAAGTTTTATGGGGTACAGTGCCAAACCATTCAAACACACAAATCTGAGGATCTTACGTTTTTGTATATTCTTTAATCACATTGGCAATTTGCACCATGCAGTGTACAATAGCTGTGAGAACATATTGCATTCAACAAGCATTGGTGGCAATCTTCAGTAATATGAACTACAATATTTTTCTTAATAATACAATATATTCAACTGCATTCATTTTAGAATCATTCACGTTGTCTACCTATTCCCTTTACAGCTTTGCATTTCTGCCTTAATCTTCCTATTTCTGAATCTTCTCACCTTCACTTTTTATTAGAATGCTGCTGCTGCTGCTGATGATGTCTAGCTACATTATCAACACTACTTGAAATTTCACGTTCCAACGTTTTAATTTTGTCCAGAATCTAGCCACAACCCTCTCAGTTTCTTCCGTATGTCGGTTTATGTCCGCTAAGTTTTAATTTCCTTGCCTGCAGCTGTTCATGCAAAGTTTGTGTTTCTTAAATTGTCAAAGTTCTAGTCTACGCCCCTGAGGCTGTCCAAATGCTCACCTATGCCCGCGAAGTGGTCTAAATTTGTGTCTTGTGTCACCATCCTTGTATGCAGCCGTAATTCTGGTATCCAATTCTCTCCTCGCCTGAATATGCATGATGTTCTCTGGGTTCTCGTTTCCGTGCTCAGAGTTGCCTCAGTTCGCGTCTTGGGTGTCTGTTTCGGCTTGAATGAGTTGGGGTACGTGTTATCAGGTCCTGTGAGCGTCAGGGGGTTCAATGATTAAACTTCTGCACTCCTCGCCTAAACCACGGCTCAATGAATTACCGTAATAGGGTGCCGGCCTATGCAGATCGTACACTATGATTTTCTTTTTCATTGTGTGTGTGTGTGTGTGTGTGTGTGTGTGTGTGTGTGTGTGTGTGTGTGTGTGTGTTTATCCAACCCTCCATACATATGATATCCGGTTCCCTGAGACCCAGGAGTTCTCCAACTTGCCAAACTCCTTCATTTACCACCACTTTGGCCCTAATACCCACCGTCCATACTGACGCATGCTAGGACTTCCTCATTAAATAATTGGTATAGTCTTGTGGAAGAACAGTAAAGACTATTTAACGGAATTTAGTTAATCAAACTGTTTCCCTACCCAGCCTGGGACTGAAAATGCATCCATTTAGACAACAAATCACCTTTCTAAGTACTTGGTCACCACCTCCCACGATGTAACACAACTGTCAAATTATCAGTAGAAACGAGTACGACTGGAAATCTATAAAATGTATGCTGTTGCAACACCAGATTGATCTCCTGAACCCAGTGGACTACAGGAAATCGGCGACTTCGACCAGAGGTTTTCAGTTGAGGTTATGCTGTCTGTGTTGTGACGTTATGAATGTGGTGAGTAAGTTGTGGTGTAAGGGGCTACATTGTTGTGTGAAATAAGTGGATTGTTTGTGAGTTGTACCGTACTCTGTGCTGGCACTGTAGCAGAGAAGGATGGTTACCACAGCGCAGTCTGGCAAGGCGTACTTACTCGTATGTCTCTCAGGGTAGGGTAGGTTTGAAGAGATGTATGTGTTATGGAGGTTCTTCAAGGATTCTGTGTGACTGAAAGTTTTGGATAGCTGTGGTGCTGTATTTGTGTGTGTTTTTGAACTGTGGCGACTGGTGTTGCTGAATCGCTCTGTAGTGTTGGGGAGTTTTCGTTTCTTGTTACTTAGTGGTTTTGGGTGATGCAGCGTGATGCTATAAGGGTGGGATGCGTTGAACTGAAGCAATGAATGGTGTGCTTCTCATATTCATATGATCTTTGATTGAAGTATTGCTTTTCCTTGATGTAGGTGATCTACATCTGTAGTTTTGGTGAAATCTGTTATTATCCTTATGGTTTTGTTTTGTGCTTTTTGGGGTTTATGCATAACTGTCTTGGTTAAGGTTGGGGCCCGGTTTTGGAATGTGTAGTTTAGGGCTGTTCAAACTAAATGTTTGTTAAGAGCTTTCAGGGATTCTTTTTGACATCCCAACGCAGTGCTTGTGAGAGTCGTTGAAGCAACGAGCTAGATGCCTTTCCAATGATGTTACTTGTTTGTTGAGAAAAGGTGTGTGTGTGTGTGTGTGTGTGTGTGTGTGTGTGTGTGTGTGTGTGTGTGTGTGTGTGTCAAGTGAATGTTCTAGAATTTTGAGGTGTCTTTCCAGTAGGAGTGGTTTGTTAAAGAGGGAAATATGTGAGTGAGCTTGAGATTCATGTATGTCTGGACTGAAGAGGGCAATGGTTGGTTTTCTGGAGAGTTTAAGTACAGCTGGACCTGGGCTGCTACTTGTTGAGAATTAGAGTGCTGTGAAGCCATTGCCAAGTCGTCAGCATAGGACAGTACTGTTACTGAAGGGGGAAGGGGATGGTAGGTTGTGGAGGAAAAGGCTGAACAGTAGGGGTGAAAGGACTAAACCCTGTGTGAGACCGTTGGATGGTATTATGTATTTCGGTTTTTGTGGAAGTTTGCCAGCCACTGTTTTTATCAATTTCTTCCATGTTCTTGTCCAAGGTTTTATTAATTAGGATGTAATTTGGTACTTTGTCAAGAGCTTTGCTTATGGCAATAGATGCAAGGGTGAATCTTAATAGTGATTGTTTCTTGTTGAAGCCATCAAGGATGAGGTAATTTGGAGATGTGGGTCGTGGTTGAATGTTTGGGTCAGATTCCATGTTGCGAATCAGAGAGGGATGTGCGGGTGATAGTCTTTAAAACTAACATTTCCTTTATGTAAACAGTGTTTTGGGCAAACGAAAAAGCTAAATGTTCTGTAAAAGCGATTCCTGTCTCTACATTGTCTGGGAACGTAGATGCAAGCAGACATTTGCGTAGTCCAGTTCTGATTATTTTCCTTTATCATCGGGATGTATTCTTCATTGACGTTTTTAAAGGATGAAAGTGCATGTATAAATGAAAGAGAAGGATTCTCAATGTTTGTTCTTCGCTGCTCTCTCTCTTTCTCCCTCTCAGTATACATTCATGGTAGGCTTTGGCTTCAGTATCTTCATATCTATGATGATACTAAAACAGGTGGTGATATTCTGTCAACATAACGAAGTTTGCTTCAGTAACGTAGTAGCGTATAAAGGGGCACGTAATATACAAAATATGTCGCTAAGGAAAATTTTTCATGAAGTCTCGGGTATCATTTAGAATGCGGCCACTGTGCCTTCTCTTCCCTCTGATTCCTCATGCCATCTCTCTCCATTCCTCCTTTTTCTTTATCTCTACCGTTATTTTCCTCCCGTCCCTTTAAAGAAAGACATTCTCCATCTGCATTAATTTATTTTCTGGTAAGGGAGGGGATGACCTCGATAAGGGTGCAGGGATTGGCAACGTGCAATAACCTGGTAGTTTAAGAGGTCTTGCCAAAGTTTGCAATATTCCGGGAGGCCAGGCACACCCTCCATTCCCTCCCTGTTGATGACTCTTTCAGGCCGCCCCAAACTCGGCTCCCCCCCCCCCCTCACCTCTTAGCCCACTATTGCTAATAAGCTATTTACTTCATCGTAGAGTAGTCCCATGTTAGTGATGGACTTTGCAAATGTTACATAAAATCTTTCAAGTTTGGCATCAAAAGTACACCAAAGTAAGGAACTGATCTGAAAGGATTAACCACCTCACTCAAATGATGTATTTCTTCCTTGCTTCCTCTAAACGCTTTCGCTGTGGTTTGGAGAGGTCTTGTGTAGTGAAGGGATCAGTCCTTAACCTTGCTGTTGATGACTCACCTTTGGGATGGCTTACACCCTGCTCGCACCAAGTCATCGGTTAATACTCGAAGATTCATATGACTCACTCGCGGCTAAATAAAACTGTCTGCTGTTAACGGAAATAGAATAGTAAGGTACTTCGGGATCGTTAAAGGGTTAATGGTGCCAGTAGTCACACGGCGAACCCCTATGTCACGCGCTTAGCTGTTTAAAATAGTCTGGTGATAGAGGGAATAGAATGATATGGTTGTCTCAGTCATGAAAGGATTAATGGTGAAAGTCTTTCGACACATCTCCAGCTGACTGTAGTCCTGGCGATAGAAACAATAAAACACTTGAGATGACATGACCACGACAGTACTTACACACCTTGGTTATGGTAGTCTTTTCACGTTAAATTGGTTCAGATTTTCGTACATGTGTAACCCATTTCATGTGGTTCATTGGAAAAGCAAGACAATACCACAGCTCTACGTCCTTTCTATAACACTTTTTCATGAGTATTATGATACTCGTAATTCCCGGACGCAATTTTCTTTGCCCGGTATACAGTCATCTAGTCATGCTGGCAACGCCGAATCGAGTGCCTCCAGGAAAGACGTCGCACCTTGGCCATTCCCCTCCCCCCCCCAAAAAAAAATAAGGCATTATGGTAGGTTAACGTTAGGTTAGGCCCAAGCTGGTTAGGTATAGGCTGGTTTAATGTCAAAACACGGCTTTTCTTACTATTTTGTTAGTTTGATTAGTCGAATTGTTTCATCTATTCCCAAGCGAGGGCACGACATTGCCGAGTCATTTCTCGCTGAACTCACACTGACGGTGCCAGTATGACTGGATGACTAGGTGTACTCGGAGAAAAAAATCATGCTTCCTCGACAGTCGCAGGGGTCGACTTATAAACGGCTTTGTATCTGAGTCAGTTAATGGTAATAAGCCAGCCTCGAGCAGCACCACCAATACAGTCTACACTGTCGTACTGTAATACTAGATCTCTCATATGAACATCGCGTTTAGAGTCTCCAGATATATAAATTTTATTAAGAAACATATTGTATACATGTCACAGAAAATACAGCTAAAAAGACAATTAACAGAAACAAATACGAATAGTTTTTTGGTAGCCTATACAGGACCTCTGACACCCCACAGTTGGTCACACTTTTCTCTCTCTTTCTCTCTCTCTCTGATGCTTTTCAGACTTGAGAAAGGAGATAATAATAGCTCCTCGCACTCTCTTTCTCCTATTGTGAAACAATTTTTTCTATGCAGTTTAGCGTGCCTGTAGGAGGGCTTAACAAAATTATAGAGTGATAACTGGCATTGTCTTCTGTTAAAATGTTGCTAAAACTCAGCACTCAAGATGAAGAGACGGCAGTTTTGGGCCAAGATAAATTTTTAAAAAAGATTACAGTGTGTTGTCGTCATGGCTGACGAGCGGACCGTCCGACTTATTATTATTTTTTTTTTAAACAATGATCCTAATATCCCCATCGTTATTATCCCATTTTTATTTTCCGATATCCTGCTAAGTTCTTCGCTTTTACCTTCCTAACCCTAACAACTATCCTCGTTGCTTTGCCTGTCCCTGATCTTTCATCGTTAATTTGCATTTTCCTCAAATATCTTGAACGTTAGTACCCCTGCTCAATCAATTTTACTTCCTACGAGGTGTACGTTGCTCAAGGTTAGGCTATCGTAGTCCGGAATATTTATGGGCAGATGACAGATGTACTTCACTTGGTGGTATTATATGATGGAAAACTATCGTTCACCTCTTGAGAATCGAACCTGTTACGAGGCCGTCACTTTGATTTGGCTTTTCTGACCACCAAACCACCAAGCGCCACGAGGAAGACAACCCACTATTTTCTTTTAAAGATAAGTTCTGATGAATATGACTAAAAATAAATTTGTCTGACTACCGTATGACTTTGCTGGTTGCATCTGTAATATGGGACGTAAGCTGATCACATATTAAATAACTATATTCAGTCCATAAATGTCCGTCAAAATTATGTACTGCCTTTCCCTTTGTGAATTATCTTTTAAGGATATGGCCATAAGACCTTAACATCAGAAGCTGCTCGAATTGACTCATTTATGGCAGCATACTTTCACCAGAGTTACCCTGAGCCTCATTTCTAGCCATGGATTTAGACGTAATGGAAAAGACAGCTTTCCCATTTGCTAAACCGTTTATCTTGTTAATCGTCCAGATATCTCTAGTAGAAAAAAGGTGAGAGTACTGCTAGCTTTCAGTGCACATTAATATTCTGCATTTTCTGGCATATTTCACGGCTAACCTCGACGGGGAGTTAAATGATTCAGAGCATTTTATATCGCATAAACGGAACAGCTCTGTTATTCTTTTTCAGCCATCGTCAGACGATTTTTTTCAAAGGAGTTATTACTGATGTCTGAGAGTGTTAACACTGTTAATTCTCCCACGGTCGGGAATATGGTAGTAGTTTATTCTAGCTAACGTCAGACGCTTATATCCAGCTAAGAGTGAGTCAAAGCAGTCTGAGAGAGAGCTGATATATTTTAACTCTTTCAACCCTAGTTTATTTTACCCTTGCTGCTACCAGACAGTTCATTCAGCTTGGGAGTGATTGCATCAGCCAGTTAGAAAAGTTTTGGATAAGCAGAAAATAAAAATGGCTGCAGACCCATGTATTGCATAAATAAAATAAACGATAGTCAACGGATTTAAATACAAATAAAGGTTCATGAAATATATGGTTACAGTTAGCCAGTTTCAGTTTGAAAATTCTGCAGAGCTGAGAAATACCGCCTAGGTAAAACAAAAATACCTTGAAAATAAGTAATCGGAGTGTAATGTTACTCAATAGACATAAATCCTGGGTCTTGAAAATATGGACACTCCCGGCACAATATTTCACTTTAACTGCCGCGTGTTGTAGTAAATGGCTTAAAGCTCCAGTTTCATAATCGGGGTGCTCGTTTTGTATGTATGCATTATTGTTGGAATAGCCATTATTTGTAGCTGAAAATTAGGTTGTCTAATAAAGTATCTAAATCAGGATTTACCATCTTCATAACTGGCTTCATTATACTGACAAAGAGCTAAATCCAAATATCAAAATGAACACATAGTAATAAAGTAAGTGTGCAATTATCTTCACATTAATACTGCAACATATGTATTATTTTCCCTTGTGTTATATACGTGCTTTGAAAAGGAGCACTTGCCAAGGTTTATCTTCTAATGTAATTTTTTTCTCCAACTTAAGTTCCTTCAAGCCCGGTGACGAAATTTTCACTTTACTGTTGCTACTTACAATCGATTTCTTTTCTTAATTCAGTCTTCTAGGAACCTTCCATAATGGTGAGTTATGGGGACTGCCACCAACCTCTTCATGGTGGCAGGTTTCCCCAAAGCCAAAGTAAATCATCTGTAAAATTGCACGAATTAAAAAAAAAAAAAAAAAAAAAAAAAAAAAAAGGACGTCACCAGATTCCAGCAGAGAAGGCACATTCTAGGGCCACGAATACACCTCCTCTGAAAGTGTTAGCATTACATTCGAGATTTTATCGTGAAAGTTCTCATATATGCTCTAAACACCATTGTCTTGAACATATTCGAAAAATTGCTGGAAACATGTTGGTAGCAATGGTGCGGACGTTTTCCTACGATGAACCCCCATTTTGCTCAGCTGTTCATAACCTGGGTTGCACGCACCTGTTGTGGGACCGAAGCAGTAAAATATGGTGTGCAATATTTTATATATATATATATATATATATATATATATATATATATATATATATATATATATATATATATATATATATATATATATATATAAGCTGTAGATAGAGAGAATGACAGACATAAGGATGGATACATAGATACTGATAGAGATGGAGATATACACATCTGTGTACAATTTAAGTTTGTATTCCTCTTTTCCCATATGCAGCGGTATAGTCCTTCTTGTTCCTCTTTCTCTTCCACTCCGTTCCTCACAGCATTACTTCTCTTCCTCTTTTTCCCACAGTGCTACCCTTGGTTTTCAAATTAACGTGTAATTATCCTCCTTGTTTCAAAATTTCACCCCCCTTTCCTGATCCACGATTCTTTGAATCTAAATCCATCTTGATCCTTCCCCTATTCTCTTCGTTTTGCATTGTACTTCCTCGTTTTTATTTTCTTATTCTTCTTGCTAGTGTATGCCACTTTTTTACGGAACATTCTTGTCCATTTTTTTCCATCTTCAATAACCCTTTTCTCCGTTCATTTCTGCTTTTAACTTTGTGATTATATGCACGTTTATTAAAAAATATCGGGTTAGTCTAGTAAAATTAAGACATACTTTTAACTCAAACTGTTGACAATTATTTGAAGAAAAGGAAGTACTTTCACAATTATAAGTAATGTATCCGTACTAGTGACACGGGTGGTTAATTAGAAAGTAAGTAATTTCATACTGTTATTTTTTGTCATAATAATCAATCTGAACACTGAAAATCCCATGCATATACGACTTCATATTCGTCCACTGCAAATATGGAAAACAATGTATTAATTGGGACTTCAGGTAACTCTCTCTCTCTCTCTCTCTCTCTCTCTCTCTCTCTCTCTCACACATATAAAATCAACATACTCGTGCAGTGCTCCAGAAGAATTCCTAATTGCCATGATTTTTCTCCGACTTCCTGGATCATATTATTCTGCTGTCAGACATCAGCAAGTCTTTTGTTCAGACTCTCAGATCATTAAAAATTTCACTCCCGAAGTAATGAGAGTTCCAGGGGGCTGAATTAATTACTGGGAGTGCTGACGGCCTCACCTGTCTTAATTTCACTCACTGTCAACGAACTTTTGAATTTCAGACGAGTGGGCGTTGCACTGGCGATAAGGCAAAAACAATGCTTTTTTTTTTTTTTTTTTCTTGCTGCGAGCTTCTAGACAAATTTCAGCCAAATCTTCTGAAACTTCCTGAGGTAGGGCTAGTTTAATATTTTATATATATATATATATATATATATATATATATATATATATATATATATATATATATATATATATATATATGTTACGGAACAGAGAAAGATAATGTGCACTTTAAGTGAGAATACTAAGAGTCACTACTGTCCCGTAAAGTTCCAGGTTCAAAACAAAAGAGTTAGGTAAAATTACAAGTTAAAGTTTAATGCTCAAACTAACAACAAAACATTCAGGACTCATAAGGATAATGTAATGGCAAAAACAGGTTAAATATATGGTTAACTGCAATACCCACTATTAACACGAAATTAGCATGAGTAAATTTATCTAAGTCAGCCCTGATGAAATGAAAACACCGGGTAATGCTCAGTTAATGCAAGATAAATAATTACAGATACAAACTATTATCAAAAATGACTGACATAAAACCCAACATAAAACTTCACTAGGCCTAAGAACTAACCTTATGCTACACAGTATAAGAAAAAAATGCAATAACACTTATACTCAAAGTACATACAGCTGCTAGATGTTTGGAGATTTCTTGAGCACTCACAATAATAATATCTGTACACGGGAGGACAGAGATGTGAACAAAATGAGGAGCAGATCTAAGTGGCAATGATGCAGAGACTGAGCTCATTATATAGGGGCCAGCAGAGCTTGATACAACTTGTAAGAAGGACGCGCAAATGAAGCCATGGGGACAAAAAGCTGAAAATCCTGCTCTGAACTCCAGAAATGACGACTTACTCTACTATAACGGTAGAAGGGGGGAACTGAGGCAGAACACGCTCGTGATCAAACATGCAGCATACTGTGCATTAAAATTACACAAAGGATGATGAAATCATAGGCTATGTAACACCTCCCCACAAAGAAAAAGAAATTTACAAAGGAAATTTCTTATTGCTCTAAAACAATCTGTATATGGCATTACAGAACATGCAAAAGTCTTTCCTAGTGTTACAAAACATGAGATCTCCCTAGCACGTTCAGTCATAGGTACTTGCCAGTATCCCTTTAACAAATCAAACTTACTTATGTACCTAGCCTTTCCGATCTTGTCTATGCAATCTTCCACGCGAGGGAGAGGGTAAGTGTCTGTTTTGGTTATCTGATTAACACGTCTGTAGTCGATGCAAAGCCTCTGTGACCCACCCGGCTTAGGGACCAGAGTGACAGGAGAACTCCACTCGCTCTGACAGGGCTCAATCATCTTGTGGTCCAACACGTAGCCAAGCTCCTTCTGGATGAGAGGAACTTTCACTGGGTTCACACGGTAAGGAGGCAATTTAATTGGCTTTGCGTCTCCAACATCGACATCATGCATCAACACAGTGGTTCTTCCTGGAGTAGCACGGAACACTTGCGGGTACTCCTGCAGTAATGCCGAAAACTCCTGCCTTTCCTTGTGTGGTAGATGAGAAAGCTTAGTCTGGAGATCATTCATGATATCAGGATTCTTCCCCAAACTATCACTCAGGCTCATACTGCATGGGAGAGCTTCACTTGCAGACTCGGGTGGAACAGCTACAGTGCAGACTGGATTATTTTCGTCCCTCCTGTGATATAACTTTAGCATGTTGATGTGACATAGTTGCTTGTTCTTTCTACGATCTGGTGTGGCGATGACATAGTTGACATCACTGAGTTTCTTCTCCACGAAATAAGGACCACTAAACTTGGCTTGAAGAGGTTGCCCATGAACTGGTAGCAGAATCAAAACCTGATCTCCTGGCTGAAAGTGGCGCAACCTGGACTTCTTATCATACCAAGTCTTCATCTTCTCCTGAGCAGCTCCTAAATTCTCTCTCGCCAGCTGTAAAGCAGTGGACAGCCGTTCTTTGAACTTCATCACATACTCCAGCAGGTTGACGTCATCTTCCTCCGACAGCCAGCATTCCTTGAGTAACTTAAGGGGTCCTCTTACTTCATGGCCAAATAGTAGTTCAAAAGGTGAGAAGCCCAGTGATTCATTTGGAGATTCTCTTGCGGCAAACACAACGAATGGAAGACCTTTATCCCAGTCTTTCTGATGTTCCAAACAGTATTTCTTGAGCATCGATTTGAGTGTTTGATGATATCTCTCCAACGCTCCTTGGGTCTGGGGATGGTAAGCTGAAGACGTGATCTGGGTGATGCCCAACTCTTTCAGAGACTGCTTGAAAACGTTTGGCATGAAATTACTTCCCCGGTCGGACTGTACCTCCTTGGGCAGACCAAACTTTGTGAAGAACCCTAGCATTTCCTTAACCACGTTCTTTGCTGAGATATTTCTAAGTGGAATGGCTTCAGGATATCGAGTAGCCATATCAATCAGGGTCAACACATAAGAAAATCCTGAAGAAGTCTTAGGAAGAGGGCCCACAATATACACCAACACACGGGTGAAAGGCGCCTCAAAAGGAGGAATGGGAACTAGAGGTGCAACCTTTTCGGTCTGATTACACTTCCCCACAACTTGACAGGTGTGACAAGACTTACAATACCAGGAAACATCCCTGAAGATACCTGGCCAGTAGAAGTGTTTCAAAATGCGTGCCACAGTCTTCCTCACTCCAAGGTGTCCTGCCAAACTGGAATCATGAGCCACTCTAATGATATCCTGCCTACAAACACGAGGGATGACAACTTGATGTACAACCTCCCATTCACAGTCGGCTGATGCTGTTGGGGGTCTCCACTTCCTCATAAGTACTCCTGACTTTACATAATAACAAGTAGAAGCACCGGCTGACTCTTCTTCACTGTAAGCAGAGTTAGCTAGACCTTTCAACTCAGCGTCAGCAACCTGCAACTCAACCAACTCTTGACGAGACAAATTATCAACACTACGGGGTACTGCCTCATCTAGTGAGTGGTCCAAATTAGCAAGAAAAGTGTCAGCTAGGATAACATCATCATCATCATTATCCTCTAAATCACCAGTAACTTTAGACTTAGCCCTAGTGACAGCACATGCAGGGAACACAGGGATATCACAATCTTGGGCCGCAGCCACTGGCTCACTAGACAACTGAGGAGCTGGACACACTTGACTTCCACCAATATCATTTCCAAGTAAGAAAGTTACACCTGACATTGGGAGTGTCTCAACCGACCCAACCATAACAGAACCATTAACAAAACCAGACTCTAAATTCACTCTGCACAGAGGGACAGAGAAGTAATTATTCCCTACACCTTGTAAGATTACAGTTTCATCAGAGGAATTAACATTAGAGCCTAGAACACTGGTCAGCATAAGGGATTGGCAAGCACCTGTGTCACGATATATTTTAACTGATTTCCTGTCATTACTGTCCAGAGGACTGACAAAACCATCAGACAGGAAATTAGCACATGAACTCTTGAGAGTGTCACCCACGTTACTGCTCAAAAGAGGAGCTCCATCATGAGAATTTAAGTTACCCCTCAAAGCAGGTTCAGTTAACTCAGTTAAAGAATTCTGGGAACTCTCAAGAGTGGACACTAGACCAATTGACTGAATATTTAAAGACTCCTTTTTGTTCACATCACGCTGTCTCCTGAAACATTTCTCCGTAGTATGACCAAGCTTACTACAATAAGTACATTTACTTTTCTGAAATCTAGAGGTGAAGCTGGTATTTACTTCCTGAGAAACATCTCCTTTATTCTCTTTCCTGTTACCTGTACTCTGAGTAGAGGCAACTTACTTACTCTCAGCTTTCCCTTTTTCTTTAGAAAATCTCTTGTGAGTGAGAACATATTCATCAGCTAAAACTGCAGCATCAGACAAATTATCTATTCTTTTCTCATCAAGATATAGGCTTACATCTTTATAAATACACCTTTTGAAGTCCTCCAGCAAAATCATCTGCTTAAATTTACCAAAATCAGAATCCACATTCTTAGAATTTAACCACTGCTCTAACAGATCTTCTTTGATTTTTGCATACTCAACATGGGATTGCTTATCTTGCTTATAAGTTGTCCTAAATTTTACTCTATAGGCTTCAGGAACAAGCTCATAGGCCTTAAGAATCAAGCTCTTAACTACATCATAATTATCAGATTGATCCTGAGGCAAAGATGCATAAGTTACTTGAGCTTTACCGGTGAGAACAGTTTGAAGGAGTACTGGCCAATACTTTTTAGGCCAATTAAAACCTGTAGCTACCCTCTCAAACAACTGAAAATACTTTGTTAAATCAGATTCATTAAAAGGAGGGACAAGTTTAACATTTTTAGCCACATCAAAATCATCAGAGCTAGCTGATCCAGTTCCACCTTGTTTCATGCGATACTCATGGTCTGCCTGAATCCTAGCAATTTCAACTTGTGCCTCAGCCTCCTTAGAACGTGCTTGAAATTCAGCCTCCTTAACACGAGACTCCGCCTCCTTAGCCTTAGCCTCCTGCAGGGCTAGCTAACTTAGCTAATTCAATCTGCGTTTGCTCATTTGGAGGAGTTACATTAAACAAGCTTTCATTAATCATGTCAACAATTTGATCTTTAGAATGATGAGAGCGAACAGCAATTCCCAATTGTTGAGCAACAAGCTTAAGTTCATTCTTTGTTCTGTTTTCTACATCACACACTGTTTGCACATTTGACAAAAAATCTTTGGCTTCATCAAGTGTAGTAATAGTAGACATAATGAATAAGTAACAGTCACAAAATATCGAGCAATATCCTTATGATAATATCCTGAATATCCTGATATGAGGTCGCCAAATTTATGTTACGGAACAGAGAAAGATAATGTACACTTTAAGTGAGAATACTAAGAGTCACTACTGTCCCGTAAAGTTCCAGGTTCAAAACAAAAGAGTTAGGTAAAATTACAAGTTAAAGTTTAATGCTCAAACTAACAACAAAACATTCAGGACTCATAAGGATAATGTAATGGCAAAAACATGTTAAATATATGGTTAACTGCAATAGCCTCTATTAACACGAAATTAGCATGAGTAAATTTATCTAAGTCAACCCTGATGAAATGAAAACACCGGGTAATGCTCAGTTAATGCAAGATAAATAATTACAGATACAAACTATTATCAAAAATGACTGACATAAAATCCAACATTAATCAAAAAACCTCACTAGGCCTAAGAACTAACCTTATGCTACACAGTACAAGAAAAAAATGCAATAACACTTATGCTCAAAGTAGATGTTTGGAGATTTCTTGAACACTCACAATAATAATATCTGTACACGGGAGGACAGAGATGTGAACAAAATGAGGAGCAGATCTAAGTGGCAATGATGCAGAGACTGAGCTCATTATATAGGGGCCAGCAGAGCTTGATACAACTTGTAAGAAGGACGCGCAAATGAAGCCATGGGGACAAAAAGCTGAAAATCCTGCTCTGAACTCCAGAAATGACGACTTACTCAACTATAACGGTAGAAGGGGGGGACTGAGGCAGAACACGCTCGTGATCAAACATGCAGCATACTGTGCGTTAAAATTACACAAAGGATGATGAAATCATAGGCTATGTAACAATATATATATATATATATATATATATATTTGTAACTACATGGTTATTAATAATTCTTTTCGCTTTGTTTTGAATTTTGTCTGGTTGTTTTAGTACAACCTCTCCACATCCCCTTCACGAAGGTGAGTAATATTCGAACCGAGAGCGCATAAGACTCTTGTAAATTATAGCTAACTGCTCGTCAGAGATGAAGACTGCAGGTGAAACTAGGTAACATCGAATAGGAAGATGTAGTGGACTAATGGTTACGGAGGTAAAGGTGAGCAAGACGAGATAGAAAATGAAAAAGAAAAACAGGTCAGTGGAAATAAAGGATAGCTATGTGTGAGCGAAGAGACAAGTGAGGACGCTTGAGAAATGTGGAGGAAAATTTCGGGTGAAGAGAAGAATGTTACGAGAGAAGTGTGATATTGGGTTCCTAGAAAGAGTGAGAGACAAGAGGGAGATGTAAATTGGGGATACCAAAAAAGTTTAGAGAAGATCGAGGAGAAGCGATGAATGTAGGGGTAGAAATGCATTAATAGGTTTGTAGAAAGGAGTGATGGGTTGGAAAGTCAAAATGGGGTGTCTAAATGAATGGGTGAGAATCAGGAGTGAGGATATTAATGTGGGGAGACAAGGGTGAAAATGGATTAATAGAGAAGTTGGACGGATGGAAACTGAAGTACTGAACAAATGGAGCTAAATAATGAGATGAAGGTATCAGAGTGAAAAATGAAAATGAAAGCAATAATCAAAATATAAACAACAACGGTCTTGTTATTATATGACGTGTCCTCTCATTACTTCCATTAGTCCTATATTCCGGAGGGGTAGTTTCAGATTGTGTTCTTGCCGCTAACATGCGACATTATTCAGCTTAGGAGAGCTCCCTTGGAGAGAAGAAGAAAATGAATCCTGTATCTAACCTCTCCACTTTGAAAAGTCTTGTCATAAGCCGGGGATAATATCCTGGTAAATGGAAGAAAAACAAAACGTCCCTGGGCAGAAAGAAGTTAACTGGCGTTCTGCATTATAAATATTCCGCTTTCGAGTCTCCTTACTTTCAGGATCAAATCTCTAAGCTGCATATTTTTCTCATACTTCTCAGTTGATACATGATAACTTTAATGAAAGAAAAGTCTTTGTTTCTTCTGTGTATCCTTACAGACTTTGATACTTTATCAGTTTACATGTTTACAGAACCTTGTTACTTTACCTTTCCATGGTCGGAATTAACCTATTATCTAATTCCAGCTAACGTCAGTTACTTTCATTCAGCTGATAGCGAGTCGTAGGAGTCTGAATGTTAATACTCGTATGGTAGCTCTCCTATGGTCGGCACAACTCTCTCTCTCTCTCTCTCTCTCTCTCTCTCTCTCTCTCTCTCTCTCTAGATTATGCTGGATTACTTCTGTTCAGATGAGAGTGTGTCACAGGATCCTGACGGTGTTAATATACACCAAACCATCAAAAAGTAGAATGAATGTGACAAAAAGACGTCGTTGAGTGGATCTGAATGATACAGAAAGCGCTTTGTAAGATGAGTGGTATGAGGAAAAGATTAAAAGAATGACAAAAATAGTAAAGAACATAAAATGTAAACAAAATAACATTATAAAAACATGAAAAGAGTGTACATCGGCCAAGATAAGTCCAAAAGTATACATGAAAACGCACATTTAATCCATAGGAATATGTTGCACACTTCGCGCGAGACAATTTGCCACCACAGACGATGGTTAATACAAAATGGTAAGTTTACTTTTATGAGGATGCGTTACGAGATTTTCTGGTCAGTATTGTTATCATGTAAATACTACGAAGATAATTGACCGTTCATTTTGGGGCATCAGGAGCTACACTGACCTTCTAGGATATCATCGCCTCACTCCTGTACGAACGATACTTGGAGAACTGTTGTGGAAAAGTTCATGGCAAATATTAAGTTTCACCATTGTGGAATTCATTTATCACATCAAAAAATATGTAGAAAGAGGTGGATCTTTAACCAAGAGAAAATGAAATGCTTAGAGCGGTATAAGTCATGCCACGGACACAAACACTTTCTCGAAATTCATTGTAAACATTAAACTTTTCAAGAAAAAAAATAACATTCACTAACATGGATTATGAAAAAGAAGAACCATTAATATTAGGTAGTTGCTTTTATGATTTGTATTAAAGTTTTACATGCAGCCACTTCACTAGCATTAAAATAGTACATAGAATTCATCTAGATACTCTTCCAAATCTTTCACCTGCATCCTATTTCTTTAAGTGAAAGATGGGGGACTAGGTGAACATTCTTAATGGATGCAATTCAATTGTGATCTAGAACCGAAGAACACTAAGGTTAGGACTGAACGAAATTAGAGTTAGGACCAAAGAATGTAGCCATGACACAGCACAAACATTACTCCACCCACACAGTTCTTCAACCATATAATGCTATCACTGTACCTATAGAACACCACAGCTACAAAACTAAAACCGTACAACACAACCCCTTCCCTCTGTCTGGCTTTTTTTCCCTCCCATTCTATGCCGATTCTTACTTATCCCCACAAGTGTCAAGTTGCCGGCAAATCCAAAACCTCAATTTTAAAGGTTGTTGGTCCATCCATTCATCATCGAACCATATTACAGTATGCCCCATGAAAAGCGTACAGGCCCAGGGGTAGGTTAATCAGTCCAACACTTAAGGCGAGGCTGATCATCCTCACTCATCCACGTGTGGCATTATGCGAACAAATAACCCCAACTAACCCATGGATGGAAACCCTTGCAACCCCATCCGGCTGGGGCGCCTCAACCCACCATGCCATCAGGCGTCAGGGAAGTCCTTAGCTGCCCCATTTGCATCCTCTTCCATGCCGGTTCTATTCTGATTCCTCCCGTCTACTTCATTTCCCTCTTTGAAAATTTGGGCACAACCTTACATAATAATATTGGTACACTTTGAGAATGAGCTCCAATAAGTTTTAAAAATCGTTCGGCTATAGCAGGAACGGAATGTGAATGTTGCCTTTCTATCTATTGCCAGGCGTCTCAATCCCGTAAGGGGTGGCCACAAACAAATCGTCTCTTTATCGCCCTGTTCAACGCCATTTTACTGCCTTGCTCCCAGCTCACATCCTCCTCACTCATATACCTCATAATAAATTGATCAATTAGCCACCTAATGGCCTTCATAACTCCAGCATTTTCTAACTACTGCCGGATGATTTTATAAGTCTGTGTGTAAGTCATACAAGCTTGTGTGTAAATAATTTCATTATTAACCATCTCATGGTCGAGACAACATTTATTAATCGCATTATCTGGCCAGTGCTTGAGATTTTATACATTTTAGAGCAGACATGGGCAACTTAAGACCCGGGTGCAACCTCCGTTCGTCCCACAGAACCATGTTATAATTACATGAATTTTCACCAGAAGTTCCTTTAAAATGCGAGTGGCACTTTTTTGTTACTGTCGTTCCATATCTGATACTCTGAGGAAAAATTACATTTCACAACACATGTACCAAATCTGGCACTTACTTGGTGTTAATATTCTTAAATTTATACATATTCATTTTTACTTTTAGTATGAATTATGGGTAAGTAAATGTGAATAAATCTTGCATCTTTCCAAAATAATCGATCGTGTAGCGAAGATATTCTTTCACAACGCAAGGATACGCATTTGTTCGCAGTGCATTATAGTGTAGTTGAAAATGTCCAATGGTACAACATACAGTATTGGCTATCACATATATATTATTTCTTAACTTCCTCTTATAACAATTATGAAAATAGATGACAATTTATATTTATTAACTTGCATCTAGTTGACAATATAAATATACTTAGAATCATTCTGACGGAAAGTCGCTCGCGGATCGATACCAAAATGGTAAATCCACCCGCCAACTCAGAAAAGTTGTCTATGCCTGCATTAGAGTATGTTATAAAAGCCTTAGTTTTTCACCCACTGTCCCATTCCTTCTCCTTTCTCAGTCAAACCTTCAGCCACCTCACACCATCAGACTAGCAGCCTTCCTGCCCATGAGTCCCTCACCTACCCACCTATACCTCATTTACGCGCGCGCAAACACACACACACACACACACACACACACACACACACACACACACACACACACACGGGAGAGACGCAACGATCGTACTTCTCTTTAAACAGATAAAGTTCACTGCTGGTACAATATCGTACGCGCAGGAAATTTAACAAGAGTTATAACGCGATAGAGGGCGTAAAAGAAGAAAGAGCAGGAACAATACGACATGGAAGAACCCCGGCAGAAAGATAAGTGACAAAAATTACTGTACATAAAGAAGAGAGAGAGAGAGGGAGAGAGAGAGAGAGAGAGAGAAATACGAAGGGCGTGAATGAGCGGAGGAACGAAGGAAGGATGAGGATGAGGAGACCGCAAAGAAGGAAAAAGACCTAATACAGCCCCCGTCCCAAGTGAAATATGGCCACCAGTACTCTGGAGACAAAAATGGTAAAAAGTCGCAATTTATGTTTTTGCTGCCCGTTAATGATATACTGATGTGGCGACCCTTTGGCGCCACCTGTAATTACACCTTCCATTTTAAGTTTTGTGGTAGTTTGGTGGTTAGAGAAGTTGCCTGATGACCGCAGAGACGCTAGTTCAGTTCCAAATTGGGGGAGTGAAAAGTTGATCATTCTAATTTTGCTAAAACCGAATTTTCTTATATCGCACTAGAACCACCGACATATCCTTAAAATACTCCCCTTATGCCACTGCAGCGAGTTCTGAATGAAATCCACATGTATTTAATATTAACGGTGGGTATTAGTGTCGAAGTTGTGACACGAGAAAGTGTGGGGTACTTAGGACGTCTGCTGGGTCTTTACATTAGAAAGCAAATTGTCAAGCAGAAGCCCTGAGTCAGACACAAAAAAGTCCCTCCTTTATTTGTTTTCCTTTCTTATTATGCTTATTTTTGTTAGCTTAGCACTTTTATTTGTTTTCGCTCTTTCCTCCTTTTTTTTTTGTTACTTTTCTCTTTCATTTCTGTTCACTTTCCTCCACTGTTACTGTTTAGCTTTCCCCTTACATTTGTTAGTGGTGAAATTTTACTTCACTTTCACGTTGCTATAGCTTGCAGTTAAATGAATGTACCCAGCTGCCGCTAGCTGGGATTTATTGCTAGAAATGCTCCAAGCGTGTGTGTGTGTGTGTGTGTGTGTGTGTGTGTGAGAGAGAGAGAGAGAGAGAGAGAGAGAGAGAGAGAGAGAGAGAGAGAATACATATTTTTTTTTTTTTTATAAATACCAGAACGGAGGAAGGAAAAACAAATGGGTAAAAAAAAAATAATCCATATACCATATTACTGGTAAATATATATATATATATATATATATATATATATATATATATATATATATATATAAAATACGCCCTGGATAATTCTAGCAATAAATCTCAGATTGCGTCAGCTAAGTGTATGAGAGGAAGCCATAAGAGCTTGAGAGTGGGGAAAAATGTCACCACAAACTCTCATGATAACTTATTCTTGAATATTTCGTTCCTGCTATTCTCAGACGATTTTGTATTGTAATGAGTTACAGAGGCACAGGAGTGTTAAAACTGTGGCCATTAACTCTCTCATGATGGGAGTAACTCTAGTAATTTATTCCAGCCAACATTAGACAATGTTACGAAGCTGAGGGTACGTCACAGGAACCATCTCTTTCATTCTGGTCTTGCGGCTTCCAAATGTACTCTGATATAGAATAACATTTACATTTGATATAAAAAAGCCATATTATAGCGAGGAAACAAACATCTCTCTCCTGGAACCATAACCCTTGGCACTGCCTGAGGGGATCAAGAAAAGTATCTTCATAGCATTCCACCTAATCTACAAGACAGGAAAGTCTCCACAATAGTCATATTGTCACAGACGGTCTTGTTTTTTCGTGTTTGTCATTCTAATGATCATCCTGCTTTGACAGTGAAGGCATTGGTGGCTATCTGAATGAAAATAAACGTATAATCAATCTTCACACAAATTAAACCTAGGTGCGTTTAAATATACGGGTCCAAATCTTCATTCAAAATATCGCCTCATTTCCTTTGTAAACGCTTGCTGGGTGGGCCAGACTCAAAAGCTTGAAAAGTTACCACTGCAGCATGCACTTTGTTCCTTTCTTCATGGTAAAGCTTTTCATCTTGCCGTATCTATTTGCTTTACCGGGAATTAGGATCATCGGTCGCCAGGGGAAACAATGGAAATATCTAGCCAGCTGTTTTTTCAAGAGTCGAAGACACTTTTTCTAAGGCTCAGTCCCTTACCTACGGAGAAATCTTTGTTATCTTTGAGGTTTGTGTGTTTGATTGCATGTTACTGCATTCTTTAAAGAAATTTATTCAGCTTCGGGGAGATTTATCCAAATCCATTGGTTAGATGTGGCCTTCATTAATCCCATCCATCCGAGGACGTCTTTTCCATATTTAATTCTTGCTGTCTTCAGACGATTTTACTCAGCTTAAGTGACACGTTCCATCCTCTTCACTTCGAGATGGGTTACCTAAGTTAAACAAAATAGTATGACATTTGCTAGTACAAAATGAGAAGGATGTTTTCCGCCTAAAGGAATTAATTACCGTGCCTGGGGACGTAAGTAATAAAGAAGAAAAGAAAAGAAAATCACCGAGAGTGCATACCTCAGTCAACGCCTATAAAATGTATGATTTACTGCTGCAATTCCTCTTTCCTACTACAGTATAATTATGTATTTCCAGTTAGTTCTACGGTCTTATTTTATCCTGCTAAACAAACACCGAGAGCACAAACGTCCACCAGTGAAAAAAAATAAAAAATCCTGGATCCGACTCCGGATCCACCTCGAAACCTAGTCAACTCTTCCTTGACCAACTGCTCACCTACCCACCAGATTTCATTGAAATCAGATTACAATATTTTGAGATATCTTGTACACAAACTGAGAAACAGGCAAGGATGAATATATAACCTCCGTCCAACTTCGACGGCGGATGTAAAAGGTGTTTATGCAGTGATTAAAAGGCCAGGCTAACATAGTCGAGAACACTGAGGGTAGGTAACTGACCCATGTTCCTAGAGGTTTTATATTATCAAAGGGTTGAAATATATGCAACTGGATCTTGGAAATTCGAATCGATTCGTACAGCACACGAACTTGGCCCCGACTGATATTTATGTGTTGCTCATACGCCAAGTCCGCTAATGTATTAGTAACAGCAGAAAATTTACCCCTTACTAAACACCGTATTTTCTGTTTAATTCTTGCTATATCCCAGTTACTTTTCTCAGTTTAAAAGAGAATTTTCGAAATGGAGGGTATTGATATACCGTTTACTAAACTTTTCACAACTACTGTGCGCTCCAAAACTGAATCAGATCGTCTGGCAGTAGCTTGATCAAGACGAAAGTGGCATCAGTGTAGTCAAAGGGTTAAGCTTTTCAGCCCAAGTACATTATTTTTCCCCCTTCCTATATGCAGACGACTGCATTTCGCTGTGGAGAGACTTTTTGATCCAGAGGTGTTAAATAAAGCCTTTCCTAATCACAGTGCTGAAAGAGGTCAACCGCAAACTGCAGGAAAAAAATGTCTCGTACTAACGAGAATAAAATATGTTTATGCTCCGAAATGGTTAAAGAGGCTGTTGGAACAATTAGAAAAAACAACCAGTTTCTATCTAAGCCACACATGCGTCAGCCAGAATAAAATACGGGGGTTATAAATAATTTTTTTTGCGGTGCCTATTTCCTTGCTGCAGAAGAAGCACAGCATATTTGCCCTTCTCAGAAAATTATACTTCCCAATGTTTAATCATGCGAGGCCGGCGCACGTCTTGCCAGCGGATATTCCATGAATCTTCAGCACCAGCCTTTCAGCAACATCCACACTGCCCCTTCCCCACCCACAGGAACACAACATCCACACTGCCCCTCCCCTACACACAGAAACACAACATCCACACTGCCCCTCTCCTACCCCCCAAAACACAACATCCACACTGCTCCTCCTCATCCCTGCAACACCATATCCACATTGCTCCTCCCCACCCCCACATAACACCCACACTGCCCCTGTAACACCTTCACAACACAGCACCCACACTGCCTCTCTGACACCCCCACAACACATCACCCACATTGCCCCTCTTCACCCCAACAACACAACACCCACATTGTCCGTCCACAGCCTCCACAACACAACATCCACACTGCCCCTCCCCACCCCAACAACAAAAGACCACTCTGCTCTTCCTCCACTCCTAAAACACAACACCCACGCTGCCCCTCCTCCAACCCCACAACACAACACCCACACTGCTCTTTCTTCATTCTAATAACACAGTACCCTCACTGCCTCCACCCCCCCACAACACAACACCCACACTGCCCCTCCCCCACCCCCACAGCATAACACCCACACTGCCCCACCCCACCACTAACAATACAACACCCACACTACTCTTCCCCCACCCCCCAAACAAAACATCCTTACTGCCTCTTCTCCACCACCACAACGTAGCACCTGCATAGACCCTCCTCCTCCACCACCACAACACAACACCAACATTCCCCCCACACTCCGACAACACAGTACCTACCCACCCACCCCACAAAACAATACCACTCTTCCACTTTACACACGCACCCACTCTTCCACTACACAACGCCCAACCAATCTTTCATTATACAATGTCGATCCATCCCTCCACTATACTGTACCAACCCAACCGTCCGCTATACAACTCCCACCCACCCCTCCACTAAACAACTGACCCATCCATGCAGTATACAACACCCATCCTTTCACCCCACTGTACAACACCCATCCTTTCACCCCACTGTACGACACCTTCCCATCCCTCTATTATGAAACACCCAACCATCTCTCCAGCATACAACATCCACTCATCCCTTCACTACACAACCTACCCATTCCTCCACTACATAACACAGACCCATCCCTCCACTACACAACATCCACCCACCCCTCCACTATACGACACCCACCCACCCCTCCACTATACAACACCCACCCATCCCTCCACTATAAGACACCCACCCACCCCTCCCCTGTAAGACACCTACCCACCCTTCCAACATACAACTTCCATCCACCCTTCCACCAAACATCATCCACCCATCCCTCCATTACGCAACTTATACACACCCATCCACTATGCAACACCTAGGGTGGGGGAGAGGGGAAGGAATAAGAATATAAGGCCCCTCTTTCTACCCTTACTCTGCCATCTCGTCTCTTCCTCCCCGAGGGGAAAAAAAACACCCACACCCAATGGAAGAAAAAAGGCCACGGAGGAGGAGGAGATGGAGGGGGAGGGGAGAGAGAGAGAGAGAGAGAGAGAGAGAGAGAGAGAGAGAATTTCTTCCTTTTGTAGCATAAGTTTATCACCCCTTCTGTCTACCCTCCCCACTTCTCCTTAAAGTGCTATTGGTGAAGGAAAAGAAAAAAAAAAAGTTGTCAACCCCATCTCTTTCTCCACTCCATGTCTTCCTTGCTTCTTCCCCTTCATTGCCGCGCCACAGGGGAAGGTAAAAAAGTATCCCTGTCTTCTCTGTCTCTTCAGCCGTCATTTACTAAAGTCACCCTCCCTCCCCCACCCCCTAAAGAGCACAAGCACACGCACACAAGCACTCACGCACGCAAGCACGTCCCCCACCACACACACACGAAAGAAAGAATTTTTACCGGTTTAATTCCACTTCTCCCTCTGAGCCCAAGGGGAAAAATTGTAAGAGGAAGGTAGTGGGATGACAAAAAAGAACAGTTTTATTCCTCTCCCACTCCCCCTCTTTCCACCACTCCCAAGGAAAAAGACGCAACAAGAGGAAGGAGTAGAGAGAATCAAAGCCAAAGCTTCTCCCTGTCAGCCGCAACTCCATCCTCTCTTCACTATCCTGTGGTTAAAACTAACAAAGGGAAACTGCCAATAGCGAGAATAACCCTTCATATTCCCGAGCCCACAAACCTCTCCCCCCCCCCCAAGGAAAAATAAAGTAATAAATAGAGCAATAATAATAATAATAATAATTGTAATAATAATAAGAGTGTTAATAATAATAATAATCATCATCATCATCATCATCAAAATAATAATCAAAATAATAATAATAATAATAATAATAATAATAACTAGCGTCCCATTTTAGCAGCAATAAAAATCATCATAAAAGTGAAGAAGAGAAAAGATATTGTTAAATGTCTCACAGTTAACTAGGTCCCTCTCAGGCTGAATAACAACACAGGTCATATAAAGCATTAACAAATGGACGTCGATTCAACAACAGCAACATATAGGCTGAATCTTACGTACGTATGTGTGTGTGTGTGTGTGTGTGTATGTGTGTGTGTGTTGCTCAGAGTGGGATATGCATATGACATTTTGAAGAGAAAAAAGAGAAACTGAAACTTTTCGCCCTCCATTCTCTCCCCCCCTTCTCTCTCTCTCTCTCTCTCTCTCTCTCTCTCTCTCTCTCATACACACACACAAAATCACATCATTTCCACCTTATCCCGACCACCAGTCCTTCAATCAATGCAAGACAGCTAAAAAGTGCGAATGATTATTGTGAAAACAGCTTATTAAAAATAAACAGTAATACTTTTCGACGAATACAAGATGCGTTCTAGACCAGTGTAACATGGAGAGAGAGAGAGAGAGAGAGAGAGAGAGAGAGAGAGAGAATAACCCCACACTACGACATAACCCGCCCGTGACCGCCTTTTGACAGGGTGACATTTCCTTTCTACACCCATTCTTTTTCCATTTCTTTTCTCGTTACGTCAAAGTCAATTTTTTTCATTATACCTTAGATATTCATCACGTTACCACATTAAAGTGTTAAGAGCTGCTGTATTTCCTCCGTGACTTATATATATATATATATATATATATATATATATATATATATATATATATATATATATATATATATATATATATATATATATATATATATATATATATATATATATAATCTGAATGCCAACTGATAAAGAATTAAAGTAGCGGGGGCAAGTATCTATCTATCTATCTACCTATCTATCTATCTATCTATCTATCTATCTATCTATCTATCTATATATATATATATATATATATATATATATATATATATATATATATATATATATATATATATATATACTACTTGCCCCCGCTACTTTAATTCTTTATCAGTTGGCATTCAGATTTGGCACAGTTGCTCTTGGGTCAACAGTCCTATGCATTTTCTTTAGTATTTAAGTTTCTGAAAGAGTTTTATGGGATCGAAAGTCTAACCATTTGAACACGCAATTTTCAGGTCCTAATTTTTTTTATGTTCATTTGTCATCATGCCAATATACACAGAAGCATGCCAGTGTACAGTAGCTGTGTGGAGACCATCTTGCATTCCCTCTGAAGTGTTGGCAATATTGTTCTTCCTTATTTTTTCTCTTTCTTTGCATCCATCTGTCTGCCTCTCCTTTCACTGGGTCTATTTGACTATCATCTATCTATCTATCTATTTTTGTATCTACCTACCTATCCATCTACGAAACCTTTTACTATCAATACATCTGTCTATCATATATCTATCTATTTGTTATATATCTAGGGAACTTTTTAAAAAAGACTGCCAGGTCTCTCTCTCTCTCTCTCTCTCTCTCTCTCTCTCTCTCGTCATGCAACATTTCCATTCATTTTTCCTCAGTTTCTCAATGTGTGTATTGTATTCTTTTACACCCACTTTTCTCAATAACCATTTTGTTCTCTGGTTATTTATGTCTTCCTGCAGTGTTTCTCCTTTCTTTATTTTTCTTTGTAATTTCCTCCAATTCTCCGTTACACTTTCTTCTATTTTTTGTCTTCATTTATTCTCTCTTTCCTCCTCCGTTCTGACTTTACTTTTTCGATCCCTAAAATTTCTCAGATTTTTTAGATTTAGTGATTTTGCTGACTGCTGGATTTTTTATATTTTCTTTCCTGCTCTTTTTCTTCTCCCTTCACTTCTTTTATCTTCCGTATCGTTCCTCTCGAGACTTTTTCTCTTCATTCTCCATTTTTTTTTCTTTCTCCCACTATCAGTTCTTTTTCCTTCACAACTTTATCTTCTTCCATCCACTTTTTTTTATTTCTTTCTTCATCTCAGTTACTCTATGTGCTTACTTTTCCACTTTCGGTTTTATTTTCTCCACTGTTTTAATTCTTTTTCCACATCTTTCTCTCCTTTGCTGTTTTGTCCCTTATTTTTCTTTTAGTTATTATTCATTCCTCATATGTATTTTTTTTACTATTCAGCATTCTCAGTCTCCAATGGCTCTCCCTGGGCAGAGTTACCTCATCTACCGCTAATCGGAAATGAATACTAGAAATACTCCAATCGTGAAAATGATATTGGTAAAGGTCTCTATATTCCGAACTCTGTATCAACTGCTTTGTATCATAAAGAACGTCTGATATTACTTTGGGAAAATGTTCGCAGTTTTGTATTCTAGCATTTGCGTCCCCAAGGAGGTTATGGTTTTTTCATTTTTTTTTTTTTTTTACCCTCCACCTGACAAAGTAAGAGGTGGATGTCGTTAATACTGGGATCAATAGGTGTCCGTCAGTAGTGCTGGGTGGCAGGGTGGCTGGCCGGGCCTTAGAAATTTCGTTTCCGAGCCAGTACTCAGAAAGTATTCATTACACAGTCAAGAAATTTCGCATAGTTATGTGTCTTATAGTGAACTGGTGCCTTTTGATAGGTTGAATGCTGTGTCTTAAGTAGTTTATATATATATATATATATATATATATATATATATATATATATATATATATATATATATATATATATTACTTTTTTTTACTTTTCATTATATATATATATATATATATATATATATAGACATATCTATATATATAGATATATATATATATATATATATATATATATATATATATATATTTTTTTTTCTTTTCTTATTATATATATATATATATATATATATATATATATATATATATATATATATATATATATATATATATTGTTACATAGCCTATGATTTCATCATCCTTTGTGTAGACTGTAGCACCAGTCGAGCAGGGCAGTACTTCCGAGGTGGATGGAAAGCTGATGACAGGGAGTGCTGGAGCTCCCGTTTCATCAGCCCTCAGGACTAGTTCCTGACCATCCCCCTTTGCTGAACTTTTTCAGTGTCTCAGTTACACAGAGAGTAGGCCAGCATGCTCTCCAGTACAAATTTCTCTATCTATCTTCACCAAACTACATGCACAGTACACACTACACTTCCTATTCAAAATTCACCAAAATGGCGTCAATTCATCCAGCCTCGGAGTCCCCAGGGGGGGGGACCATAAATGCCCCCGCCATCTGCCCCTCTCCCGGTGACGACTCGAGGTGCCTGGAACCACTGTCTGACTCTCTTCTTCTTCATTTCTGCAACATTCGCGGCCTTTCCTCAAACTTTCGCTCTGTTGAGCACCACCTCTCCTCCTCTAAACCTCACCTTCTTTTTCTAACGGAGACTCAGCTGTCTGAGGCAACTGACAGCAAACCCTTTTCTGTATCCTCCTACTTTCTCTATACTCATTTCAAAGCCAAAGGTGGCTGTTGTGTATACATACGCAACGACTTATCTTGCTCTCGTGTTCCTGAACTTGATTCTTCTGAATTCTCCACTCTCTGGCTTCGGCTTTCCTGTCATTCTCTGACTAAATATATCTGTGCTGTTTACTTATCCCCTAATTCTACTGACTATCAAAAATTCTTCGACTATCTTACTTCTACGATGGAACACATTCTGTCCATTTCTCCTTTCTCTGAAATCTCCATTCTTGGAGATTTCAATGTTCACCACCACCTTTGGCTCTCCTCTCCTTTCATGGATCCACCTGGTGAACAAGCCTACATCTTTTCTATCCTTAATGACCTAGAGCAGCTTGTACAGCACCCTACCCGTATCCCTGACCGCCTTGGAGAGAGCTCCAACATACTTGACCTCTTCCTCACAACTAATCCTTCTGCTTACTCTGTTAATCTTTTCTCTCCGTTGGGCTCCTCCGATCACAACCTTATTACCTTAACCTGTCCTATCGCTCCAGTACGGCCTGCGGACCCTCCAGGGAAACGTCGTCTCTGGCATTTTGGAGCCGCGGACTGGGAGGCCCTCAGGCAGTACTTCTTTGATTTTCCCTGGAATGATTATTGCTTCCATGGCCGTGAGCCATCTGAGTGTGCCTTGCGCATTACGGAGGTTATTCTCTCGGGCATGGAAGCATACATTCCTTTCTCATATCCTTTGACTAACGCAAGAAAGCCTTGGTTTAATCACGCTTGTTCTAATGCTGTCCGCAACAAGGAGAAGGCCTACAAAAGGTACCGGAGCCAACCCACCCTTGAATCACATAATCTTTACGTTTCTGCCCGGAATCGTGCTAAGTCTGTTCTTCGCTCTACTAAAAATAATTTCATCCATACTAAATGCTCTCAACTCTCCAACTCGAATTCTTCCCGCTCCTTCTGGCACCTTGCCAAAAATCTTTCTAACAACTTTACCTCATCATCCTTCCCTCCTCTTTTCTACTCTGATGGTTCTGTAGCTATTTCTTCTACTGATAAAGCAGATCTCTTCGCACAGACTTTCTCCTCCAATTCCACCTTAGACGATTCCGGTGCTGTTCCTCCATCACTTCCCCCCTCTGACTTCCTCATGGCTGACATTAAAATTTCTTCAGTTGATGTATTTTCTGCAATTACTGGCCTCAGTACTAACAAGGCATATGGGCCTGATGGGGTCCCTCCTGTTGTTCTCAAAAACTGTGCTTCTGTGCTTACGCCCTGCCTAGGCAAACTATTTCGCCTTTGTCTGTCAACTTGTACCTTTCCTTCTTGCTGGAAGTTTGCTCTCATTCAGCCAGTCCCAAAGAAGGGTGACCACTCCCAACCCTCCAACTATCGTCCAATTGCTTTAACGTCCTGTATTTCAAAAGTTTTCGAGTCAATTCTTAATAGAAAAATATTAAGGCATCTTTCCTATCACAACCTTCTTTCCGATCGTCAGTATGGGTTCCGTCAGAGACGCTCCACTGGCGATCTTCTCACCTACCTTTCAGACTCCTGGTCATCCTCCTTTAGGGACTTTGGCGAAAGCTTTGCCATTGCACTTGACATATCAAAGGCTTTCGATCGAGTCTGGCATAAATCTTTAATTTCCAAACTGCCCTCCTACGGTTTCTATCCTTCTATCTGTGCCTTCATCGCTAGCTTCCTTTCTGGTCGTTCTATAGCTGCTGTCGTAGACGGCCATCGTTCTTCTCCTAGATCTATCAACAGTGGTGTTCCTCAGGGCTCTGTCCTATCACCAACTCTCTTCCTTTTATTCATCAATGATCTTCTAAGCTGTACATCTAACCCTATCCCCTCATACGCTGATGACTCCACCCTTCACCTTTCCATTCGGTTCCCGCAACGCCCATCTCAACAGTTACTTCAAGAAACAAGGGATGAGGCTATGGCACACCTAATGTCTGACTTGGCTCATATCTCTGACTGGGGTAAAAATAATATGGTTGTCTTTAATGCATCTAAGACTCAGTTCTTACACCTATCAACCCGACAAAATCTTCCACAGGTATACCCACTAATGTTTAATAATATTCAGATTAATCCTGCATCATCCTTGAACATGCTTGGGGTTTCATTTACTCGGGACTTATCTTGGAAAGATCATATTACATCTCTTGTAAAATCTGCTTCCAAGAGATTGGGTGTGCTAAGCCGACTCCGTTCTTTCTTTACCCCTGCACAATTGTTGACTCTATACAGGGGTTTTATCCGCCCCTGTGTGGAGTACAACTCTCATGTGTGGGGAGGCTCCCCACATACAGCTCTTCTCAATAGGGTGGAGTCAAAGGCTTTTCGTCTCATTAACTCTCCTCCTCTTACTGACTCCCTTCAACCTCTGTCACTTCGCCGCACTGTTGCATCTTTATCTCTTTTCTATCGATACTTTAATGGTCACTGCTCCTCTGAACTGTCTGCTTGCATTCCTCCACCTCTACGACGGGCGCTTAGCACCCGTCTGGCAGCAAACTCTCATCCCTTTTCTGTCCAACTCTCTAATGCAAGAGTTAACCGTTACTCCCAGTCTTTCATTTATGCAACAGGTCAGCTCTGGAACTGTCTCCCTCTGTCTGTATTTCCTGCTGCCTATGATCTCCAGTCTTTCAAACGTAGTGTGTCCAGGCATCTCAAAATGATCGGATCTTGAATTTGGCTCTCTATTGTATTTTGTTTTTCTCTTGGAGGGAACTGTTACTGCGGGCTCATGGCCTTTGGTTCCTTCTTCCTCGCATAAAAAAAAAAAAAAAAAATCTAACGTACAGTATGCTGCATGTTTGATCACGAGCGTGTTCTACCTCACTCCCCCCCTCCTCCCTTATAGTAGAGTAAGTCGTTCTTTCTGTTGTTCAGAGCAGGAGTGTCAACTCTTTGTCCCCTCTGGCTTCATTTGCGCGTCCTTCTTACAAGTTGTATCAAGCTCTGCCGGCCCCTATATAATGAGCTCAGTCTCTGCATTATTGCCACTTAGATCTACTCCTCATTTTGCTTACATCTCTGTCCTCCCCTGTACAGTTGTTATTATTGTGAGTGCTCAGGAAGTCTCCAACCATCTAGCAGCTGTGTAATTTGAGTATGAGTGTTATTACATTTTGTTCTTGTACTGTAAGCATAAGGTGTTAATTTGTAGGCCTAGTGAGATTTTTGTGATTAATGTAAAGTTTGGATGTCAGTCATTGTTAAAAATATTTTGTATCTGTAAAAATATATCTTGCATTCACTGAGTATTATGTAGTATTCTCATTTTATCAGGGCTGACTTAGATAAATTTACTCCTGCTAATTTCGTGTTAATAGAGGCTATTGCAGTTAATCATATATTTAACCTGTTTTTTGCCATTACATTATCCTTATGAGTCCTGAATGTTTTGTTGTTAGTTTGAGCATTAAACTTTAACTTGTAATTTTACCTAACTCTTTTGTTTTGAACCTGGAACTTTACGGGACAGTAGTGATTTTTAGTATTCTCACTTAAAGTGTACATTATCTTTCTTTGCTCCGTAACAATATATATATATATATATATATATATATATATATATATATATATATATATATATATATTACTTTTTTGTACTTTTTCATTACATATATACTGTGTATATATATATATATATATATATATATATATATATATATATATAATGATAAAGTAAAAAAAAAATCCAGAGAGTTCAATGCGACCTACGCAAGTAATATGAAGGGCCCAGGTTATGTGTCCTCAAGGCGTTCTCATTAAGCCCACCCTTAAAAGAAAAGATTGGTGAAGGGGGATGAGGGCCATTATGCGCTTGGTTAGGTGTGTAGGAAGGCGGAGAGTATGAGCATTGTCAGATGGAAGGAAGGAAGGAAGGAACAATGATAAAAACTAGAATGGCACTCAGTAGAGCGCATACCTCCGCCAACGCCCTATCTCACAATGTTAAAGAAAGCAAAAAAAAAAAAAATCCTGGCTCCGCACCATTATCCGGATCCGCATCAAAATTTTATGGAGTGTATTCCGGGCCAAGGCCCATTGGTTTACCAAGTTTCGTGGAAATCAGTCCAGTAGTTTTTGTGTAATCTTGCTCACAAACCAACCAACAAACAAACAAATGGACAGAGGTGAAAACATAACCTCCTTGGCGGTGGTAACTAGCACCAAGCCAAAATATGGCTATATGGCACTAAGATGGAAGGGAGAGGGGTAGATGATTATATTAAATGTGTGATATGAAGTGTAGTAAGAAAAGTGATAATAGTGGAAATAGAATCAGTGGGAGAGTCACCTAGGAAATCAGAAAGTTGTGGGGACCGACGGTGTGAGGAAAGGAAGGGGAACGCTGCAAGACGTTGATGGAAAGTAGACAGGCAATCAAGAAAAAGATGATGGATAGTCATAGGGCAGTCACAGTGTGAGCAGGTGGGCTGAGGATCATGGCTCAAATGACCATGAGGTAGGCGGGTATGATCCGAGCGAAGACGAGCAAGGATTGTTTCCCATCAACGATTGCGTTGGGTTGATGTGTGCCAGGGAAGAACAGAGGGTTTAACACTATGGAGTTTGTGATGAACCTGTTGATCCCATGAGGACTGCCAACGATCACGGAAGACAGGTTAGGAGAGGGAAACAATCAGTAGCCGGTATGGGGCGGAGAGAAGACCTAGAGGAGGAAGCAGCAGAGCGCGCCAGAGAGTCAGCCTGTTCATTACCTGTAACACCAATGTGGCCAGGAACCCAGCAGAAACGAACCGACTTTTTCTTAATAGAAAAACGGAAAAACCACTCCTAAATCTGGGTGATTAGAGGATGAAAAGAAGGCGTGGTGAGTAAGGATGTGAGCGCACTGAAAGAATCGGAAACTATAACAAAGGTGGAAGAAGAGAACTTCAGAAGAGATTTCAGAGCAAAAAGCATACAGCTCTGCAGTAAGGATACTGGCAATGAAGGGAAGCGTACTGTGAAAGGAGGAGTCAGGAAACACAACAGCAAACCCAATACCATGACAAAATTTAGAGCCGTCAGTGAAGATAGGCGTAGCAGAAGAGTGACAGGACATATGTTCGAGAAAAAGGGAGCGAAGGATATCTGAGGGAAGAAAAGACTTAGAACAAGGGAGAAAAGAAGGGCAGACCACAGCAGCAGGCAGAAGCCACGGTGGGAAAGAAACTGGACGCAGTGGAAGAATAGGAGGAAAAGTAAAATCAATTGTCTGAAGAAGGGTGGTGACCCGAAGGGGAAATGGAAGAAGGAAATGAGAGGCCGCGCGAAAAGAGAGCTGAAGAAGGCTGGGAGGGCGGAGTAATTCATTCGTAAGGAACTGAAGGAGACGTGTATAGGACCTGACAGTGGGAAGAGAACGACAATAACAGAGGGGTGGAAATGGCTGACTCACTACAAAGACTTGTAGCGGGAGTCGACCGAAAAGCACCAATAACTAAGCGAAGACCAGTATGATGAACAGGATCTAGCTTTGAAAGAGTGCGAGTGGAGGCAGAAGAGTAAACCTGGCAACCATAATCGAGTTTGGAAAGAATAAAGACGGAGTAAAGAGAAGAAGTGTGACGCGATCAGCACCCCATGAAAGATAAGACAGCGTTTGTAGCAAACGATGACGATGAAGAGTAGAAGACTTGAGGGAAGAGATAGGCCTATGTGCATTCCAATTTAACCGAGAGTCAACTGTGAGGCCAAGAAATTAATGTGGTAGAGGATCGGTAGGGAAGAGGGATGTTATATAAGTACAGAGAAGGCTGTGGTATGGTTCGCGAACGAGTAAACGTTACTGCACAGAACTTAGAGGTAGAAGAACGAAAACCATGAGTAATAGCCTATCTGGGAGCTGCATCAATGGCAGACTGAAGAAAAGATTAGAGTCAAGGTAGATCTGAATCAGCAGCATAAATAGCTAAATCATCAACATACAGAGAGACAGAAACAGAAGGGGGTTGAGAAGAGAGTGCCATTTATAACAATAAGAAAAAGGAGTAATAAGGACGTAGCTTTGGGGGACACCATCAGCTGGTAAAGGCACGGGAAAGGTGGTCTCTTAGACGGACACGAAAGGTACGGATAAGAAAAACATCCATGTTACCATGCAGACCAAGGGAGCGAAGGCAACGAAGAATATGATACCTCCATGCCGTATCGTAGGCTTTTTCTAAATAAAAAAAAGACGACAATGACCGACTGGCGGAGGGCAAAAGCAGAACGGATGAAATATTCGAGTCAGAGAAGGGGATCTAAGGTGCTGCGTGCTTTGTGATACCCAAATTGTACGGGAGAAAGTAGACTACGGAACTTAAGGTGCCACTTGAGCCTAGTATTGACCATCCGTTCAAGCAGTTTACATAAACAGCTAGTCAGGGCTATGGGACGGTCATCTTGAGGATGGTGTCCAGGTTTACCAGGTTTAAGAAATGGGAGGATGATCGCCATACGCCAATCAGTAGGAAAGAAACCTTTTATCCAGAATTCATTATAAAGGGCCAAGAGAAAGGATGTGACTTGTGGAAAGGTGTTTTAGCATAGCATATGAACACTATCAAACTCCTCACTTATATTCTTACAAGATCTAAGTGAAGATGATTATTTATGAAGAGAAAAGGTAGCGTTAAGTGCTCCTTCAGCTGAATGGTCAGATGGAGCGTTGCAACAGCGTAGCGTTTCCTATGTTTTCGTCTGTCTTTCTGTCTAGCTGTCTGTCTGTCTGTCTATCTGTGTGTTAGCAACATAGCCAGTTGGGATGTTAACGGATAGAATTGCACCAATTTTGGAATAATAAATTAGGGCTATAAGCAGAACAAATGACTAATTTCTTGCCGAATAAAATTTTTAAAAAATCCATCCATCCATCCATCATCCAATCCTACATTGCCCCATGAGGAGCATAGGAGCCCGGGTCTAGGCAGACGATCCCGACATTTAAGATGAGAGTGAATTAAATAATAAATAAATAAAACTCGAAACGAGGGAGATATGTAGTTTTTTAATAACTATATTTGGTGTTTCTTCACAATGCGTTTTTTTTTCCCTCTCTTTCGCTAAATTTGCTGGTTCTGCTTAATATACTAGCTATATATATGTATACTAGATGTGAAACGGAACCTGTTTCAGTTAATTTATGAAATTGCTCGAGATTTCATGAAATGCCCAATATCACACTCTGACTGTAATTATGTACACACCTTATGCCATGTTAGGATCTGTACATCACCAGATAATGATGTCAGAGAATCATGATAAAACGATCCTTCGAGCCGTGGCTCTCTATATACTCTATTATGTAATATTGCCTGAGATGTTTAAGTTTTGAGGTCGGTCATCGAAAATAATATATTCTGTTTAAAAGAGTCTGCGATCTTTATACTCGTATAGCGGTCATTTCGTTTGTTTAATTACAATTCAGGGCGAAATATATCCTTAAACACTATTGATAAGTCTGGATTGCTCATCACTGCTTGCCTCAAGATTAGTGAGAAATACACACCCGATATATACACAATGGAGTGTGTATCATTACCTGTATGTAAATAATTCCTCCATGGTAGTCCATTCTAAACTGTTAAATGGAGAATTCGATATTATCAGAAATTAAATGTCCTTTTTTCTCCAGAATATGTTACCGGTGCAACCTAAATGAAGAGCGGACACGATGTACCTTAACTCAGTTTAACTCTGGGCCGATGTGAAGAAAATATATTTTCCAATTATTAAACTTGGAGGAAGTTTGATGAAATTATTCACACATTAGTTTGTTATTAAATGGCGATGTTGACCGGGCGGCGTGAAACTGGCACCCAGGCTTTCTGTGTCGCCGTGCCCCGTATTTCTTTTTTTTTTTTTTCACTGTAATTTTGTTGTTCATTCTCTAATGATGGAAATACTGACTGACGAAGCAGGGTGTTTAGGAACATGAAACGTTGGTGGGGGGAGGAGGAAGGTTACATAGCTGTAATGAGGATGTAAAAAGAATGCAAAAGGTGCATAGTTAACTCTCTCACTACAAAGAATCTCCTCGCATGTAAGTAAACTGTTCCGCGTTAAAGTAAAACGGTCATGTTTGTAAGTCCTTCAATTCTGAGGGGTACTTATGAGCAACACAAATCGTTTGTCGTTAGTAGCAAATAAAAAAATTATTTTGCTAAAAGTCAAGTGACACAAGGGATGGGGGGGGGAGAGGAATATTTTGCAGAAGTTCAAGAATGTAAATGTGAAAAAGAGAAGAGCAGTCTCGTGGGCACAGACGGTTCTTTGATAGTTTTTCTCACCTATATGTTTTATCGTTTACATCAATATCCACTGGTTTAACTGAACGATGTATTTTAGTTTACATTATTTGTTACCTTCAGACGATTCTACTCAACTCAGGAACCGGTTCATGTAATGGAGGGTAAATGAAGGCTATATCTATCCTCTTCAACTTGAAAATTCACTTATGAGCTAATTGTGGAGATGGTAAAAATGCTTTACGAATTACGTCGTTGTAATACTTGCATTAATACCGTCTTCTGAGCTTTTGATGTCTTCTTAACCCTAGATGAAAAACACTAAATGCATAGACAGGACCCAGGATCTATTCAACGTTTCGCCTATGGCAGTTTCTTCAGGAGTGACAACTAGTGAACACAACTGAGCTCGTGGTCTAGGTCAAAGGTATAATAATATTGTTTGCTTACCTGATGAATGAGGTAAACAGATACTCCGCTTGTTAATGGGTATGCTAAGAGCCCAGCTAATATGAAAAATCCATTATCTTGATTAAAATTGTCACTCGCAAAAAAAATGCAACCTTTAAACACCTCACCCTAGTTATATTAATCTCTTCCCAGTTTATTCGATGATTAGTCTCTCTCTCTCTCTCTCTCTCTCTCTCTCTCTCTCTCTCTCTCTCTCTCTCTCTCTCGCACCCCGGGGGACTCAGTAATTTATTCAGGACAGGAGTTATTTTTGAGTTGTCGTGTCTGGAAGTCGCATTAGTTCAGCGTTTTTTCTGTCATCTCGCTTTCCCTCCCCTCCTGAATATTGAAATGGCTCTAATGACACAGAGGAGCGAGAGGAGGAAGAGTAGGCTTTGTGTGTGTGTAATAGTGTGTGCGCTTATTTGTGAGTGCATGTATGTGTGTACTTTTATTTGCCTGTATATATGTCCCTGACTGGGAATGATTTGTTTACTGTTATTGGCGTAGTTGTGTGTCTGATTGTGAATGATTGTGCGTATGTATGCTTATGTGTTTGTGTGTGTCTGAGAGCTAATTAGTGTGCGTATATATATATATATATATATATATATATATATATATATATATATATATATATATATATGTGTGTGTGTGTGTGTGTGTGTGTGTGTGTGTGTGTATGCTTGTAGTCTCTATCAGTGCACCATGCAGTCTTCTGTACTTTTTTTCTTTTTCATTACCGTAGACTGTTTACCTGACTGTGTTTCACTGTGGCAGGCTTGGTGTCGGTATTAAAGTATTAGTGAATGAGAGGATGTAGGTGCGATTGGAAGGTGTAGAACAGGTGTTGAATGAAGGATAGAAAATGACGGTCGAACACTGAAAGTATGTATGCGTATGATTAGGGGTGCAACCTAAAGGTCCAAGGGACGACCAAGTGATGAAAGGCAGGTCAACAGGTCACACATCTGGGCCACCTCCTAGCGTAACCAATTCACTTGACTGTCGTTTTTCGTTTTTCATGCTACCTTCACAAACTTTTATTAAAACAGGACAGATCTTTCGTATAGAAGGATGAATTTTTTCAATACTCGTTTAAAGGCCGCTTTTGGCGGCCTGCGCTCTATGTCAAGTCATTTCCTATTTTCAGTCGAAAGGTAACAGAAATTTGAATTACTCAAGCCGTGAGCGAGACGGTGAGATGAACTTTCCCTTATTTTTATCTTGCTGGGACACCTGTTGACAGAGAGAGAGAGAGAGAGAGAGAGAGAGAGAGAGAGAGAGAGAGAGAGAGAGAGAGAGAGAGAGAGAGACGCAGGATAGTAGTGTTTGCTATTATACTAAATTATACTATACCATAATGCTATACAATTTTAGAAGTAGAAGGAGGGAGGAAGGAGAGGCGAGAGAATGATAATACAACAAACACGTCATTCTTCTCTCTTCTGTCATGCTGGTAAATTCAATGTCAGACGAAGGACGAACCCATCCCCTACGCTAAAAGCAAATACTAAATTTGAGGCAAAAGGCCAGAAATGAGTCATAACTCGGAAACTGGTGGCCCGATTGGACTGAAAAGTGTTTTATTCTTCAAGTCAGAGAATTTTAACGGTACCTTGCGCTAACAAACATTGCGCTACGTTGCCCCGTTTTTGCTGTATTTCGGTAATAAACAAACATAGAGAAATCGGATCATGATAATATAGATTCGTAGGAATTTTTATTACTGTGGTATTAAATTAAGGCTGTATCTAACCCCTCTAACTCTATAATCTTTCCTAGTCAGAGTAAAATCGTTAGGAGATAAGTGTTAAAACAGAATGAACGCACTCGAGGTGAAGGGGTGAACCACTTCAATGTGATGACGTCTCTTTAATTCTATGTTATTTGCAAACAGTTCAGATAGACTTTTCGAAATGGAGGCGGTAGATATAACCATTAATTAATACCTTCACTATTACAGATAAATAAATTAGATTAATAAAATCGCCTGGTGGTAGCCTGATTAAAAAGAAGAGTCAGAGGGGCTATCACGTAAGGAAAGGTTGTCGGTGAGGAAGGACAAAGCACCAGAAAGTGGTATGAATTAGGCAATGGGTGGAAGATGTCAGGTGAGGGTATTGAAGAATGAGTAAAGCAATAGGCCAAACAAAGAAAAACATAAGCAGAAGGAAGTAGGTATTATTGTCCGACCAGAAAGGCGTCAGTGTTAGGCTCAGTTGACTTAACACTCTGAAACCTCAAGAACTCATTTTCATCTGAACTAATATTATCGTTTAGTTTTAGAAGGAATAGCTTACTAGAGTTTTCCTGATCATGAGATGGTGATTGGTGACATTGACACTGATACTTCTTGGCCCACTCTCATGATCTGGTTTTAGCCGGGACACATTGCTAGTTAGAGTTATCCGACAAAGAAAGGGTGAATGGAGATGTCAACATTCTCGAGTTCTTATTAGTCACCTTAAGCTGACTATAACTGTCTGGTGTCAGCCGGAACGGAATAATAGAGCTGTCTAAAAAACGAGAGAATTCAGTGTTCTTCCACCCTCTTTTGTCTATCGAGTAAACTACCTCCAGTGATGTATTTGATATAATTTGTAAATGAGCTCAAATGACAGTGATTATCAAACATGTATGCATATAAAGTATATGAGTATGCATTAAGATGTCGGTAAGTATTCTCATGCATGATGATATTAATAACTTTCATGGATTGTTATATACAAACAGTGCCTACTCCTGATCATTCTAGTAGATATAAAAGTAAAAAATATACATCAGTTAACATAGCTAATGCTTCCTGAATGTGATCCATAATACACATATGGCAATACACGATGATGTTTTCCAGCATCCTTAACACTTCCTGAAACAATTCTTGTTTCAGTCATCCTTTAAAGGCAAACTGACACTTTACCATGAATCATTACACTTCGCAGCTAAAAACTTTGTCCAATTAAATATGGCTAAAAAAAAAAAAAGTGCCATTTCGTTTCGTTTCGTTTCGTTTTTGAAGACTCCAATATGCTTGCATGCATCGGCCTTGATCACCTAATGGCGGCTCTCCATGCAGCTGGATCTCTGGCAGCTTCCCTATTTAGTCTCTTATCCCTGAGGTCACACTCACTGATCTCCTCCTGGGTCTTTCTCGATCTACCTCTTGCTGCCCTACCGCTAACAGTAACACTTCTCACTTTCTGCACCCAATTATCATCCCTCATCCTCTCCACATGCCCAAACCATCTCAATCTACCCCTCCTCATCACAACCCCAATCCACTCCAATCCCATCCAACCTTTCAACGCTTCCATTGCAAACCTGGCCCACCCAGGTCTCGCACTCGGGACACACTGCACATCCACCTAATCACTGTCATTTCTGAACATTTGAGACTGCGAATATTCTCTTCCTCTATTGTCCAGGTCTCACTACCATACAGCATAAGCCTACACTCCTAACACATGCCGAATAAAAAGATCCATTACACGGAGGGAGAGCCCTCTCACTGTCAGGAGAGGTAACAGCTCCCTGAACTTCTTCCAACCACTCCTCAATCCATCCCACCTCCAGCACATACCATGTCTCCTAAATGACTCACTCAAGAGACTCACCACCAACTTCAGTCCTTTCACGACTGGCAATGTGCGTGTGTCCTATTTCTCTATAATTAATGCTAATTAACAAAAAGAGAATAGGAAAAATTATGATGTTAGTCATGAGTAAAGTGATGTCTTCTTAGTATAAAAGGAAAAGTGTATGGTAGGATACTTATTGACTGAGTTAGAGAAAGAACAGAGAAATTAGTTGGAGAAGAACATGGAGACTTTAGGAAGGGAAGAGGTTGTGTAGATCAGATATTCATTCTTAGATCTTTAGTGGAAAAGTTTCTAGAGAAGGGAAAGAAGTTGTATGCGGCTTTCATGGGTTTGGAGAAAGCATATGACAGGGTGCATAGACAAGGATTGTGGAAAGTGTTAAGAATATATGGAGTAAATGGGAAGTTGTTGAATGCTGTGAAGAGTATCTACGATGGTGCGAAGGCTGCAGTGCGTGTGGCTGGTGAACTAAGTGAATTTTTCTCTTTGAAAGTTGGGTTGAAACAGGGATGGGTTATGTCTCCATGGTTGTTCAATCTGTACATGGATGGGGTAATAAAAGAGGTACAAGGTAGGGCAGTGGATGTTGGAATGGCCCTGGTGAGAGAGGATAGTGTTTGGAAACTCCCTGTACTGTTGTTTGCAGATGATACTGTGCTGTTGAGTGAAGGCGAAGGGGAGCTGCAAGGTTTGGTGGATGAGTTTGGAGAGTGTGTAAGAAACGGAATCTAAAGATGAATGTAGGGAAAAGTAAAGTGATGGTCATTGAGAGAGGTGAAGTCAGTGAATATACAGCGAGGTTGGATGGTGAGGAATTGGAAAATGTGAGTACGTTTAAGTACTTGGGTAGTGTGATGAGTAAGGATGTAGGTTTGGAGGGTGAAGTGCTTGAAAGGGTACAGCAGGGAAGAAAGGTTGCTGGTTCTTTGAAAGCAGTGATAAGAAACAGGGAAGTGAGCATGGAAGTGAAAAAGTTACTACATGACAGTATTGTGATACCAACTCTAACTTATGGAAGTGAAGCTTGGACGTTGTTGGAAGGACACAAGTCAAGAGTGAGAGCAGTGGAAATGAGTTATTTAAGAGGAGCCTGTGGAGTCACATGGAGAGACAGGCTGACGAATGAGGATATAAAGGAGCGTTGTGGTGTGGATGTGGATGTGATAGGAAGCGTTATGAGGAACACACTGAGGTGGTTTGGCCATGTGGAGAGGATGGAGGGTGAAAGACTGACGAAGAGAGTGTATGTGAGTGAGGTGGAGGGGGAAGAGGGAGGGGGAGGCCGAGGATGAGATGGAGGGATGGGGTGGAGAGGTATATGAGAGAGGGGGGTGTGAGTTGGGAGCAGGGCAGTGAAATGGCGGGGGACAGGGCGACTTGGAGGCGATTTGTTTGTGGCCACCCCAAACGGGATTGAGGCGTCTGGCAATAGATAGATAGATAGTCATGAAGAAATATTTGGAAAGGATACAAGACCAATGCATCTATAAATACGTCATAATAATGATAAGGTTTAAGTAAAATAAACATAAATAACCCCAAGAATGCTTTAACCACTTCAATTCAATAACGTAATTTTTATCATATCCTTACTATCGACTGACAATTACATTCAGCTGAGGGGGGACCATTCAAACCTTAGGGGTAAGATTCAGCCATCATTAATCTCTTCAGAATTGGTTCTTTGAATAATACCATCTACACTTATTATGTATAAATTAAATAAACCTGACATCCTCATGAAGGTGCAACGTCAATAAATCCGATTATGTACTTGTTTAGGGTATTTTGCTGCCTCCAAACAATTTTGCTAACTTTTTAGAAACTGTATGACGGGGCGGGATTTGGATCATCCTCCATAAACCCTTCCAAGTCTTTGTGTCTCTCCCTAAGGTGGGGAAAAAAATAGAAGAAATGATGGGTAAAATTATAAGTATTTCATTGGCCTGAAGGTGTTAACAAAAGCCTCGTAAAATCGTAATGGAAAAGCTAAGTCTCTGAATCCGGTGACGTACTGTATATTCAGTTTTTACATTTCCTACCCCTAGATAGTCTGACTGTGCTTTTGAAATACTTTTCGAGCCAAGGGGGTTAGATAGTATATTCACATGTAATTCCCCCACACTTAGATAACCATTCAAAATTAATATAAAACTGGCTGTTTGTAGGAACAATAAAGTGGTTAAACATGATACGGAACTGATGGATTTTAGAAGATTCCGTAGTAGATAGATACACAGATAGATAGATTTTAGACATTCGAATTGGATGAGCTGAGGCGAGATAAAAAAAATAGCCCCAAGATCGCGCCACAAGTGGATTTCGGCACCAGAAAAACACAACAAAGCGTTAAAAAGGAGGATCGGCAACTTTGGCAGGAAAAAAATAAGTGGCAAGGAGTAAACACTGTAAACGCCCGATTTTTGCGTTAAGAAAACTCACCTTATTTTAACTTGATATGGCAGGAAGATTACACACACACACACACACACACACACACACACACACACACAAAACCCACGCAAATAGAGAGAGAGAGAGAGAGAATCACACACATTACCTAAGAAATACATTATCGAAAAACGAACAAGGGACACACTCGTTAAGCAGAGTCACTTAGGAGAGCCGCCTACAAGCCACTTAGTCTCTCTTCCTGTCCGATATATTGGTTGTCGGGATCTGGCAGGGAGCCCAAACACCGTACACTATCCATCACCCCACACATCCCATGGTTAAACACTTCACACCCAAGACGTGTCCTGCCACATACTGATAATTTTGTTACGTTTGAGGAAACCATTTGTAGTGACGTACTTAGAATCAGTCTCCATTAATCCCTTTACAACCTAACTTCTTTCTCTAGGCTGCATGAAACTGTTTAAAGGTTGCATGAATAAACTAAAAAAAAAAAAAAAAAAATCGAACTTCAGAGGTTCATCGAATTCAAGAGTTTAACCACACTGTTAATGTTTCACCGTCCATCAGTAAATGCGTTGTTTGATTGAAAATGCTTAACAGTGTGCTTATTAATGACAAACTTAAATACTTCACCAAGAAAAAACGTGATAGTTTTGGGTGTGTAATCAGAGGGATCACAGGGGCTTGCTTTCTTTGGATGTGCGTGGATGTTGTCTTCTTTCCAAAAAATTGGGAATAAAGAAGGACGAATGCATAGTCTGAATAATTTAGCTAGAACAGAAAGTTCTGAGGAACATTTTGTTTTTTTTTCAAAACGATGGGAAGAATTCCATCTGGACCTGGAACTTCACTGGTTGATAAACTGACTAGGATTCTTCATACATAACTAGTCTGTATCTTTAATGGAGCAATTTCTGGTACAGAAACATTCTGCCTGACATCCTCAAAGGTAATGTTCCTTTCAAACGTACTGGCAAGAACGTTAGCTTTTCCAAGGGGGTCATTTACAGTGTTTCCATCTGAAAATTTTGTTGTGGAACAGGTGATGACTTGTAGAAATTACTATTGAAGGAAGTGAGAATTGACCAAAATATGTACTGGCAAGAACTTTAGCTTTTCCAGGAGGGTGATTTACAGTTTTTTCCATCTGAAAATATTCGTTGTGGATTGGGTGATGACTTGTTAAAATTACTATTGGAGGAGGTGAGTGTTGACCAGAATTTTCTATTGTCATTAGGATTATTTATTATTATTATTATTATTTTTTTACGTGTCCGACTCTGGGCAAAGGCTTCACGGCCTATTTCGCGGGGGCAGTGACCTATCCCAAGGCCCAGTAGTCCTCCAACACCACATGTCACCACTTCGGCGCTAACACCCACCATCCATAATGAATGCATGCTAGGGCTGTCTCATACAGGATTGGTGTATTGATATTAGCGGGGGTATTTTTACATGTCGGGGGGCCATCTGGTAGATCAGGAAAGTCTGCTTCTAGGAAATTCAAACCCTTAAACTGTTCCCTGCCCCAGCCGGGATTCGATCTTGGGTCCATTAGGACTGCAGGCCGCCTCTCTACCGATTCGGCCACCGCCTCCCCAGTCTGGATCCTTGGTGCTGAAGAGAGTTTGATTTGGAGTGATTTATTAATGGTTTTCTGTGGTGTCTTGTAATTTCCAAAAGACTGAGTGGTTCGGTAGTCTTTTTTTATTTTTAAGTAAGAGTTATATGCTAAAAACTTGTGGGTCATTGCTATGCCAAGCTGCAGTCGAATAATTCGGAAGAGTTCGATCTTTTGGTAAATGGTAGATTGGGTTTGAATAATGTTATTCAGTCATTAGTATGGGGCTAGGCAGACTTGATTTTGGTGGAGAATACAGGCTGCCATGAAACATCAGCCATATATTTTCTAGATCAGTCCCAGTGTGCCCTATCAAAATGTTATCTAGTCACCCTAACAGGATCAAAACGGGGAGGTTTGGGGCAACTGATGAATGAGGCTTTGACAAGATTGTGGTCGTAGGACGCTGGTCGTTACATTACCTATCATAAATTGATCTGGGTTATTTGTCAGGAATAGGTTCAAGAGAGAGGTACTATGGTCAGCACTGTCTAATATTCTGGTTAGTTGTTGTACCAGTTGCATGAGATTAGCGATTCCACAAACAGCTGACATTCTACATCAGTAGTGTCGTCCTGGCTGAATGCGATAACCACTCAACATTATGGACGTTGAAAGCATTCAACCCGACAATTTCAGTAGTACAGGTGAGGTTAGGGCTGTACGATTAAATAAATCTTTATCAATAGGTTTCACTTTCCCTGGTACTCAGAAGACATAAATTTTCCACGTTTTTCGTTATATGCCGTAAATACACCTTTCCTACAGTAATGATCTATGGTAGTAAGGCAACTGACTGTGTTTCATTCACCTCAACATTGGGGAAATTTTCATCCTTTTGGAACTGGTATCATGTGGTTCAATAGGAAAATAATACATTACTATGACCGTACATCTTTTCCATACCATTTCTTCGTCATTAGCACCATACACAAGTGTTAATTTCTTGTTACAACTCTGTATTTAGGATGGCGAAAAGGCAGTTCCAGGCAAGGTTAATGTAGACAGAGAACTGACAACTTCTTGGTATTATCCAAACACCTCTTTACCTTCCATAATACGGCTCTTGATTTTCCACCCAAATTCCAGTATTATCCACACATCTACTTACTATAACTCGGGTCTCAGTAATGCACTCCGCTTCACAGTATCAGTCAAGTTACATTTTACCTACCATAATGTGACACTCCATCATACAATTCCACATTATAAGTATCAGTTTTAAAAATTTTCTACTCTCAGTAAGACGGCATTCCATCATTCACTCCATATCCCAGAGTCAGAGAATCTAATACTCTACCTTCTTTAATGTTGAACTGTTATTGCCGTACTTCCTCCACATTTTGGTACCAGTGATGCTACGTGCCACCTTCCATAACGCGGCACTTGATTATCTACTATACTTGCAATAGTTGTTACACTTTAACTTGATCCAAATTTTCGCCCTTATGCAGCTTAGTTTGCTTAGTTCAGTGGTTGAATGAGACAATATTATACCTCTACATCCCATCCACAGCACATATTCTAGCACCATATTCTAGTTTCAGTCTATTGATACGACTCAGTGCTGAAGGAGAGACAGCACTCTAGGCCAAATTATAGAGAAGAGACCATATTATTATCCAAATGCAATTCTACTTCTATGATGCACTCTGTCATCCATTCCACATATAAATAAAAAATACAGCACTCCATATCCATCTAGGCCGAGGGTAACATCTCACCCTCTGTCCCAATTACTTCAGCTTTCGCCTTTGTTACATCCACCACTGTTTGTCGAGGGATTTGTGCGGGCTTACATTACAGACGTAAGGAATATATCTGTCAATATTCGTGGGTCTAGAACCAGTCTCGGAAGATGACCTTTTACATCTTCCTTTCTCGCCTACAAATTATTAAGCCTTTCAAGAGGTTATGACTCACCTTCTCCGGTATATAATTATTTGGTGTTAGTTGAAATGCCGTAACAACTAAGCTTGCCCGACTATGAGAAAGTTAATGGTGACAGACATGACACTACAAGTATTCTATGAACCATTCTCAGCTGCATTAAAACGTCTGGCGTTATATAAGTACAATATTGATGTAGTTTTCTCCATGAGGGGGTCGATGGTGACAATATTAACACATTCAGCCTCCAGTTAAAGCACTCTATCTTAGATGAATAAAACAAGTTGGCTTCCGATTAGATACCGAGGTATATACTAGACTTGTCCCACACGTGAGAAGGCTAGTGGTGACAACTTTACGTTCATGCTCCTGTGAACCAGATTGAGCCAAATAAAATTGTCTGACGTTGCCTTGAGTAGTGTACTAGAGACGATACAGCCATGAGACGGTTAAAACCCTCACTGTGATAACTATTTTATTCAACCAACCACTAGACGATTTTACTTAACTTTGGAATGACTCAGTATGAATGAGCATAATATGGACTACATCTCGGCCCAATATTTCGATAAGTCTTCCACACAAAGAAAAAAAAAGTTTGGATATACTATGAATAAAGAATAAAATAAATATGTCGTCGTATATATACTAGGTTCATAACTGAAAAAAAATTCCGATATCCACAATACATTTTCATCAGCTTAGAATTTTATTAACTGAAGGAGTTAGATACAGCCTTAATTAGCCAATTCAATAATAAGCTTCTCGTAAAGCGAATGCAGTCGTGTAACAGGAGCAAACACAAAATGAAAAGGATGTCTGCGGATTCAAGGAGTCAACCCTCTCATAATGGCATCTGCTTATTTTATTCCAGCTAAGGCGGAATGAATTCATACAGGCTCAAGTGAGTTGCAGAAGCGAGACTGTTAACATGGTGTCATTAATCCTTACCTGGTTGGTATAACCGTAGTATTCCGTTCCAGCTAACACCAGACGATTTTATTGAGTTAAGAGTGAATCATGGGAGACTGAGATTAAAGGTGTTGAAACTGGTACTATTTAATCTCTCACGGTCGGAAGAACTTTAAAATTCCGTTCCACCTGCTGCCATACAATTTAATTCGTCTTAAGGGAAGTCACAGAAGTCTGAGTGTAATAGTTTTCCCATTAACACCCTCATTGTCAGAACAACCCTCATACTGTATTCTATTGCATCTAACGCCCAACGACTTTCTTCCCCTGAATGCATCATGAGAACCTGAGAGTATTAATCCCTTAACTGCACTGAGTATGAAGCAGCTGACGCGTTAACGATGATGTATATTTTTTTTACATCTTCGGTGGCCTAGGCGTCCCTGGAACGAAGTAAAATCGTCTGAAGTTAGTCGAGGTAAAGAAGAGTAGTTATGTAGAAAAACAATATGTGCAGAGAAGCCTGCCTGACGAAAGTTGAATAAAACAAGTCCCTTCTCTGCACTTGGTGTTCTGCATACTGTCACAGCCAATAGCCTACTAAATATATACTACCTGCTGTCCACACGGTGGTTAATTCTCAGATAACAGGTTGAAGCGTCCACCAAAACACAATACAGTGTACGCCATGTTTCCATTTATCTCAGTTTATCACGCTGATAACAAGGGGTCCTTTTGTAGACCACACAAATAGAGGAAAGGGGGGAAGGGGGATTAAAAAAAAAAGAAAGAAAGACAAATTCATACGCGATCCTACAGTACGTACATTTTGCCTGGTTCGCCTGTCAAGAGTACAATTTCCAGTGATTTCACGACCATCCCATCCACAGTCAGAAAATGGGGGATTTGACAGAGCCATTGCTTTTATTTTTTGCTGATACGCACTGTTACAGCTAAAATTCGTGCTGATTCTGTGACCATTCGCCGCCATGCGACCCGCACCACCATCATCATCATCATCATCATTTCAACCTTCACTGACACCCAAGAAAAAGATATGTAAAAGATTGACAGAATACGCCATCACCTTTTTTGCTCCTTCTATTTTCGGCCTAATTTTACTTGGCCTTAAATTGCCACGTCTCCATCTTGAATGCTTAGTTGTAATATCAATATGATGTAGAGTCGTGGTTTTATTTTATTCTGTTAAGGAGCTATGTTCAGTTTCCAAAGGACGAAACACTTCGCCAAATGAACTTCACAGGATCCTATGACTCACGCTTAGCTACATAAAGTCGTCTAGAGTTAACTGGAAGATAATATTAGAGTTGTTCTGACGATGACAGGATGGTGTACTCAAAACTCTCAACCTCGTATACTCTCAGCTGAATAAATTAATCTCACGTTAGCTAGGAGAGAATACAAATATAGTCTCGACCATGAGAGGCAGAGGCGTGGAAACCGTAGCCCTGAAACATCAATAACAACGACTATGTTCCCATTATCACTACCATCATTACAACACCATTTGTACATTGTTTGCATACCAGCACCATCGATTAACCACATCATCAACCACAACTACTCCCAGTACCACAGTCCATAAACTAGTCTCAAACCCCGAAATTCCTCTCCTTCGCCATCACCATTACCTTTACCATCATCCACTACTTCCTTCGCTTTCCCCACCACATTCCTCACAATCACCACCATTACCATAAAGCAGTTCGCCTCAGTCCCTCCCCCAACACACACTTGCATCATCACCACCATCACCACTACTCTATACCATCAAATAATCATTCTCACTCCTTTACCACCGTCACCACCATCATTAATAACACTAATAACACTGTCACTATCACCACCGTCATAAAAATCATCACTATTACTACCACGAATAATACCGTCACCACCAACACCACCATCACCACAACCACCAATAACACCGCTATCACCACTATCAACAACACCATCATTGTCTCCATGAACAGTACCATCATCATCACAACAACCAACAACAATCCTATAATCACCACCATTAACATGATCACCATCACTAAAAACAACATCACTACATTAACACTATCATTACCATCATCAAGAACACCATCACCATCACCAGCAACAACACCACTGCCACCACCAACAAGAACAATGCCATCAACATCACATCACCCTCAACAAAATCATCATTACCACCATCACCAATACCAGCACCGTCAGCAACACTATCACCTTAACCATCAACAACACCATCACCATCATTGTCACCATCAACAACACTATCACCACTATCATCAGCACCATCAGCACCATCATTGTTGCCACCATCAACATCATCACCACCACATTCTACACCATCACCATCATCACTACCATCCCTACCACTGTCAACACCGCTATCACCAGCCCCATCAAAACATCATCACCATCACCACCATCACTACCACTATCAACAACATTATCATCATCACTCACCATTAACAGTTATCACCACTACCTTCGACAACTCCCTCACCAATATCACCAAGAATGCCATCACCAGCAACAGCACTACCATCACCACCACCATGAGCACCATTACCACCATTAACAACACATCACCATCACCATCAAATCTTCCTTCCCACTCAAAATCTCTTACCATCAACCATAGCAGACAGTCTTCCTAGCCACCACCACAAACAATCTCCCTGAACCATTTATCACCATCACCACCACCATTACCACCACCATCACCACCATTCTTACCATCAGCTCCATCACAACGCCTCCCATAATTACAAATATTAGCATGCCCAGCCACATTCACTGCCTCCCCCTAAATTAAAATCCGTATGCGGCGTGCGTCCCCTACCCTATTGAAATTCATGAGTTTTTATGTAAATATGCCATAGTCACGCTGCCAACGCCGAAAATTGGGCCAACACGATGTACCATGACGCTCCCTTAGTCTTTACCTTCTTCTGGCTCTGCATTATGTCACAAATCTTTATTCTTTCAGTGCCACCCGGTCTGGCCAAATTAAATATATTCTGACCAGTAACACGCCCTCAAAATATTATGTTTACGTCTAAAATTTCCTAAAATAGGAGTTAGACAATATCTTTGGTGGACGATGGACCAGCCATGACCTGTCGATTTCAGTCCACTCATTCTGTTGTGTCAGCACCCAGTGATTACACCCATTTTTACACGACACCCACTTACACACATACAGTTATCTTCGAAAACAATGGGTAATTTCTTGGGAATTGTAGCTTGGGGCTAAGCCCCCTATCGCAACATCCACGTTTGGTACTGTACCTATTATGCCCATGGCTTATTAGGGCTTCCATCTTTACAAATACGAAGTTCAACTTTTGTATCTTGATAATTGTGGATAGTATCCTAGGGAGTCGACTGAGTCTTCCCTGAACCCCCCAGGTGGAATTTCTATGATGTCTATAACCCAACTGATCCTCTGAGTTTACTCACTGAGAATGTTATTCCTTTATTCTGAAGCCTGTGGTCCTGTGGATATTACCTTACCAGGCCGGGCTTGAGGGTCGGTACTGTGCTCCTCCCACAAACCCCAATTTCTGAGGTACTGCTTAATTACCCTCGCTTTTATCTCCGGACATGCACAATTCTTGTCTTTAACAAATTGAAAACTGTGGATTTTTTTTCCGCGTTGACATAAGAGGATGCCAGATGATCAGTTCAAAATTACGTAAATGAATTACTGCATAGAGAAAGCATGTTTTCTAACATATATCTTTAGTCCGGTGAAAAAAAAATAAATCAATGTATAATGTCCTCTTCAGTGCGATGGTGCCTTTTCATTTTATTCGGACAATTGCAAGATGACTAATTTCTACAACTTTTGTGAATATATTTAAAACGTGCAAGAAGGAAGGTAAATTCAGTAAAGGCTTTGGCTGAGTTCTGGTTAAGCGTACACTTACAGTAGGAATGTTACTGCAAAGTAACATATAAGCAAGAGTTTTAATCGGGGCAAGTCCAAAGTTCTTCATATCATCATAAACCTTCACACAGTCAGAACAACTCAAAAAAATTCTATTCAACCTAAAATTACTGATACAGTTTAGGTGAGTGTGTATAGGAGCCTGAGAATATAATTGCGTACACGATGAACCCTCTCATGGTGTTCTGGTGTTCTGCTGCTCTATTCTAGATACCGCCAGTCGATTCCTTTCACCTGAGAGAGAGTCACAGGAGCCAGCATAATAACTGAAACAAATGCTAAATTTTACATATAATTGTTTATTTTCTTCTAACCTTCGCCTTAACATCTACTACACATCCATCATTCTTTGTTTTCAATGCAGAATAAAGAAAGCACTAAAAGGCAATACGCTGTGCGGAAAAGTAACACGAAAGCATATTTAAACAGCACACTATCGCTGGACTACATCATTGCCAAGCTCACCAGTTTCCAAAAGTCAACTTGCTCACGCTCTCCTCTCACCCCAGCTTTATTCACTGGCGGGCCCACAGGCCCGCTTCCACTCTGACCTGTCAGATGGAAAAATCTACAACAACAACAACTGCACACTACATAGGTCGGGAAAGTTACCTAGTACCTTTTCCTTACTAATATATTTTGTCCATTTCCCCTTGATGTTCTCATGAATGCTTACTGTATCATTCCACTATCGCATTACTTGGAATAATTATGAAAAAAAACAATCAAAACGCGCCATATGCAGACAAGAACTGACAACAAAGCTCTACAAGGGAGCTTCCTTTATCGTTTTACTACTACGACTTACTCCTCTTTTAATACTTACTACCAGCAGATAATTATTTTTAACGCTTGTTGCCAACTCTAACATTAAATGAATTGATTAAGGCTACATTTAACTCGTCTGTTTCAGAATGTTTCCCCTAGGCTTAATAAAATCGTCTGGATTAGCAAAATTATACTAATAAAATATATCTGATTCAGGGGTTTACCACGACCCATGAAGGACTGAGGCTTAGCATTCTACAGTGAAGATTATTCTAACGTGAGCCTGAAGAGAAAAAACGCTTTTTTTTTTTTTTCTGAGGCACTACTAGTTTTTTCGAGCATCTTATCATATGTGACACTCACCAGAAAATCTTATAGAATAACGTCTGTTGCGTATTCTTTCTTACTGTGTTTAAGGAGTCTGGCATAACAGAAAATAGTCCATAATTTTTCTTTTCCCTTTGTAGTGCAAATTTTTTCTTACATATTTCATATCTTAGATTTTCGCATACAATTCTCCCCTAATGTTAGATTAATTCATGAAAATCTTGAAATGGTACGCCCAAGCTCGTTATTTTCTCTCAGCTATATAAAACCGTCAGTGTTTGCTGTAATGGAATAGTAGTTGTCTCGACTATGAGATTATTGGTGACAGTACTGACACTTTTA